>NW_006291383.1:3796132-3800655 GCF_000327345.1 Myotis davidii | reverse complement strand
GCGGGCTCGATCCCCAGTAGGGGGTGTGCAGGAGGCAGACGATTCACGATTCTCTCGCATCATTGATGTTTCTCTCTCTCTCCCTCCTTTGCCCTTCCTCTCTGAAATCAATAAAAATATATTTAAAACAAACAAACAAACAAAAACCCAACTCTGTGAGGCAGGTGAGATCCCATTGCTCAGAGAGGGAGAACTGAACTTGGAGAAATGAAGTCCTTGACCAAGGTCACCCAACCTGGAGTGTGGACTCAAGCCATCAAAACACAGTCATAACCCCTTGCTCAATTCCAGAACCAAAGCCTTCAAGCCTCTTGACATGCCACCTGGTTCTTGAACTGCTGAGGCTGAGCAGCCAGGTGGGTCTCTGTCCCTAACAGCCTACACCACCTTGTCACTTGATCTGGTCAGAGAACAGTTCCCCTGTCCAGCTCTGCAAGTGGACACCTTACCTTTCTCCAAGCACTTGGCTCGGTTGGGTTTGGGAGAGCAGAGTGAACACAAGACCTTCCAGGGCCCGTCATGCTGGAGCGAGGCTCTCTCTGGGGGCACGGGAGCTTGCCTCTGCCCCTTCAAGAATGAGAATTTGAGTCCGAGAGATGGGGATCTGGAAGAGGAGGTGTTTCGACCAGGGCCAGTCATGGGCTTGGGAGGTTTCCCACTTCCCTGTTTGGTCCTCTCTCCCATCTTGGTCTCAAGGGCTGGTGCAGCAGGAGGAGAAGCTGGGCACAGCTGGGGACAGGATGCTTGTTTTTGCCCAGGTCTGAGCTGGACCACATTCTCTGGGTTTCCCAGAGGTCCCTGCCTCTTGGAGGCAGCTGACTCCTCTGAGACATCCGTCCTGAGGCCAGAGGCACAGCGCAGTGGGTTCTCACGGACATTGAGGTAGGGCTCCTGGGGCTGGCGCTCTAAGTTGTGGGAGGGGGCTTTATGGTTGACCTTTCTCTTCAAGCTCAAAACGCAGGGATCTTCCTCCAAGCTTGCTGGCTTTGCACAAGCACACTTTCCCAGGGGGGGTCCCCCACTGGCCCCTGAGAGAGGCAGCATCCTTTGGGACAGAGGGATTTCTTTAATTCCAGATAGCTCCTCCAGTGCCCCAATAGGACACCCACGGGATGTGTTCACCTCCCTACTCACAGGCTCTCCTCTGCTCTCTTGGGAAAAGTCCAGGAGAGCCACATACTCTCCCTCCAAGTTCTGGCTGGCCACATCGTCCATCCTGAAGGCCACCTCCCCAGGCCTGGCTTGCTCCACCTTGATAAGTCCGGGGTACTTACTCTCATATGTCTCGTCTTTACCCTTGGCCAAGCTCTGCCCAAGCAGCACCTGGCTGCCTGGAGACCTGACCTGGTGCAGCTCTTGGGGGCCACTCAAATCCAGTGCCTCTAGTTGAAGGGAACCCCAGGCCCGGGAGAGAACAGTCACTGCTTGGGGTTTGTCATCCACAAACGCTGGGCTGGTTATCTTGGTCCAGGGCACAGGAACAATCCCCTCTTCTGAAGCTACCAGGCAGTTGTGTAGGGGACTTCCCTCAAAGTCATTGTTGAAGGCCTCCAGCCATTCCTGGGTGAACAGTGTCGGGTAGGACGACACGGGAACAGGCTTCGTGTCCACTGTGCGGAGGTCTAACGAGAGGCACTTGATCATGATGCAGACAGACTGCTCCTCCTGAGGCTCAACTTGAAGGTAGAAGTCACTCTGGCGCAATAAGAGGGGGTTGAGGGGGGCCAGGTGGACCACAACCTTGTCCTGCAGGCACAGCGGCCAGCCCTGATGCAGGAAGAGGCAGTGTGTATAGGGGGCCTGCAGAGAGAAGGGGATAATGTCAGAGAACCTGACCCTGAAAACCCCACCTGTGGATCTGCTCCCTTTCCTCTCCAAGAAGGAATCTTGAACAGGTTGGGGGCTAAGGTGAGGCCAGAGAGGTGCCGAGGATATAACATCTAAGGAAGCCCCGCTGTCAGGGTCCTATAAGTCGCACAGCCCTGAGAATGAGTGCCTCTGACATGTACCTTCGATGCCTCTTGTCTCACCCTGGTCTTGGCCCTGACCTTAAAAATACTTGCTAACCTACTGGTCCAAGAGAGAAAAGCTTGAGTTCTAGGCACTAGTTAGCAAGTCCATTATCCATGAGGATTGCCCTATTGACTCATGCTCTCTTCTCCTCCCCATCTATCAAGCCTGAGCCTTCCCTGATAATCTTATATAATCTGGCCGCTGTGATTGGTCCAGGGATGGACATAGGACCCAAGCCTGGCCAATCAGGATCCTTCCTTGCAATTTTTCTATCTGCAGCTGATGGGAAAGAATTCATCTTCCCTTCCAGGAGATGGTTTGAACCCAGAGCGGTCCTGGGCTCCAGCCCTGCGGGAACACTTAACCTCTAAGAATGACGCTGGCAAGCAAGGAGAAGCAGAGACGGAGACAGAAGGTCCTTAAGGAAATTGATCGGTGGATAAATTTGGGCCAGAGGCCAGAGCACCCTGCCCCTGTCTGAGGAAGGACCCATCATTTGCAGTCAATGAGTCCTGCCTAAGACACTTTTCTTTCCATTTGCCTCAGGAGCTGCCTCCCTGCGATCTGGGTTTGAAGGGATCTCGGAAGAGAGGCCTCAAGGGCTTCAGAAGAGGTCTGGAACATTCTGTTATTTCTATTGAAGCTGTTCTACTACAGCCAAGGCAGCCTGGCAATGCCCACAATGCCAACCCCAAGGCAGGCTCCTGGGGGCCGGGGAACCCACACGAACCTTTATCCATGCCTTCCTCCCTGCTAGTGAAAGTGCAAACACAACGGGCTCCCGGATGTCAGAGAGTAAAGGGCCAGTGGCCCTCCTGCTCCATTTGGAGGGCATCCTTTGGGACTTACACAGGCTGCTTCTCGGACTTGCTCACATAGGCGCTTGGCAGGGATCAGGAAATCCAGGAGGAAGCTCAGCCCGTCCCCCTGGAAGTCAGCGTCCAGGAGGTGGAACACCTGACCCAGGACAGTGGGCGCTGTGGCCTCAAAAGGAGGGTAGAGGCCTGCCAGGGCGTTCTGGATGGCTGTGTCCAGGGATGGAGGGTCCTGGGGGGACAGGAGAGGAGGATAAAAGTGATAGTAGCAGTAATTACAAGGGTAGAAGCCACTTCCCATGACTTTCCAGGCCCCATATGACTAAGGACCCGGTAACTCTCTGACCTCCTCTCCTGCTCCTTCCCCTCACTCACCTCCTCCAGCCACACTGGTTTCCTTCCTGTTCCTCCACTCGTGACCATCTCACCTCAGAGCCTTTGTACCGGCCGTTCCCTCTGCCTAGAATACTCTTCCTCAAGACATCCTCATTGCCTCACTTCCTGCAGGTCTTTGCTCAAGCATCACTCTCTAGTCCAAGGTGGAATGGAGGAATGAAAGAAGGCATCCAGGTCAGGGTCAGAGGGAAAGGGAAGGTCAGCATCTGCCAATCCCACCACCTGGGTGACCTGCAGACCTGCATTTTGAAGCTGAGCTACCAGTGAATCTGAGCCTAGATCAGACAACCCCAGTCAGTATGCAAGTGCCTGAGTGATAAGTGGCTGTTTTTTACTACTGAGTTTTGGGGTGATTTGTTACACAGCAATAACTAATTGATACAAGTCTGTATAATTAACATATGAGTTGCAGATTCGTATATCCAGCTCCTTTCTGGACACTTCCCCTAGAGATCTACCAGACATAGACCATCAACATATTAAACTCAACTCAGTACCTTCCTTAGCCTACTCCTTCCCCCCCCCCACTCCCCACTGTGTCCCCACCTCAGTAATGAGCCCACCATCCAATCAGCTGCTAGGCCAAGAAGTCTGCTTATCATGCTACCCCCTCCTCCTGCCTCCCCTGCCCACAAACAGCCCTTGGCCATGTCCTGTACAGTCTTCTTGCCTCCAACAGCTCACCAACACACCCGCTCTGCTCTGTTCTGCTCCCCTGACCCTGCCCTGATCCAGGTCTCCATCACCTGTTCCATCGAATCACCTCCTCATTGGCTTCCAACCTCTAGTCAGCCTCACTTCCAGCCACTCTACCAGGACCCCCGACTTTCTCAAATGTAAGCCTGACCTCCTCAGTCTCCTACTCAAAACCTTAAAGGTCCCCCAGTGCCTTCAGAAACCATCAGCCTCCAGGCATCCAGACCCTCTGTGATCTTGCTACTGTGCGCCTCTCTGTCATAGCAATTCCCACACTGATTGTTGACTCTCTCAATGGACTCCAGGCTCCCTGAGAACAGGAATGGCAAGCAGAATAAGGGTCCCCTAAGATGCCCATAGCCTAGTCTCTGGTGCCCTGACCGGTTTGGCTCAGTGAATAGACTAGACGGCCTGCGGACTGTGGGGTCCCAGGTTAAATTCCGGTCAAGGACATGTACCTTGGTTGCGGGTACATCCCCAGTAGGGGGTGTGCAAGAGGCAACTGAGTGATATTTCTCACTGAGGGATGTTTCTAACTCTCTATCCCTCTCCCTTCCTCTCTGTAAAAAAATCAATAAAATATATTTTTTAAAAAAAGGTTCC
>NW_006291383.1:3789917-3790566 GCF_000327345.1 Myotis davidii | reverse complement strand
AATGTTCTTCTGACTGAGAATGATAGCTTACAACTATTGATCTCCTACTGTGTGCCAGGCATTGTGCAAAGCTCCTGCCTTCTGATGTCTCTTTGAACCTCAAAACAACTCTGTGATGCCCGGCTGGCATGGCTCAGTGGGTGAGCGTCAACCTGTGAACCAGGAGCTCATGGTTTAATTCCCGGTCAGAGCATAGGCCCTGGTTGCAGCTCCATCCCCAGTGTGGGGCTTGCAGGAGGTAGCCGATCAATGACTCTCATCATTGATGTTTCTCTCTCTCCCTCTCCCTTCCTCTCTCTGAAAACAAAACAAAACAAAAACAAGAAACACATATTCAAATATAAATAAAATCAATAAAAAACCCTGTTTTATAATCAGATCTGATTTTGTATGTAGAATATTTTGATGTTCTACACACACAGTTATTTTCACAGATTCATTCCCTGCTCTGTGAGAATTTGCCATGAACACGTCTAAGGTGAGGGATGGAGCTGCAGTAAAGCTGAGTAGTTCAACCAGGAGTATGCCTTCAGAGAGGGGAAAATTGGGATTGGAACCTAGAGACCTGGGATAAAAATCTAGACATCTGTTCTTTACAGTGAATGAGTATGAGTTGAAGGTATGTGTGTGAGTTGTAGGTATGTGTGTG
>NW_006291383.1:3778646-3786007 GCF_000327345.1 Myotis davidii | reverse complement strand
CTCCAGGCATCCAGACCCTCTGTGATCTTGCTACTGTGCGCCTCTCTGTCATAGCAATTCCCACACTGATTGTTGACTCTCTCAATGGACTCCAGGCTCCCTGAGAACAGGAATGGCAAGCAGAATAAGGGTCCCCTAAGATGCCCATAGCCTAGTCTCTGGAACCTGTGAACATGTTACCTTAAAGGGCAAAGAGGAACGAATGCTACAGATGAAATAAAGGTTGATGATCGGCTGATCTAAAATAAGGAGATTATCTGGAATTATCCAGATGAGCTCAATCCAATCATAAGGGTCCTCAAAAGTGCAGGAAGGCACAGAAGAGGCAGGAGCCAGAGGGAAATCTGACTATGCAAGAAGGATCAGAGAGATGCGATGCTGCTGGCTTTGACAATGGAGAAAGAGCCAAGGAATGCGGACGGCTCTTAGGGGCTGGAAAACACAGCAGGTTCTCCCAAGAGGCTCCAGAAAAGAATGCAGCCTGCCAACGCCCGATGTGAGCCCAGGGAGACCCCCGTTGGACTTCTGCTCGATAGAACTGCAAGACAATTGACTCGCGTTGCTCTAAGTTACTACATTCGTGACCATTTGCTTCAGCAGCAATAGAAACTGACACAGCAGGCAGTGGCTCCTAATTGCTCTAGGGCAGCGGTTCTCAACCTGTGGGTCGCGACCCTTTTGGCGGTCGAACGACCCTTTCCCAGGGGTCACCTAAGACCATCCTGCGTATCAGATATTTACATGACGATTCATAACAGTAGCAACATTACAGTTATGAAGTAGCAACGAAAATAATTTTATGGTTGGGTCACAACATGAGGAACTGTATTTAAAGGGCCAGAAGGTTGAGAACCACTGCTCTAGGGTCTTCAGTCCCTGGCACAAAATAGGCGCTCAGTAAATGTTGTGGAAAATGGAACAAAATGTTCCCCTCTCAACCACAGTATTTCCATCTGTAACATGGGCAAGTTGGACAAGGCCAGAGGTTTCCATCCAGATACAATAACAGAATCCATGGGTATGATTTTCAACCTTTGAGAAGCATATGGAGGCCATTCTGGGCACCCCAGCTCCGAGACCATCTATCGAGGAATGTATAGGAAGAGGAGAATAAATAAGAATCATCACGTATATAGTAGGGGTCCCAGGAGACAGGGAAATAACACTGGGCCTTAGAGGAGGAGGAAGATGGCATTTCTTGAGCCCCGCAAGATGCCAGGAGGCTGTAAACAGGGAACACTCGCCCAGGGCATTTAGACAAATGTCAGTGTCACCGCTCTGTCCTCAGTGCCCACACAGTGCTGGGCACCAGACAGCCCCATCACTGCTTGTAGAATGAATGAGTGGATGCCTACAGCCCCCGCTCTGCAGGAAAGAGGCACCTGGCACTGTCCTGGTAGTAAGCTCAGGTACCTGATGCCGAAAGTGCACGTGCCCAGGAGGGGGTGTTTTCACACTGAGGGGGAGGAGGGTCTTTATTTTTTTAAATATATTTTTTATTGATTTTTTTACAGAGAAGAAGGGAGAGGGAATAGAGAGTTAGAAACATTGATGAGAGAGAAACATTGATCAGCTGCCTCCTGCACACCCCCTACTGGGGATATGCCCGCAACCAAGGTACATGCCCTTGACTGGAATCGAACCCGGGACCCTTGAGTCCGAAGGCCAATGCTCTATCCACTGAGCCAAACCAGTTAGGGAGGGAGGAGGGTCTTTAATCTGGCAGACTGGTTGGCTCATCAGGCCTGGAAACCTCTTACAATGCTCCCCCCCCAAGCAAGGCTAAGCTCCAACAGTGGTTTATCCCCAGCCCGTGCGCTCCTAATGATCGCGGTGGGAACGGGAATAGGGAGTTAGAGGACCACGTCTAACATCCATGAGCACAGACACACTAAGTAGATCAAGCAGCACCTCCCCCGCCACAGGCCCTCCCCACATCACCCGCCTTCCCTGGGGCATTGGCCCCCGGGTTCCACATCACTGTGCCACCAGGGGCAGCTGCCTTCCTTTTCTGGGCCTCTTTCCTCGTGTGTGCATGGAGTTGGCCTAAGTTTGTTTCATTTTGTTTTTGGAACTTTAGTCATTCACTGTCACCTTCATGAATGTTAGCATATGCTAGCCATTTTTACTATTAGCACATACTGTTTTTTTCAAACCCACTCACTTTTTAAAGACTTGAATAATTATATTTTAAATGGAGACTCTGTGTCACCATACTGGTTATGAGAATGCAGCCAGATTGCCCACGTTCAAGTTCTGGCTCTGCCACTTACTGGTCATGTGACTTGGCAAGTTTTTTGTTTTGTTTTTTAACTCTTCTCTGCCTCAATTTCCTCATGGGTAAAATTGTACCTGCCTAAAAGAGTTGAAGGAGATTCAATGATAAAATAAACATATTCTCTGCCTGGGAAGGCCACCTAGTAAGCGCTCATTAAGCAACAGCCATCACTGCTACTTTTGTGTTCATATTACAGTTATTATTTTGTCATCACTTTAAATGGAAAAATCTGTATCAACTGGCATAAATACAATGAAACTCCAAAAATAAACCAGCAATGCATTGGGTGGTTTTTATATTATTTTATTTATATAAATATGTTCATATTTATTATTATAATAGCTATAGTATATATCTTATATAAATATATTTATATAAATATTATAACAACTAAATAATAAATAGTTCTTACGTAAAATTATTTAACTGCTCTATTTCTATAAATTATTAAAAAATTTTAAATCCTCACCTGAGGGTATGTTTTTGTTGTTTTATTGATTTTAGAGAGAAAGGGAGAGAAACATTAATGTGAAAGAGAAACATTGATCGGTTGCCTCCTGCACACAACCCAATTGACAATTGAACCCACAACCTGGGCATGTGCCCTGACCTGGAAATGGGACAACACTCCAATCAACTGAACCACAGGGCTAGAAAATATTTTTTAAAAGAAAAAAAAAATAATGAAAACAAATACTGCCATTAAATTCTAGAGACAGCTGGTTACTTCCTAAAGGTTCAATAATTCTCTCTCTTCCAAAAAAAAAAAGGTTGTCCTGCATTAGGAAGGTGGTAAAAGACAGGCAGAGTTCTCTCTGGGCCCTCAGGAGATCAGAGAATTCAGAAGGCATCGACTCTCAACACACCATTCCATGTCATTTAGGTCCAGTCTGTGTCCCAGCTGTGGTCTGCATCCCAACCTCTGGAAGCAATGAGCTAAACCATCTCTTCCTTGATGTGCCTCAGTTTCCAAATCTGTAAGTAGGGATTCTAGTTTTTATCCTGTCTCGCTCAGAGGTTGACCTGGAGATACAAGATAACAGATGTAGGGGACCTTGGGATAAGTAAAAGGTGATGCTGCTGCTGCTATTGTTATTAGTTACTTATTTTTACTCATCCTGTCAGACGAAGCTCAAGTCCTGGCCTCCATGTAAAGACATCTTCCCCCTCCTGGTCCCTTCCACTTACCGTCACCCCAAGAATAACAATAGTGTCCAGACGTCTCCTATGCACCAGGGCCTCTATTCATACTCACTTGCTTAGGCACACGGAGATCTTAGGGGCTAAGCAGAAACATCCCATTTTTCAGATCAAGAAACTGAGGCTGATTTTGCCCGAGTTCCCACAGAGAAGACAGAGCCAGAATCCAACCCAAGTCCAGATCAACCAAGTGTGCCCTCCTCTCCGGTCCTTATGCTGGTCAGTTTGGGGCCACCAGCAGCCGCCAGCCTCAGGGGTGGCCTTCCCAGCGGCCCCGCCTGCGCTGTTTTGCGTGGCTCTGGAAAAGCTGTTTGCCTCTCACAGACCAAGGCTCGCAGCCTGGGACGCCCTTGGCTTTCACAAGTTGGCTCAGCTGCCTGCACACACGGTAACCATTTAAGGGGCAGCCAGTAACGAGGAAGAATGTTCCAAGTTAACAGGACTCCGAGCTCTTGGCCAGAGCGTTACCTGCCACAGCCTGAACCCCAGGGGCTCATAAGCTGTCCATGCATTGGGGGAAGCACGCCATGAAGGGGACCAGGCGGCGGCAGGAAGGAAAGCTGGCGACTCTCCATCCACAATCGACCTGGCAGCCCGGCCTGGGACCACAGGAACCCAAACACCGCCGGCCAGACGTGGGCCCCTCCAAATGATTTCCATGAAACTTAATCAACCCGTTTCCATTCCTTCTCCGTGAGCGCAGCCCGGCTGGGCCTTTAACGGTTCCTCGGCAGGAGCCCAGGCAGGAGACAGCATGACGCTGGAAGGGAAGAAGGGAGACGGGCCAGAGCGGTGTGCAGCCTCAGCCCCGCCCTGCAGCCCAGGCCAGGGAAGGAGCCCCCAAGGGGACAGGCGGAATCAGCCCACAGGGCTGGCTCCTAACAATGCTCAGGGGCCTTCTGGACTGACACGGGCCTTGTATGGAGCCGATGGACCCCCAGCAGTTCCATCTGGGCAAGGGGAGAGAGAAGAAGAAGGTGTTTGTATACTTCTGCCTCAATGTCTTTGTAGTGAGCCTCTATTATGATTGTAATCCTGAGTATTATCTGTATATAGTAAAATAAACACACATGAAGTGCACAGGGTAGTTCCATACTCCTGTGACTACTGCCCCCATCCACATACAGGACTTCCACCACCCCAAAAAGAGGCTCCTCCCCGGCCTCCCCCAACCCCAGGAGTACCCACTCTTCTGACTATTGGAATGTTTTAAAAGAGAAATCCCCACACAGCCTGCTCTCCACTGTGGAAAACCGTGTGTGAGCCAAGAGACCATCAAAGAGTGTTAACGGTGGTTCCCCCTGAGGGCTGCGAAGGCGAGAGGCACCATTTTAATTCTCTTCGTAGTTTCACTGGATTTTCCAAACATTCTGTAACCAGCTTGTAGGACTTTTATAATCGTTGGGGGAAAATGCAAGTGTGATGGTGTGTGTTTTTAAGGCTGGTTCTCTTTTGAAATGGTCTCACCAGATGTTGGTAGTTGGGCCTTCTGCGATGTGGCGGAACTTTTCTTAAATGTCCAGATTTATCATTTGCTCCAACAGGCAAAATTTTAGTATCTCTTAGCATCGGCACCTCCTAGCTTGGGAAGGGAGAGGACTGAGAAAAGCTGAGGTGGGCAGTGTCTTAAGGCTGCCCTCAATGCCTGCTCCCCACCAGGGCTGAAATGCCTAGGGAGGGTGGGATTACATCCTTGACTCACAGGGTGACCTGGGTATCAGTTTCCTGATGTGTAAAATGTAGGCATTGGTATCCTGGCTGGTATGGCTCAGTTAGTTGGGCGTTGTCCCATGCACCGAAAGGTTGCAGGTTCAATTCTGGGTCAGGGTACGTGCCTGGGTTTCAGGCTTGATTCCCAGTAGGGAGCATGCAGGAGGCAGCGGATTGATGTTTTGCTCTCACATATATGTTTCTCTCTCTCCCTCTCTCCCTTCCTCTCACTCTAAAAATCAACTGATGAAAAAAAATCTTTTAATGGGGGCATTGGGTTTATCTCTCTCTGTGGGCCCTTCCAGCAGGGCCATTCTAGAATTCAGATATAATTAGGCCCAGGGAGAGCCTAAACCAGCAGCCACAAATGCAAATGCCTACAGGGGCCTGACAAGTGACGTAGAAGCCAAAGTGAGCAAATGTGAGAAGACAGGCCTTCTAGCACGTTGGTGAATGGCCCCGGCAGTCATCCTCGGTGTCTGGGAGGCAACAGGGAGTAGTGGGGCCTGAAGCACACGCCTCATCTCATTAGCTTTAGCTGAGGGTTGCCTTAGCCTATGCTCTATTGATATTTTAGTAAAACCTACCAATTTTTTAAAGGTTGGCCAAAACAAACACATCTGTGAGCCAGATACACCCAGTAGGTGTCAGGCTGTGACCACCAGCCTCAACTACCTGGGCCACTCCTCTGAATCTCCAGGCTGGAGATTCTAAAGCCAGCATCCTGTTGCTCTGGCTGCCAGAAAGTTCTTGCTCACTTCCAACTAAAACTTCTGCCCGAAATCCTTATTTTTGTGTGGGTGGAGGTATGAGTGAGAATTGGCTTCTCATAAAAAAAAAAAAAAAAAGCCTTCAGAAACTGGAAAAAACATTCCAGTTGCAGTAAACCGAGAAGCACATGGGTGTCAGATTACCCATGTTCAAGCCCCGCCCTGTCAAGTCCCGTCGGTGTACCCGTGAGCAGGTCACTTCACCTCTCTGAGCCTTAGTTTTGTGTTTGCTCATCCCTTTCTCTCCTAGCCCTTTGCCCCTGCCCTAGGGTTCACCATCTCTCACCCACACTACATGGCAATAACAATGATAACTACAGTTTCTTCTTACTGACCAAGCCTTCTATGTTAAGCCTATGCGAAGCACTTTCTGTATATTATTTTATTTCATCTTCCAAACAAGCCTATTGAATGGGTATTTTTATTCCCATTTATAGGCTCTACTGCCAGTTAATGGTAGAGCTGGGGCATGAATCTGTGCAGATAACTACCACCTCTTCTGCCTCTTCTCCAGGCTCCCTGACACCACACCAGGCTCCCATTGGCCACCACAGTGGCCTTTGTAACCCTCTACTGCTCAGCAACCTTGAGTGATTCCCCACTGCCTGCAGCTCAGCCTGGCATTGGTGGCCCATCAGTCTACACCCGGCATACCTTTCCTGCTCTTCTAACACACTTTACACTCTAGCCAGGGCTTCCCCATCACCCACATGCTGCGAGCGTGAGTTATTCTTGCTATTCATCTATCCTCATTTACTGTTTACTTAATATTGTTTATTATTTACTTCACACTCATCTTTTGGTCAATTAATTTTCAACTTAAATACATTTATTTGTATCTATGATCACATTGTATGTTAATTTGGATTATTTCCTAACACTCATCAAGATGAAAAGCTGTAAAATAAAAATGTTCATCTAAGTGCCATCTAAAGCCTCTCCTTCAAGGTAGTACGCTAAGTGCAATAAGTCAGACAGAGAAAGACAAATACCATATGACTCCACTTAAGAACAAACAAAATAATTCTTCACTAAAGAACAAAATAAATGAACAATAGGTTCATAGATACAGAGAACAAACTGATGGCTTCCAGATGGGAAGGAGGTTGGGAGGCTAGGTGATCAATAATCAATAATATTGTAATAACTATGTATGGTACCAGGTGGGTACTGGAATATGAGGGGGAACACTTTGTAAAGTATATGATTATCTGACCACTATGCTATACACCTGAAACTAATCTACACTAATAAAAGACAAACATGAAAATTGACCATACCTTCACCATGCCTTAAGCCATGCCCACCAGCCAATCAGAGCAACTATATGCAAATTAACCCAACCAAGGTGGCGGCCAGCAGCCACGGAGCTGGAGCAAGCAGAGGCTTGGGTGCCGCAGGGA
>NW_006291383.1:3774523-3777984 GCF_000327345.1 Myotis davidii | reverse complement strand
CAGCACTAAGGATGTCCAACTGCAGCTTAGGCCTGCTCCCCGCTGGCAAGTGGACATCCCCCAAGGGTTGCTGGGCTGCCAAGGGATGTCTGACTACCAGCTTGGGCCTGAACCCCCAGGGAGTGGGCCTAAGCCAGCAGATGGACATCCTCCGAGGGTCCCAGACTGCAAGAGGGCATAGGCCGGGCTGAGGGACCCCGCCTCCCATGATTGCACAAATTTTTGTGCACCAGGCCTTTAGTACAAAATAATATTGAACACAACCTGTAATTGAAAAAATAAAATCAAAACAAAGAGCATGAAAAAATATAAATAATAAAATGAAGACTCCCCTCTGAGCACCCAGGTGCCTAACTTTGGGAAGCACGGTGTCCCTCGCTGGCCCTGGGCAAGCTCCCTCCCACACTTCAGAGCCCTGTTCCACCTCCAGCTCTTCTCACGACACAGGTGCTTCCAGGCAAAGAGATGGACTCCCACCGCCCATCATGCAGCCTAGAATTCCCACTGAGTGGGCCTGCCCAGGGCCTACACATCTCTCTCCCTGGGCCTGGCGGGCACACAGTAGGTGCTTTGAGGGAATAAATTGAATTGACTCAAGCAGTTTTTCTCAAAGTGTACAATATGATCACAGGTATCCCAAAAGATGATTTGGGGAGGGCATGAGCTCAAAATGAAATCACAATAAAGAGGTTACTCCAGTTCTCTTCTGGTGCTCTTGATGACACCAAAGAGAAAGTCCCAGTTCAGTGCCAGTATATCTTACACACCTCTCAACACTTAGTCATTACTCCTTTTAACAGCAAGAAAGCAGTCCTGGGCTTGGAGTCATCCACAGTCAGCCTCATCCAGCCAGAATTTTCTAACATGGATTTGCCTTTGTTGTATTTTCCCCCCCAATTACTTCCTGTTTATGACAAGGGATACTGATTTTTCATGGTCATGACATAAAATCTCCTTTTAAAAAATATTTTTAAATTTAAAAAATAAATTGTATTTATATAAATAAAAATATTGAGCAAATGATAAGTAGTATATTTTATTATTTGCTATATCCAGTCAGTGGATATGCAAAAATGGTTCTGGTGATACTAAAATTACAGATATTGGACTGAATAAACCCTAAGCTCCTTTCTCTTAAGATGCTCTGACACTGGGCTGTTTCCGAACATTAGATAGCCATTAATCAAAGCATCCCACAAAAATTACAACTGTGGTCAGTGACATGAAGGAGAGATATACAGTGAGAGTCAGGAAAATCAGGAAAGGCTTTCCTGAGGAGGTGACATTTGAGTGGAGATGTACAGCATGAATGGGATTCATTAAGGGTAGGAGTTCCGCCCAGCAGAACAGCATGTACAAAGGCACTGTGGCTGGAGGGAACACGAAACATAAGAGGCTCTGAACCAAGGTCAGAGTGTCTGCAGTATAGAGGTGAGGCCAGAGAGGTGGGCAGGTGACAACCTTTAATACTTAAAGACAACCGTGGGAGGGAGATCTGCCCATCATTCCCATTCGGAAGAAAAAGTTGCTCATTCTTGGAGAGGACTACCCAGATCTTAGGGTCTGGGCTTCAGCAAGGAGTTTCTGGATTCTAAAAGTAATAACTAAGTTAGGTCCAAAACCAGGTAAGGTTTGGTGCAAGTGGCTCTGGGGTGGCTGTGACAGCTGAGTTCGGGTTCAGAATTCATGCTGAACTTCTTGGCAGGGTGACTGTGGGCAGCCACCTAAGCCCCCCGATTCCCAGGTCTCCATCTGTGGAGTAGCAATACCAGCAGGTTTACTCTTAGAGTTGGTGTGAGTTTCAGGAGCTCCTGCATGTACATTACCCAGTGAATAACATTAGCTTATGATTATTGCCAAACAGCGCCAACGGCGATGTACGCATACCCCTGCCCTGCTGGTGTGTGGACTGAGGAGCCTGCTTTTGCAATGTGTCTATGGTGTGTACGCAGGTGTGTGCCCTATTTTAGCAGAATGAGAGAGCAGGAGGACAAGGCTTGTACATGAGAGGGCACATGTGTTCAGCTGTGTGGGCCAGCAGGAGCATGTTTTGGTGTGTATGTGTGCGTGCGTGTGTGTGTATACACATCTCTATACAGCAGCGGTTCTCAACCTGTGGGTCACGACCCCTTTGGGGGTTGAACGACCCTTTCACAGGGTCACCTAAGACCATCGGAAAACACATATATAATTACATATTGTTTTTGTGATTAATCACTATGCTTTAATTATGTTCAATTTGTAACAATGAAATCGGGGTCACCACAACATGAGGAACCGTATTAAAGGGTTGCGGCATTAGGAAGGTTGAGAACCACTGCTACACAGAAATCTTCTGTGGGTGATGTGCACACAGTGAAAACCCACACACACTCAACACGGTAGTTCACAGTCAAGGGGTTAAAGCCCTGGCCTGTCTTCACAGCCCTTTTCCAAATCCCACCACCCCTGCGATCTGTGTGAATCTGCCCGGGGCTCCTGGGCCTGTCTGGAGCTGGGTTAGGATTCTCTGAAAACAGACTTTCTTTCATTCTCTGAGCGCGCACGCACACACACTCACGCGGGCGCGGGCGCGGGCACGCACACGCCTGTCCCAACCTTGAGGTGCCAGCCCAGGAAGTCACAGTATGTGGGCACTGCCCTCTCCCCGCTCCCCTAGGCCTACCTCCCACCCAGTCCCCAGGGGAGCACCTCGATCAGGGCAATGTGCATAGCTGACTTTCCTGCCCTGAGTCTGAAATAGCAAAAACACCCCAAGTTTTGGTGGCAACTTCCTCCTCTCCGCTCCTCACCCTTAACCCTGCTTGCCCTGCACCGCCTGACTGCACCCCTAACCCCACCCCCATCCAAACCTGTGTGGGGACGGACAGTGGGCATGTCTGACGCTCAGCCCCACGTCTGAAATGCAGCACCTCCCCAAGTTGGGCCCACGGCCCGAGAGCCGGGATTACAGCTCTGACTTGGGCTGTGGGATGGGGCAATATCAAAGTTTACAAGTCATCCCGTCTTACTCGTCCACTTTGCACATGGAGCGCCAGAGGCCCAGAATGCAGAGGGAGGCATCACCCAGGGGTGGGTCTCTGCAACCTCCCCCCCACCCCACCCCCACCACTACCCCTGCTGGGGGGCGGGGGGCGGCATTTAAGCAGAGCCCTGGTGGGCTTCTAAGGGTCGTCTGAGCATAAAAGGTTGGGGTCTGCGAGGGCCCCGCCAAAAGAAGACAGAGGGAGGTGGTCCAGACTTTGGCAGGCGTTACCATGGTGACAGCGGAGGCGGCTTCTCCTCTCCTGGTCGTCAGGGCAGTCCAACCGTCCGCGGGTCCGTCTGTCCGGTGCAGCCGGTGCCCAGCCTACCACTGGAGCGGGCTGGCCCGGAGCGCCGATCCCAGCCTCATCCCGGAGGGGAGGCCGGAGAGGCCGGGAGAGGAGGTGCCTGAGAGACGGTGAAACCGAGACTGGAGA
>NW_006291383.1:3763968-3774380 GCF_000327345.1 Myotis davidii | reverse complement strand
CCCGCCCCTCCTCTTCCCGCCGCGCCCCCACCTCCGCCTCGCAGGCCGCCCGCTCGACCGCCCACATTTGCAGACTAGCAGAGCGAGGCCGAGCTATCGACTTCGGAATCAGACCCGGTTCCCAGCCCTCTCGTCGTCCACCTTTCAGTTGAGGCATTCAGACAAGTCACGAACTGTCTTGGGCCTCAGTTTCTTCATCTGTAAAATGGGGCTGATTGTGATAGGTGATGACGATGATCCCTGCCTCTTAGCTTTGGTGGTGAGGAGTCAGCATCCTGTGTCTCCCAGGTAGTGACTGCCTGTGTGACCTCGGCCAAGCCATTGCTCCTCAGTGTTGAGGGAGATAGAAACTAGATCATTTCTGGTTGGGTGACTAGGATCCGTCAAACATTGTGCCAAGCACTGAGCCAGAATAAATCAGAGTCTCTGCCCTCAGGTGATGTACAACCCAGCGAGGAAGATAGGCAAGAAACACATAAACAAGAGAAAAACAAACAACTTAAGGTGGTAACTGCTAAGGAAACAGACAAATGATGGCATTGGGACCGTAAGGGGATCACATTAGAGCTGGTTGTCTCAGAAGGGACAGAGAATCCTAGATCCGAAAGAAAGCAAGGAATCAGGTGAAGAGTGGAGGAAGGGTGGGGGGGAGGAGAGGGAACAGACTTCTAGGCAGAAGGAACAGCATGTGCAAAGGCCCTGAGGGCTTATTAAGCTTAAAGAAATGGGGAGAAAGCAAAGAAGGGAAAATGGACGAGTGCAGTCGTAAGGCTTTAAATTCAAAACCCAAGCCTTATTCAAAGCTCATCGCTCACTCCGCAGAGGTTACTCAGTCTTTTAGCACAGAGAACCTGAGCTAGGAGCCAGCCCATCTGGCTGTGTGACTTCATATTCCTGGACTTCCCTTCGATGGCTGTTAATTTGGGACTAATAACCCCCAATAGTTCCACTGTGCCAGGCAGCCCAGAAGATCCCTCAGTAGCATTTACTAAGTAATCACATAAGCCCTCCCCAGCCTGCAGGAGCCAGTCTGGATGGGTTTGGGTCAAGACTCCAGACATGAGTTGGGAGGAAACAGACTTGCTGATTGATGGCAGGTGCAGAATTCCACTGAGAGTTGGGGGAGGGGGGTTGGAGGTTCTAGAGTCCCAGCTTTGCAGTGACACAGAACTGACATGACAGCTAGTATTCTGGGTTTTCAGGAAACGGAGTAACTGAGATAGATAGGTAGGTCAGCAATGAGTTAGCTGGGTTTCAGGCGCTCACAGAATCAGCGAGAAGGCGGGGAGCTGTCCTCTGGAAAGCGCGGCAGCAGGCAAGATGGCAGAAATGAATTTTAAACCCTTGATGACTGACGGCATTACATCCAGACAGACACACACACCAAAGCAGAGCTTCCTACGTGTCAAGTGCTTCTCTCAATGTGTAACGGTTATGAGAAAAATGCTACGATTGTCGTCATTTTAAAGATGAAGAAACTGAGGCACACAGACGCTATGCAGCTTGCCCCATGTCAGATAGCTGGGAAACGGTGGAGTCTGGCACTGGACAAGGCCATCCATTTCCAGAAATGATGTTATTAATTAACCCCCTTCCTGTGCTGACTGAATGACTCTCAAGCCGTGTCTCACTCCTTGCTGGATTCAGAGACTTAAAGAAAGATTCTAATCATGTGCCCAAGATCCCCTAACACTGAACGTACCAGGACTACTCAGTCACCTAAAAGGAAATAGATTGCGTAAGAAGGGTGGGAATGGAGGATCTGAAATGCTGTACAAATACATGTTCATTGCAGTCCACCCCTTGGGCCGCTCGACATGCTTTGCACCTTTATTCCCATGCCTGTTCCTCCAAAAATGCTCTCTACTGACACAATACAACTCCACATGCACCCCAAAACGTGCACACACACACATGCATACACCCTCATACTGTGTGTGACCTCAAGGAGGTTCACCTCTTGGAACCTCAGATTCATCCTTTGTAAGACAGAGAGAATACTGTTTACTTCCTCACAGGACTATGGTGGGGGTGAAATGAGTTAATGAATGTGAGACGCTTTGCACTGCCCCTGGTACCCGGTAGAATGAACACGACAACCATAAAACGGTGTTGTGTTAGGGGCCAATGGTTGTGAAGTCAGCCTGCAAATACCCAGGCTTACATGTTGGATTGGACTGGATTCATCACACAGGGACTTTCCAGAGGTTTTTCCAAGGATTGCGCAAGTATTTATTTCCTCTCTCTTTGATAAATGAATAACTGAGTCGTGCTCCAGTTGCTACGCTGGATTTGGAGAAATAACAAAGCCCATCACTGGTCTTACACATGGCGGAGTGGAGAAATGGGGGAGCAGTGTGACGATGGGCTCTGCTACCGACGTGCTGTGTAGTTTTGCATAGATCCCTCCCCTTGTGGGGCCACAGCTTCCTCAGCATAAAAGGGATATTATAATCCTCCCCTCATGAGACTTATGAAAATCCAATGAAATAATTCATTGAAAGGGCATATCATACATCCCTGGCAAAAGGTTCTGATATTGATTCTGATGGTCTATTATTCTGATACTAGAGGCCCGGTGCACGAAAGTCGTGCAAGGGTAGGGTCCCTAGGCCTGGCTGGCGATCCGGGCCGATCAGGTTACCCGCCTCCCTACCTCCTCGCCTCCTCCTTCCCTCGCTCCCTCAGCGCCCCACCACCATCCCTGGCTGCCCACCATGTTGCGCACCACCCCGTAGTGGTCAGCGCATGTCATAGTGAGTGACTGAACTCCCGTTCTCCCGGTTGAACTCCCGAGGGGACACTTTGCATATTATTAGCCTTTTATATATATAGATTTCCAGGGCCAAGTGTCAGGACATCTCACAGGGGACAGTCTCACTTGGGAAAAGAGAGCTGCCTAATTGAAACAGAAGGTCATGGAATTCAGAATTCATTCATTCAATGAATATTTATTTGTTTCTACTATAAAGATAGCAAAAACTTGGCACACATGTGGACACACCTTCCTCTCCTACTCATGGGAGACATCATTCATCACTCATGGAATCAGAATCCTCCTCCACACAGAACCCAGACAGCTCTGTCTGATTGGCCAGAATAGAGTGAATACCTACCCCTGGACTGCATGCAGAGGGGAGAAGTTCTTCAAAGAAACCAGAAAGAGGAAGATGGAAACACAGGTTAAGCCAACACACGCTTTTTTCATTGCCTACTTCATAAACCCTGGAAAGAAAAGACACAGTTCTCTCCCTTAGCAGCCTTCTCTTCTTGCAGGGGAAAATTGAATGTTTAAATGAGCTTCCTGATACAAGATCTGAGGATGTGGTGGAGGAGACCTGCAGACACAGGTACCTCAGACACTGCCCCACCCTCTCCTAGGATGCCCAACATCTGGTGGCTGGGACACAGATGGAGACAATCCATGAGAACGAAACCTCTCGGAGCCCCTGAAACTTAAAACTTGCCTTGTTCAACTGTCCTAAGTAACAGCAGGGAGAACCATCCAGAGACGAATGACACCCAGTGCCACACGGCCGGCCAGGACAACTACCTGCCATACACGGTCTGCTCCTGAAATTGCTTCATGGCAAGTATGTCAAACTCCCGGCCGGCGCATGCGGCCCACCTTCGCTCAAGTCCCTGCTTGCCCACTAACTGCCTGGAGGGCCATGGAGGTTTGCCTGAATTCTCTGCCCTTCAGTCTTCTCAGCTGTACAGTGGGATCACTGACCTCTGCTGTGTCTCCCTCCCCTGCTGGCCATGAGGCAGTAGCCAGGAGCATTTGTCATGTCCTGCAAGGGACAGGAGTCGTGCGATGCATTGATTGATTGCCCATTCTATGCCAAGGACAGTGTGCTGGATGCTGGGGAACACGACAGACCGTCCCTGCCCCCATATAGCTCAGTGCAGTAGGGGATTAGATCCATACAATGTATGCATCACGCACCTTGTGTTGAGGTGGTTAAAGGTGCAGAGCTTATATCAAAGGAACCCAGTAGATTCTCAGGGTCTAGGAAGGCTGCTCTGAAGGCGTAAGCTCAGATCTGAAGAGAGGAAGAATTAACTAGTTAAAGAAGAACTAGGGAAGAACATTATAGTCAGGCGGAACAGACCTGCAAAAGCTCTGCGGTAGGTGAGCAGGTTGGAGGCACAAAAGAGGCAGAGTGAGAGGGACAGGGACCTGAGAAGAGGTGGGAGAGGTGGGCAAGGCTCTGCAGATCACAGGAAGCTTGAATTTTCTCCTTCGAGCCAGGAAAAGCCATGGGGGGAATTAAGGAGGGAGTAATGTGATCACTAGAGGAATCAAAAGATTCCTTTAGCTGCTGGGCGGAGGAGACAGAGGAAGGGGGGCAGGGGCTGCAAGGAAGGAGCAAGGGAGCTGCCATGGAGGGCTGGAGAAGAGTCTAGCTCTAAGGCCGGTGGAAACCAAGGCCAAGGCCCCAGGGGAACTTGGGGTTGGAGGCCCCAAGACCTGGAGTGCTGAGAGCTGTCCTACTTCCCCCAGCCCATCCCTTAGCCCCAGCCCCTCTGGGCCCTGCATCTCTAGGGTTTCTCTCACCCCATCCCCCAGTCCAGCCCTTTCTTGTTATTGTGGGACAGACTCCATCAATGACTCATCCAGGACTTGGGTTTCTTGTTCCAGCCGTCCTCCCCACAACCCCCTACTTCCTTCTGCTTGGAGCTCCTCAGGCCCGCAGTTCTCGCCCTTCACCATGTTGGGTGGCAGCCAAGAGCCCTGCCAGCTTGGGCGGCAGGTCTAAGAAGGAAGGAGCTGGCACCCAGCCAGCCTCGGGCACAACCCATGTTTTTGTGCTGATGTGATTTTGCTTATCCTCCTCCCCCTGCCAGGAGACCCCCTTTCTGCAAGTCCTGTTCATGCTCCAGGGACCACCTCCTCGGGGAAGCCGTGCCCAGGGCACCTGGTCTTTTCATTCATCCCTCAGGAGCTCACCTTTTGGTGAGGGGGACAGGGAAGTGCAGTGATGGAGCCATGGGCTGTCGGGTGGATGATAAGGAAGCCAGTAACAGACCCAGAGGTCGGGCAGAGGAGGTTTCCCAGAGGAAGGGAGGTTTCACCTGGGTTGTAAAGGAGGAATAGGAGTTCCCTGAGGGGAGAAAGATGGGAAGGCTTTCCAGGCCAAGGAAACTGTGTGATTGCAAGGCATTTCTGTAATGTGGGAAAGGGGCCTAGTGCATTGTTGAGTGAATGAATGTTTGGGGAGAACACTGAGAAGTTTGGTGTGGCAAATCAGAATTTGCAAACTGGTGGTGTATGGGCCACACCAGGCAAACAGAGGGTTTAAAGAAACACAAAAATTAGCTGTCAACCTCTAACAATAGAGAGATTTCACATAAATGTCTGGAGCTGGGCAGCCTCTCCTTTCATCCAGGCCCATGGCATCCAGCTCAGCAGAGTCCACACCTGGTGCAATTCTTGGGCTCTGTGGGCATCTGAGATTTCACCCTGATCTAGATGATATGTTCAAGGCTCTGGACAGGGTGAGGCACTCAGTAAATGTTTGATAACCAGGTGGGTGAATGGTGTCATGACACTAAAGCATGTCCACAAATTTCTTAATATGCCTCCCTTCATGAGGTGGGCTGGCCTTAAAGACTCACCTTTAAAGAACCAAATGTAGAGGAAGTGATAGTGTGTGACTTTTGAGACTAGGTCATAAAACACATGTGGCTTCTGTCTTGCTGTCCCTTGGATCCCTCTCTGTGGGGAAAGCCGGCCGCCATGTTGTTCGGACACTCAAAGAGTTCTATGGAAACACTCATGTGGCAAGGAACTGAGGCCTCCTGCCAAGACCCAGCCCCAACTTCCAGCCATGAGAGCAGCGACCTTGGAAGCGGGCCCTGCAGCCCAGTCAAGCCTTTGGATGGCTGCACCCCCGCTGACAGCTTGACTGCAAACTCATGAGAGACCCTGAGCCAGAACCACCAGCTAAGCTGCTCCCAAAACCTGATCCAGAGAAAGTGTGTGAAACAATGCTTATGGTTGTTTCAGACATTGAGATAGAGGCAATTTATCTGTCAATAGATAACTAATATGGATGGATGAATGGATGGATGGATGGATGGATGGATGGATGGATGAATGGGTGGAGGGATGAATGAAGGGATGAATGGATGGATAGACGGACAGACGGCTGAATGGATATAAAGTGCGTTAAGGAGGGAGGAAGATTCCATTGTGAAAGCAAGTGGGGATTAGATCCCAACTGAGTTTGTCATCCTGGCAAGCTGAAAGTTGTAACCTGGGCGTGCCATGTTCATCTCTAAATTTTAGGCAGGTCATTCATGCAGCGAGGTAGAGGAGGATGGAGTTGATGAACCTTAAGGCTGAGAGGTAAGGAAGAGTCTGGATCAGTCATCCTGGGAGACAGGGTGCCCTGCACCTCCAAATCCAGCTTCCTCAAGCAGCAGCCCCCCCCACCCCGTCCTCTGCACCCCATAGCCCTGGCTCCGTCATTCCTCAGCCACGACTGGCCCTTTGAATTGTGGAGGTCAAGACTTCGGCATTTCTCAGAGGCCAAGTCATCCTCTTCTCTCAGAGTCTTCTTTGTGTAGAGGAAGCAGTTGCTCCCCAGCTGGTGAGGAGAGGGAGGGGCTCAGAGTAGGGTCAGTAGCATTCAGAAACCTGAGGAGCTGTGATACCATGTGAAGACCCCATTGGCCCCTCGGCATGATGGGGAACACAAATACCAACCACCACTTGGATAGATCAACCCTGACCCAGTCTATTGGGGTTGTTGGAAATGACCCACCACGTGTTCTGGGGAAATATGTATGAGAAGTTTTAATGCAAATCAGACTGCACTGAAATGCCATTTCTCATCTCTGTAACTGGCAAAGGTTCAAAAGCCTGGCGATACATGGTGAGGCTTTGAGCAAACAGGCACCCTCCAACATCTTTAGTGAAATGTTAATTGGCAGCAAGCCTTATAGAAGGGAATTTGGTAATATCTAATAGAATGACATATGCTGTACCCTCTCCCCCAGGATTCTTACTTCTATGATTTAACCTAAAGATATAATTCCACAAATATTAAAAACATATGTGTATGTTATTCATGGAGGCATTGTTTATAATAGCAAAATGTTGGAATGCCCAAATGACCATCCATAGGCAACTGGATGAACGAGCTGTGGTACCACACAAGGGCAAGTTATAAGCCATATAGGCAGGGAGGAAGGTCTCCATGAACTCAGATGGAGTGATGTACAGCATGTGTTGTTAAGCAAAAACACAAAACAGAAGCAAAGTGTAAAACACTGCATATAGTAGGCTACCTTTCACGTAAGAAAAACATTTTAAACATTTATTTACTTACGCACATACTCATTTAATTATGCAAAAGAATCCCAGGAAGTATGAATAGCAAACTTATTGAAAATAGTTACTCATGTCTACAGCCATACCACCCTGAACACGCTCTATCTCCTCTGATCTCGGAAGCTAAGCCAGGTTGGGCCTGGTTAGTACGAGGATGGGAAAATAGTTACTCATAAGGAGTTAGTGGGAATACAATGGAGAAGAAAGAGATGGGAGTGAGGCTTCCCTGAATATATTTTTATACTCTTGAACAGTGTAAGCATTTTACATTTTCAAAAATAATAAAAAGGTGAAAATCGAAACCCTAAATTTGAAAACAGAAAAAATGAACTTAACTATATGTCAAATTAATATGCACTGGAAACAGCATGAACTTGTGCTTCGCTTATAATAGATACAGCTGTAGATAGAGAGGCAGATTGATAGATACATATGGAAATATTTATAGATATGTGTGTGCAGAAGCTAGTACCTACACATATATTTCCTTGTTCCATCAGCTGAGAAGGCTCGCAGGCAATGACACCCCAGTAACAACAAGCACACCTAGGACCCGAGTCTTGGTTTCTAGTACCATTCTCCGATGGAAGAAACCAGAGCTTTTGGGAGAAATGGCTGATTCTAGGGCTGGAGTAGGAAGTGTCCAGGATGAGCCTGGAGCACCTCATAGTGCCAGAAAGTAAGGAAGTGCACAAACAATGAAGCCCACAATGACGGAGAGGGAACACAGGGACCAACCCAGAGAGCTTCTAATAACCAAATATGGAGCCATCTGCGGGAGAAAATCGAGCATCGTGCTGACATAAATAAATAAGAGGGAGAGAAGAGACAAACCTCCCATGCAGAAGAATCCCAAATAATTTATGTGGATGCTTTGCCCTCAAGGAGAGGGAGCATAACTCCCCAGTCCGAGAGTGTGGTCACTCACAGTGACTTAAAGAGTCACATGATGCTGGAGAAACCCACGGGCACCATGTCTGCCAGGTGCCAGGGTCAGCATCCACAATGGTAGGTCCTGTTGATGATGTGCGCCCTGGGTACGCTGTGCAAGAACGGGGCAATGGAGGTACAGGCTGCCTTAGACACCTCCATTCTGCCCCCACCTGCCTTGCAGAGATGCCCAGAGAGGGCAACAGTCTTCTCCAAGTCTGTCCCTGGCAGAGTCAGGATCCACACTCGTTGTCCTGACCAGGAATCTACCCCCAAATCCCAGAGTGCAGGGAATGGCAGGCGTTGAACAAGCCTCTCTATGGCATCACAGTGGGGACACCCACTTCACAGAGAAGGTGAGGGGCTCAGAGGGCTGGTGGGATCCCCCCACATTGCCTTGCAGTGGCAGTGCTGCAAAAAAATAGGAAGCTGGGCTCCCCAAGCCACCCCCCCGCAAAGGGTCACAGCTTAACCTCATTTACCCCAATTCCTGGGATTCTCAGCACTGAAATGTCTCCGAACTCATGGGGACAGCACTTTCCCCCCATGGCCCCACTTTGAGGGCTCCGGGGCCACCCAAGAGCAGCCCAGGTCTCCTCCTGTGGAAAGGCCTGGGCAGTGTGAAAAAGTCAGGCAGATGGTGTTGCGGCAGCAGCAACAGGGCGGGGCCAAGGTCAGGCTGCGGCCTCCCTGGCGGCCGCCCAGCACTTAGCTCCCGATGAAAGGGCTAACGTGTCCTGGGCAGCTGTGCTCGCTCTGCTTCCCCTTCCAGTCTGCAGTCCTGATGGGGGAGGGGCACTCGTCTTCTTCCCGCTGTGCCCCCGGCCCACCAGGGAGTCCTCCCGGACTGTCCTCCAGGGACCAGCTGCCAGGTTCCCCTCCTCGCTCGTCAAAGCAGAACCTCAGGTCTGCAGAGTGAGAAGGGGCCTCAGAGGCCATGGTGTCCAGAGGTTGCCACATCAGCATGCCCCGGGGGCGTGTGGCATGCAGACATGTCCCTCTTCTCCAGGACCAGAGCCCCCAGGGCTAGGGGCTTCAAAAATACAGAAGTTGTATTTTTCATAAACACAACTGCTTAGTGAGATGCCTGGTTCCACAGACTGAGAACAACAGGGATCCAGAGAGGAGCATGGACTTGCTCCGGGTCACAGAGCGAGCTTTATAGCTAGACCCAAGCCAACTCATTCATTCATTCATTCATTCATTCATTCATTCATTCATTCCTGCATTCATTCATTCATAAAATCACTCACTTGGCACTGACCATACTAGGCTCTGTGCTGAGGGTGGACCACAGAGAGAGTTTGCACTCAAGATGCTCACAATAAGCCAGCAAGAAGACAGCTGAGCAGGAAGGGAAGGGGTGTCCCTTGAGTTTGGAAAGAAGTTCTTTCACTCCTTCGAACAACAAATATTTTTATGGAGTTCCTACTGTGTGCCAGGCATTGTTCTTGGCGCTGGAAACAGTGAGCCCGGCGAAGTTCCTGCTGTCATCAGCGGGATTGGTCTGCTGGGGCTGTCATAACAAAATACCACAGCCTGGGCGGCTTGAACAGCAGACATTTATTTTCTCACAGCTCTGGAGGCTGGAAGCCTGAAGCCAGGGTGTCAGGCGGGCTGCTTCCTCCGGGGGCTGTGAGGGGAGGGTGCGTTCCAGGCGCCTCTGCCTGGCTTGTGAATGGCCGTCTTCATGTGCGCGCAGCCTCCTCCCTGTGCATGTGTGTGTCCAAATCTCCCTTTATAAGGACACCAGTGGTGTTGGATCAGGGCCCACCCTCATGACCTCATTTTAACGTGATCACCTCTGTAAAGACCCTGTCTCCAAATAAGGCCACATTCGGAGGCACTGAGGGCTAGGGCTTCAGCATATGAGTTTGGGGGGAGCACTGTTCAAATCCTAATGTCCACCTTACAGTCCAGTGAGGGTGACGGGTGATAAGCAAATACCTATGTGATTCCTCAGGAGGCGAGGGGTGTTGGGGAGAGAAACAGCGGGATGAGCAGAACGGGCTGCTCTTATCTATGGGGTGGAAGGTTCCAGAGCTGAGTGGGGAGGGTGGCCTGAGGGCAGGAAGTGGAGTCTTGGGACCAGGGAGACAAATGGGGCTTTCAGGAGGTTTGGCTGAGGGGAGGGGGAGGG
>NW_006291383.1:3760287-3763935 GCF_000327345.1 Myotis davidii | reverse complement strand
GGGCGGGGGGGGTGGATCGTAGCTGGAAGGAGGCCTGGGATCAAAGAGAAGTTTCATCTGATTTTATGATAGAGAATTCTGTGAGCTGAGAGGACTCCAAAAGTTCAGAAAAGAGGAGGTTCCAGAAGCCGGGAGGAAGGGAGAAGGGAAGAGGCAGGTGTACATGCAGGAGTGTTAGGGAAAAGTGGGAAGCAGGTGAGGAAGCGATCTGCTGGGAGTGGAGGTGCAGGGGGTGTAAGAGCATGAGGAGGGGGAGGTTGAGGGTTGGGCTGAGAAACTCAGGAAGCTTGAGTGTGGGGCTCCCCAGACCTCTCAGACCCAGACCTCCCTCCGGATCCCCCAGCCCTGCAACCTTTGTCCTTGCCATTTCCTTCCCATCTCCCCCAGGACCCTCCTATGAGGTCCGTGGGACACTCCCTCCCATCTGCTGTCCACTCCGATCAATGGACGCTGTGTTCTCTCATGCTCCCCCTCCACGTGTCCCCCTATCCCAGGGACCACATGGCCAAGACCACAGCAATCTCCATCTGGCTGAAAGGAAGTTCTGCTTCCACATATCTGCCAAAATTTGAAAATTTTAAGAAGCTGTTTTGTCTTCACATCCATGGGACCCTGCCCCACCTTTTGAAAACCCGCCAGTAACTGACTCCCCATCGCTCAGTAAACAGAATCCAACACTTCCGAGTGGCCTCCAGGACCCTGCACAGCTTGGCTTCTGTAGCATGTAAAATGTCTTTCATTTTGGGAAGGTTGTAGGCTTGCATAAGGATTGCAAAGATGGCATGAAGACTTCCCCTCACCTAGGTTCCCCTAATGCAGTGGTTCTCAACCTTCCTAATGCCGCGGCCCTTTAATATAGTTCCTCATGTTGTGGTGACCCCCAACCATAAAATTATTTTCGTTGCTACTTCACAACTGTAATTTTGCTACTGTTACGAATCGTCATGCAAATATCTGATATGCAGGACGTATTTTCATTGTTACAAATTGAACATAATTAAAGCATAGTGATTAATCACAAAAACAATATGTAATTATATATGTGTTTTCCGATGGTCTTAGGCGACCCCTGTGAAAGGGTCGTTCGACCCCTAAAGGGGTCGCGACCCACAGGTTGGCGACCCACAGGTTGAGAACCGCTGCTCTAATGTTTACATCATATATAACCATAGTACTTTTATCCAAACTAAGGAATTAACATTGGTCCAATGATGTGCTACTTTCATAGTAAACAAAAATGATTATGGATTTATTTCATTTTTATTGTGGCATAGTCTACAGATACAAGGTATGACTGTACAGTTTGAAGAATAATGATAAATGCCTGGCACCCACCAGTCTGTTTAAAAAATAGAACATGACCGTTACCTTGGCAGGATCTGTGCCCCTCCCTGATCAAATCCTCCATTTCAATGATTGTACCCACAGAGTTTTTGGTTGTTGTTAATCCTCACCCAAGGACATGTTTTCCATGGATTTTTAGAGAGTGGAAGGGAGGGTGGGAGAGGGAGAGAAAGAAACATTGATGTGAGAGAGACACATTGATTGGTTACCTCCCATTTGGAGTTAAGTGCTCTAGACCCGTGGTCGGCAAACTGCAGCTCGCAAGCCACATTCGGCTCTTTGGCTCCTTGAGTGTGGCTCTTCCACAAAATACCAACTTCTGCGCATGGGCCACAAAGTTTCAATCGCCCTGTATGTGCGTGCCCGCATGTGGTATTTTGTGGAAGACCTACACTCAAGGGGCCAAAGAGTCGCATGTGGCTTGCAAGCCACGGTTTGCCGACCACGGCTCTAGCAAGGTTCGATTCCCGGTCAGAGCACATGCCCAGGTTGGACTCGATCCCCAGTAGGGAGCATGCAAGAAGCAGCCGATTGATGATTCTCTTTGATTGGTGTTTCTATCTCTCCCTCCCTCTCTCTTCCTCTCTGAAATCAATTTTTTAAAAATTTATTACTTACATTTCCCAACAGAAGGGGGTGCCCCATGCCACTCAGGGCCACATGGGAAAGACATCAGGAGACCAGGGTAGAGGGAAGCACGTGGGCATGGCATTTGTTGGGGTTTCCATGAAAAAGGCAAGGCAGGGCAGAGCGAACAGCTTAGGAGAGGCTGGCTTGAATCATTCCAGTGGGCTTTGGACGATAGGGGTGGTCTCCCATTGTCCAGTAGCTGGCCCTGAGCGGGAGAAATACTGGCTTGGCGTGTGAGTTAGATGGGGCCTTATGGTTTGCTTATAAAAGGCATGCTCTTGGCAGAGCCCTCTGCTATCTCTAAGAGTTGGCTACCCCTGGGTGGGCCATCTCTCTTTGGCCAGCAAGGGTTTGAAGATGTTAAAACACTGTAGACACAAAAATAAAACATGGTTAATACACCCCTCCCTCCACATTCCTGCCCCCTGCCCGGGGCAACCCATCCTGGCTTTTCTGTATAGTTTTACTCCTTACATATAAATCCCTAAGAAGTTTTTCTTTTGCTTTGTCTGTTTTCGAACTTTGTTAGAATAGAGTCAGGCTGAATATATTCGTCTGTGACTCGGCTTTCTCCCTGGGCAGGCTGCTTTGAGATTCATCCATGTGGACACAGCAGCAGCGGCGGCTCACTTTCTGCCACTGCTATACAGTACTTCATTGTCTGCCTATTACAGTGTACGTGGTACACGGCAGATTGCAATGTACCTATTTTCTTTTTGTTGTTGTTAATCCTCACCCGAGGATATTTTTCCATTGATTTTCAGAGAGAGTGGAAGGGAGGGAAGGAGAGAGAGAGACAGAGAGAGAGAAACATCGATGTGAGAGAGACACATCGATTGATTGCCTCCCACGTGGCCCTGACCAGGGCCGAGCCAACATTCTAACCACTGGGCCATAGGGGCCAGGGCCAATGTATCTATTTTGTATTATTAATGAACTAGAGGCCCAGTGCACGAATTCATGCACAGGTGGGGTCCCTCAGCCTGGCCAGCGATCGGGGCCAATGGGGAGGGGGTGTTAGCTGGCCAGGGGGAGGGACCACAGGAGGTTGGCCGGCTGGTCTTCCCCTCCCCCCAATCAGGGCCCCCGGGTGAGAGAGACACATTGATTGGTTACCTCCCCCATGGACCCCAACTGGGGCTGGGGATAGAACCTGCAACCCAGGTATGTTTCCTTAACTGAGAATCAAACCCACGACCTTTTGGTGTATGGGCCAACGCTCTAACCACTGAGCAACCTGACCAGGGCTGCACCCACAGATTTTAACTTATGGAGGTAACTGACTGAAAACTAGGAGAGGCTAATGCCATTTAAAAAAGAATTTATGCCTGGCCAGTGTTGCTCAGTGGTGGAGGTCGACCTATGAACCAGGAGGTCAAGGTTCGATTCCCGGTCAGAGCACATGCCCAGGTTGGACTCGATCCCCAGTAGGGAGCATGCAAGAAGCAGCCGATTGATGATTCTCTTTGATTGGTGTTTCTATCTCTCCCTCCCTCTCTCTTCCTCTCTGAAATCAATTTTTTAAAAATTTATTACTTACATTTCCCAACAGAAGGGGGTGCCCCATGCCACTCAGGGCCACATGGGAAAGACATCAGGAGACCAGGGTAGAGGGAAGCACGTGGGCATGGCATTTGTTGGGGTTTCCATGAAAAAGGCAAGGCAGGCCAGAGC
>NW_006291383.1:3749665-3759744 GCF_000327345.1 Myotis davidii | reverse complement strand
GGGGCCAATGGGGAGGGGGTGTTAGCTGGCCAGGGGGAGGGACCACAGGAGGTTGGCCGGCTGGTCTTCCCCTCCCCCCAATCAGGGCCCCCGGGAGGTTGGCTGCAGGAGCGCACTGACCACCAGGGGGCAGCTTCTGCATTGAGTGTCTGCCCCCTGGTGGTCAGTGCTTGTCAGCAACCGGCCGACTGGTCGTTCGGTCTCTTAGGCTTTTATATAGAGAGATATCTGAGTTCTCTCCAGGTGTTTTGCTATTGCGAACAGTGTTCCTATGAGTAGTCCTGCGTATGTAGCTGCATACAGATGTGCTTCTTTGGGGTAAGCCTGGGAGTGAAAGTGCATATGTATCTGTGTGTGCGTCACAGCGCAGCATCCACTGAAGGTAAAGGAAACCTGCTTGTGAAGTTCAGATGCTCACTGGCCCCCTCCAGGCCCTCATCATCCTTTGATGCTGTCCAGCTTTTAAATCACTGCCAGTCCAGGGATTGTGTAATGCAATCCGATTGTGTCTCAATCTGTATTTCTTTGACTAATAAAGAGATGGAATGTCTGTTCTCATGTTTATGAATCATTTCTGCTTCTTCTTTTATGAGGTTTCTGTTCATGTTTTTGCATATTTTCTATTGTGCTCTTTATTAGCCTCTTCTCATTGACTCAAAGGCAGTTTTATATGTTATGTACTCTGTGGTTCCATTAAATGACATTCTGGAAAAGGCAAATTTATAAGAAAGGAAACATCAGAGGCTGCCGGGGGCTGAGAGGTGGTGGTGGTTGACTATAGGGGGACTTCGTGGGGGCGAAGGACTGTTCTATATGTTGATTAAGGTGGTGATTACATGGCTTTGGGTTTGTCAAGACTCAGACATAAACACTAGGAAGGGTGACTTTGTATGCAAATTACACTTCAATGAAAAATGCAAATAATAAAAGGTACTATATATAATACCTTTGTAAATTAAAATAAACCAATGATGGGAAAGCTAATGAAAAATAGGTTGTAAGAACATTTAACGATCTGGAAAAACAACCACAATATTGTCAAATGAATGAATGTCTATGTTATGCCGCTATAGGCTCCCACCTATCTGTGCCTGTACAAATGCACATGCTGCTAGAAAGACAACCTGCCAGATAAGCAGCAGACGTGGTGTCCATGTGTCTCTCTGAGTGGAGGAGTTGCAGCTGATTTTATTTTCTTTTGCTCCTGTGTTTGCTAATTTTCCCACACTTTGTCCTGGCTCTTTGGAACCGCTGGAGTCCGGGCCTGGCTCAGGGTGGCTGGGAGGAGGCAGCCACGCCACAGCTGGGAAAACAGCAGCCCGCAGATGAACCCTGAGTCTCGTCCTGTCCATGTTTGTTTTCCTCCCTGAGCAGACAAGGCAGGAGACTGGGAGAAGGGGCAGACGTTCAGACTAAGGAGCCCCCTTCCGTTGCCGCCAGGCAACCTGGCCATCTCAGAGCCAGTGGCCCCACTTGCTCACCACTCCCCACTGCCGGGGCTCTTGTAGTTGACTGTAAAGTCAAAGAGGGTGGGCTCCGGTGCCAACAGATTGACTCCCAATCTATCACTTACCAACTGTGTGTATCTAGGCCAGTTATTCAACCTTTCTGTGCATCTGTGTCCTCCTCTGTGACATGGGGATGAAGACAATGCCTACCTCATCAGGATGTTGTATGTGTGTACCTGCATGTGCCCATGTGCTAAGAGCTTAGAAAGATGCCTGCCAAACACTGGAGTGCTCAGTAAATGTGTAGGACTGTTGTGAAAATCCAGCTGATAGATGTGTGTGTACTGGTCCATCTCAGGGCACATGGCAGTGACAGGGTCACAGTTCTGACCTCCCATGTGGTTACTTTAGGCCTCTGGATTTGTATGGCCATCGTGTAGGCCTCCCCTGAGCTTGTCAGGTTTAGTATGTGGCCCCTTTTTTGTCCACACTCCTCCCTTTTGGACATAGATCAAGCTAAAGGATGCAGTGATGACCAACCTTTTGGTTGGATAATGACATCTCATGGTACTAAGAAGGTTCATTTCTAGGAAGTCTCATACTCAGTGTTTGTCTTGCTGAACGATGAACCATTGGGGATGGGTAAGACCATAACCTTAATTGAAAGTCAAGGCAGATTTTTTTCTCAAAAATGAAAGGCAGGTAAATGGGAGGCAGTCAGGTCCCATGGGCCTTTGATAAGAAAAATACTCTGGCCCTGGCTGATGTGGTTCAGTTGGTAGGGCATCATCCCTTGCACCAGGTCACAGGCTCGATCCCTAGTGGGGGGCATGGAGGAGGCAGCCGATTGATTGATGTACTCTCACATTACTGTTTCTCTCTGTCCCTCTCCCTCTCTCTCTAAAAACCAATAAACTATTCTTTAAGGAAGGAAGGGAGGGAGGGAGGGAGGGAGGGAGGGAAAAATACTCTGGATTATTTCTAACCTATGAGCTATTATGATCCAAGTGTTGCTGTCTGTCTCACTTCTCTGTATTTTGCATCTAGTGTAACACTAACTTATAGTTTGAGGGCACACCATACACATTTTCAGCTTTCATAATCTGACCTTGAGATGGCTTTCTATTCACTATGGCCCATCTACTTCCCATTGGAAGCACTCACGTGTTGTTATTCATCTGATTCCCAGTATTTGTGCAATTGGAAGCTGTAACCTTAAGGTTTACTAGGGGCCAAGACTGTAAGAACACAATGCTGTAAATTATCATAACTATCTAAAAGTTCCAGAGGCCAGGAGAACAGTAAGAGCTTCATAAGTAAATTCCCTGTGCCTCAGCAGTAGATATAGAAGGCCACGTTTTTATAGCCACTTCAGCTTCTATCTGAATTAATAGAGTTAGTAGTCCTTATTGGGTTAGGGGGTAGGCACGATCCCATAATTTGGTTTTAGCATTTATACATACAATTCCTTTTCTAATATTCCTCTTCTGCTAACTTTCTGCAACTTCCCTTGTTCTTCGTTTGTCTCTTTTTACTCATTCAGAAATAAGCAACTTATTAGGACAAACTACTTCCTTTTAACTTCTCTTAAAAATATACACATCCGTTTCCTTCTTTTTGCAATAGCATTTCTTCTACATTTCAAAAGAGAAACCATAAAAAGTGTTGTTGATAATATAAAAGTTACCTTATATTCTTTCAGCAGTTATTAGCAGTTGGGCTATATACACGAGATTTGAGAAAAACCTAAAGAACAAGCGTAACTATTATTATTATTATTATTATTATTATTATTATTAATAGTAGCAGACAGGTAAAGACAATCAAACTAATAAAGTTCAACATCAATTTGTAGGAAATCGGGCCTTGTCAATGTCTTAGGGACGCTGTCTATTTCTGATGGTGGTGGTTTCTCCTCTAGAGAAGTCTGTGATCTCCGCTCTAGGTGGAGTCAAGCGTCAGAAACGGGCAGATGTCCATTCGAGGTTAGACACCTGAGAAGGTCTCTTCCAACAACACAGGAGAGAGTCTTTAATGGATGTCTTTTCCCATGGCACCCCCATGATGCCAAAAATGATTTTAAAATAACCTCCATAAGAGGAACTGACTGAATGTTTGTTACAGGGTATTCCAATGCAACTTCAGGCCTTTTTAAGTCACCAATATCCTTTATGTACTAGCTGGAATAAAGCTCATTATACAATTATAAGGGCTTGTAATTCCATGCACAAGCCCCCGTAATTCTCCTACTCTTCCAGTAAAGAAACTCAATGGGGAAAGATATAGATTTGTACAGAATCTCATAGCTATAAATAAAATAGTCATTCCCAAACATCCTGTGGTTTCAAATGCACATAACATATTACCTATTCCTGTGGACTGCCAATATTTTTCAGTGATAAATTTTTGTAGTGCCTTTTCCAGCATTTCTATACTACTACTACTACTACTACTTAATATATAAAAAGCTAGGGGTTGTCACAACCTAAAATAATAGAGGTCTCAGCATGGTGGGAGGGAGCTCTGGGCCCTGGCGGGGGGAGAGGGAGGGCAGGGTGAAACTCTGGGTCTCATGCATTCAGGGGTGTGGCCATCCTTCAAACCAAACCCTGATAGGAGGGTGGAGGGAGCCCCATTCCTCCCAGAATTGGCCGTTGGTCAGTTTGCTGTCAGCAGACTTCCAGCCAGGAATCTCATTCACCTGCACCCCAGACCCTAAAATATTTCCTCTAATTAATTCCCTTTTAATGTGCACGAATTTTGTGCACTGGGCCACTAGTCTATATATATATAAGCCCAGCAACCAGAATGGTGGAACTACTGGAACGACCGGGTGCTATGACGTGCACTGTGGTGGCCAACTGGCCTGATCTGGACCCTGATCAGCCCTCCCCCAACCTTCAACAGCTCCTCCCCCTGCTGGTGCCTCCCCTAGCCCGATGGGGGTGGGGCTGGCCAGCCAACCTCCTGGGATCCCTCCCCCCCAGCCAGCCAGCCCCCTATAGGCCTTGATCGCTGGCCAGGCCAAGGGACCCCACCCATGCATGAATTCATGCACCGGGCCTCTAGTAATAATAATAAAAGACAGAAATACCTCTTTGCTTTTGTAACCAGAACCCAAGTTCGACTGCCTGGCACCACAAAAGCCAAACTCATGAGACAGAGGTTGGTGAAAAGGAAAAAGGTTTATTCAAGTGCAAATCACTGGAGAAGATGAGGAACCGTTTTCACAAAGCCCATCTCCCCACCTCAGTGCAGGCCGAGGTTTTTATGAGGAGGGAGAGGGAAAGATGAACAAAGAAATCAAAGGGAGGGATTTGAAAAGTTCTCTATGTGCAGGCCAGGCCAGCACAGTCCATTCCAATAAGGACCCTGAAACTGGTCAAGTGTCATCCTGGTCTTTGTCATTTATGGGTCTATGTCATGCTGGTTTTATGGCAGCAAATCTCCCACAACTGGGACGACTGAAGGTCAGAATCTGCCTCTTCCGAAGTTAGTTCCTAGGATTCTCATATAAACATGCTGTTTATCTATCAGCTATATATTAGTCAGTTAGCATTTATAGAAACAATGTCAAGAGAATGGGGGGGGGGGCGGTTACAATGCTCCACAGTTACATTAAGAATAGATGAAGTAGCCCCAGTATCTATAAGGGCCGCAGTTATTTCTGCTTTTTATGGTAATTTTAATTTCTCCTAAACTGTTAGTAAGGAGAGGGGACATGCTCTCTTATAGTCCTCAGAGCAATCATAAGCTTGTTTCTGTTTCTTTTCTCTTATTAAGTCCATTTTAGTTTCCTATAATCCTTCTTAAGGTGACCTGGTTTTCTACAATAAAAGAGACACTCCTCTACAAGCATTTCCAGTGAATACCCTAGTTAGTAATTCTGTTTCTTTTGCTCCCAGAAACCAGTAGGTATATTAATTAGAATAGGTCAGAATAGCTAGGATCACATGTTCTAACTGTTACATTACCTTTGTGAGTCTATCAGGGTCCTGGAGAAAACTGGGGAGATCTTTAGGTAGCATCCTTAATTCTGTTCTAGTCCAAAGAATGCATACATTTGCTGGTTCCCCTCTGCCTGAGACCAGCTTTTCTCCACAGGGAGCATCTAGAATTCCTGGATTATCTTTGTCTGAATTTCTCTTCTTACTTTCCCTTAGGTCAGTAGAGAGTGGTAGTGGAGGAGACATAGAGGAGATAGAAGGAGAGAAGGGAAGGGGAGGGCAAGTCCAGACAAGGAAGTTCAGAGAGCAAGGGATATAGCGGAGGAGCTGTAGAAAGGGAAATAACCGAGTGTTGGCATTCATTAGTTTCAGAAGTCTTCTTCAGTTCAGAGCCAGTTGCTAAAATTTCTTATTAACTTTTTAAAAAAAGAATTTATTTGTGCTCCTCCTAGAAGCTTCTAATTTCCAATCAAGATATGTTCTTCCTATTCATTCAGATTAATTTTAGAGTAGGCATTTTCTTTTTTTAATTAAAAAAATAGTGATTTGACAGTGAGAGAGAGACAGAGAGAGACAGAGAGGTAGAGATGTGTTGTTCCACTTATTTATGCATTCATTGGTGGCTTCTTGTATGGGTCCTGGCTGGGAATTGAACCTGCAACCTTGGTGTACTGGGATGACACTCTAACCAACTGAGCTACTGGGCCAGGACTAGAGCCAGCATTTTCGAATTTTGCATGCAAAAATTAATTTAGGTGCCTCAAATCCCTCCATTTTGATCATTTTAATTTGATATAATTTCTAGTGAAGTCTTCCCATGTCCGTAAGTACTTGCAAATAAAGGCTTCCTATTTATTGTGTATCTGCAGGAGTATTAATGGGAGCTGGGCTGGGGGTTTTTGGCCTTGGAGGCACAATTTCCCATGTTAATTCTAGTTTTCTTTGGATACCTGCAGAGTCTAAACAAATTTCTAGGGATATTGTGTGGTGGGTTGAAGTGTGCTGCTTATGTGTTGAGCTCTGAGTGGCTGTTACCACCAGAGTCCCATTCAGTCCTCTTACATGTCCCAGTTCCTCTCCCTGGCTGTCTTACACAGCCCAGGACTCAGAGCGCTAGGTAAACAACCTTTATGTGTGCATCCCTGGGTGAGTCAATTAGTTCATTACAGTTGAGGTGGAATTCTCTATGGGCTCCTGCACATCATGGGGGATTCCCCCTGACACCACCACAAAGATTCTTAGTCACCTAAGAATACCTTAGACTCGAGAAGGAGGGTGGAGGTGCCCCTTATCTTTGTAGCTGAATGTGTTCAGGTTCTCATTAGTGCAGTAAAAGGTTTTTGTTCAGAGGCTCAGAAAACAATTATAATTGAAAACCCAAACAATACCAGCCGCCCATTATTGTTCCTGTCTTGCCTTGCTTAGGTCCTCTCAACCTTGAGCTCTACCTCCAGGATTTTAAAATATGGCTCAAATAAAATCAGGGCCTCTTACCTTAAAACAGGGAGGTCCAGCATTCCAAGGGAAACTGACACGATGGAAAGCAAGGAGCTGGTGGGGCAGGTGGGCCCTGCTGGTCCAGCTCCAGCTCTGCACGGTGGCCCTGGTGGGCGTCTTTGAGTCCCATTGCACTACGCCAAGTAGATGTCAAGTAAGAAACGTCCAAACCTGTAAGAATGTTTTATGAATTTATTTGAGCCAAACTGACAATTGCTGGGAAGCAAAATCTCAACAGATTGAGGAAATGCTCCAGAAAATGGCAGATTTAACACTTATTTTATACAGCAGAATCAGAGGAAGATGTAAGGGGGTCATATGAAATCCATTGGAGATAGATTAGGGAAGTGGAAGAAAGCAAAGGAGGTGGCGGAGGAAGGGGAAATGTCTAGGATTGGATAAAAAGTAAAACAAATAAACATACTTTCACATAGGCGCGTATAGAATAGTTAACAGTTAACAATTAACATGATAATAATAACAGTGAGGGGATCTGTGGTATCTGCTCTGGTGTGGTGGTTGTGTGTGGGATGGGGGAAGGAAATTACTTTGATATTCCAAAGGTATGTTATCAGATGTGTTATTGTAGGTGCAAAAAAAGACAGCAGACAGGCTCAGTTAAGGCAAAGATTGATCTTTGTTAGGAAAAAATACTGGCCTAGGACATGACTATCCTCCATGAACTGCTTTTAGTTAGAAAGTTTTAATTCCAGGCCATCCCATGTGGTTACTTTAGGTCTCTGCGTTTGTAAGGCCACCAAGTAGGCCTCCCCTGAGTTGTCAGGTTTAGTATGTGGCCCCTTTCTTGTCCACACAAGCCAGTCGTCCAGGGATTGGCCTGCTCCAGGCTGGGAGGAGAAGGAGTAGGCAGTGGGAAGAGGCCAGTCCCATACCTTCGGTGCTCCTGCCCAGCCTCAGCCATTGGCCACTGGCCCAGTTGATCATGAATCAGTACTTTGTTTCTGAACACGATAATCTCTGGGTTCAGCTCCCCAGGTGTAGTGGAAAACAGTTGGCAGGGAACTGGCAGGGCAAGTTTTGGGGGCATTTAGAGGTCCCTTAGCCAAACACTATCAAATGTCATCTAACATGCCTCTGGCTCTCCACATTTCAAATGTCTGTAAATCTGGAGCTAGAGAAATGAAAATGCATTTAAACGAGTTGCTAAATTTGCAGTGGCTTTTTCTCAACCTACTAGCTGCAAACTTTACTATCATGGGCAGACCTTCCTACTTGAAAAACTTGGGGGTCATTGGGTTCCATACCTCCCCCAATTTGTAATCCCACACTGAAGCCCCTGGCAATTCTAACCCACTGTGCCTTTGCTTAACTTGTTTCCTCCACCTGGTCTTCCCTTCCCCCACCTTCAGCTCAGGGGAGCATTCCATAGTCACCTCCATCGCACAACCCAACAGGAAGTGCTCCCGTCCCTCATTTTGAAGCCCTCAGCATCCCTTTGCCACTTCTCTGTTGTGTGGCTTTAAACAAGCTACTTAACTTCTCTGAGCCTCAATTTTCTCATCTGTGAAATGGAGCCAATGAGACCAACTTTCAGGATGGCTGATTAGCCAACGGTTTGCCTTGGTTTCCGGAGTGGTTTAAGCCCTCCGAAGATGGGACAGCTCTTATGGGTGAGAACGCTGGAGCTCAGAGCGGAGCAAAGACTCTTCCAAGTTCACAGAGCCATGTGCAGGCGAGCCAGGGCTCAAAGCCAGGCCACTCCTCACCGCCCTCTCTCTGGTTCTGGTCTGTCTGTGTCCCCAGACTGGGCAGGGCCAGGCAAGGGAGCAGTTTGCTCTTTACCAGCAACACTCCCTTTGGGGCCAGCCCTCGGCCCCCTGGGGCTGGCTGAGCACACACCTATTTCCCAATGTGACCATGGGAAGTGGCCTGGGTGTTGGAGGCCCTTGGACGTTTGGCAAGTGTTGCTTATACTTCCTGTGATCCTCCCTAGGCTGGAGGAGGCCCAGCCTGCCAGAGCCAACGCCATCACACGGGCCAAGTTCTGCAGTTTCCAGAGAGAAAGGAGAAGTGAGAGCGCGGCTCTCTCCCCTCTGCCACCCCCTCACCACACCCCCAGCAGCTTCTTTTCTGTTCTTTCCCTCAGTTCTTCATGCAAAGTCAATGCCTGCAGTCTCAGCAGCAGCCCCCCTTCTACCAGCCCTGAAGCACGAGGTGGGTTCCCACCACCCACCCATCCTCACCCCCAGGACCAAGGTCGATTCAAGGGGATCGCCAAGTCAGGCTGAGCTTGCCCTTCTCAGGCCCCAAACATTTGTTGTCTGGAATGTATGCTCTGGGTTCTGATCCTTCTTTCATTTATCCACTATTAAATATATCTTATGATCCACTCTGGACTGCAATAATCCTACATAATAAAAGCATAATATGCTAAATGTCCAACTGATCAATGGACCTTTTGGTTGACCACTCGACCAGTTGCTATGATGTCCACTGACCACCAGAGGGTAGATGCTCTGACCATTAGTTTAGCTTGCTGCTGGGGTCTGGCCTGTCGGGACTGGGCAAGAGGGCTGGACATGCCCTGGAGCTGATCAGAACTGGGTGAGAGGGCTGGACATGCCCTGGAGCCCTCCAGCAGTGCCTCCCCTGCTGGCTGGCCAACCTCCTGCGGCCCCTCCCCAGCCGGCCAGCCCCCATCGGCCTGGATTGGGACTGGGCAAGACAGCCCGATAGGCCCCCATCTCTGGCCAGGCCGAGGGAACCCACCCGTGCACAAATTTGTGCACTGGGCTCTAGTAGTAATAATAATAATAATAATGCCATAAGAAAGACCTTCCAGGACCAGGGTACCCAAAGAGGTCCTTTTATGAAGCTCAAGGCTCAGGAGACAGACAATTTTAGCATAACCAAGTAGGCGAGATACCCCAATAAGAGGTTATCTCCATAGTGCAAAATGTCTGATTGCCCTTTAGATAAGAGGTCAGATCTCTGGAGGACCCACTCCCCTCCACCCCTCCACCCCCAGGGCCCACTATGAGTCCCTCCTACTCTTGCATCCCTATCCAGGATCAGAAAATGACCAACAATATACACTGGAAACCAGACACAGAGGAGGCAGGACAGGGTGGGCGAAGGAGAGAAAGAGCAGGAGAAGCCAGGCCTAAGGGGGAAGGAGAGACTTGTGGGGCCTCCATGGAGAAGGGCCTGGACTGAGAATGGAGAG
>NW_006291383.1:3730755-3749629 GCF_000327345.1 Myotis davidii | reverse complement strand
CAAGGTCAAGCTCAAACTCACACAGCAAGAAAGTGGAAGCTGGGATTCACGCCCACGTCTGTATGACCCCAGCCCGGCTCTTGACTGTTGTGCTGTGCTGGGACCGGCCGAGTCACATGGCCCAGCTGCCCCCGCAGGCTCGCCGAGGCCATGTGAGCCATGAACGCCTCTCTCTCTGCATGTATCCCACCCAAACCCAAGACCGGAGCGCTGAGAGCTCAGCCTGTGGCGCCACTAGCATGTTTTCCTGAAGGTGGGGTGATTGTTAACTGAATACCTTCTCCATACAGATTGCTTCATACCTATTATCTTGTTTAAGCCTCAGAACGACCCCCACGGCAGGCAGTTTCCCCAAGTTTCAGAAGGGTCAGAGGACTTGACCAGAGTCACACCCAATGTAGGTAGCCTGGCTGGGACTGTGCAGGTCTGCAGGCTCCAAGCCCAGTGCACTTTCTTCTGGAAAAAGTCAACATTGTAAGGACACAATCACTCTGAGCTGCAGGTCCCTCCTCTCCAAACGGAGCAATGACCCCTCCCTCCTGGGTGGTTTCAGGCTTGGAGGTAATGCGTGTAGAGCCCCTGGAACAAAATCCATGCTGTGCAGCCACGTTTTTCATTCTTAAGCAAGCCAGAAGGGTCTCGTTGTGGACGGGAGCATGAAGGAAGCCCTTTTAGAACCAGGCAGCCCTGACTGGTTTAGCTCAGTGGATAGAGCATCGGCCTGCGGACTGTCTCTAACTCTCTATTCCTCTACCGTCCTCCTGTAAAAAAATCAATAACATATATTTAAAATAATAATAATAATAAATAAATGTTTCCTCATTCTGCCCTTAAAAAAAAAAGGAACCAGGCAAAGAGAAAGGAAAAAGAGAAGACACTCGGGAAGTCTCCCGTCTTCCTGGCTCCGCGCGGGCTTCATTAGACTCATAAAATCAAAGTCGGGGGAGACAGGGCTCCAGGGGGCTGATGGGGACCAGCAGGAAAGAAGCTGGTCTCCCCTGAGGACCCACCCCCTTCTCTCATCACCATGGAGACGGAGCTGGCTGCCCTGCAGGGTTCCTGCCCACCCAGGGCCTGAGGTTGCTGCAAAGGGAGGGGCAGGAGCTCAGCAGACAGAGACCAGTCTAGAAAGCTGGGAATTGGGGGGGGGAGGGGGGTTGTGTCTACATCTTCCTTCCCCCCAACCCCCGCCCCCAATCCCCAAGGCACTGAAGGACTCAGGCTAGTGTGGAATGTATCTGGCGGGTCTGAATCCCAGCCCTGCTAGCAGCTGGCTGCATGACTGTGGGAAAAACACTTCTTCTCTCAAAGCCTCCGTTCCCACATCTGTCAAAAGAAGGGGTAAAAGGAATAAAATGAGCACTTGATGAAGAAAACTGTGGGATGAGGAAGAAATGAAATATGATGCACGTAGAAGAATATTTAGTGCTCAGGGAGAACATTCACTACATACTGCTTATTGAGAAAAAAAAGAGAACTTTACAAAACTGACCAGTGTGATCCCATCTCTCTTTGTTAAGAAAGCACACACTCTATTTATGTTTACCAAGAAAAGGAGCGGGGGAGGTGAAGTACTCTAAAACACTCTGCTTGTTGTCTCTAGAATGGGGACTGCAGGACATTTTTTATTATTTCTCAAATTTTGGCCAATGACCATGGATTACCTTTAAGGTCAGAATGACATGAGTAGCTATCATCTGTGTTTATTACGTAGGGACATTGGCGTGCACGTGGTTTAAAGCCTCTTCTGCCTTCACAATCACGCAGGGAGGGAGGGTACCCTGATTGTCCCCACTTTACAGAAGAGGAAATTGAGGTTCAGTGAGGTTAAGGGCCTTGACCAAGGTCTAACCTCCGAGTGGCAGGGCTAAGATTTAAAATCACACTAAGATACTGGACTCCCAAATTCAAGCATTTAATCATTATCGCTACCGCCTCTCAGGACAAGAAAACACTAAAGGTTCTATTTTCTTAAATGGTTCACTATGGAAAATATCGAGGAAATAAAAAATCAAAAGCAGAAGGAAAAATGTAACTTTCAGCTGTAAAATGAGTAAGTCCTGGGGGTCTGATGTACAGCATGGCGACGATAGTTAAGAATACGATATTGCATACTTGGAATTTGCTGAGAGAGTAGATTTTAAGCGTCCTCACCACACACAACAAACGTTTAACGATGTGAGATGCTGGACGTGTTAGCTTGGCTGTGGCAATCATTCACAATGTGAGCCTACATCATATCATTATGTTGGCTTTGGTCAGGGAGCTCTCAGTTGGTTAGAGCACCCATTTCCGGTCAGGACAAATACAAGAATCAACCAATGAATGCATAGAGACGTAGAACAACAAATCAATGTTTCTTTCTCTCCCCCTTCCTCTCTCTCTCTCTTAAAAAAATGAATAAAAAGAACTGAATCTCTAAAAGAAATCATTATGTTGTATATATATCCTTTTATTATACAGGTCAGTTATGCCTCAATAGGACAGGAAAAAAGGAAAGTATACTGAGCTCTGTCTGATGTACCCACCACCCAGCTCCCAAGAAGTCCTTAAATGAAGGGCTGCGGATGGGCTCAGAGAGGGGGTTGGGAATGTTGCCAGAGCCTTACACACACACACACACACACACACACACACACACACACCTCCCAGACTCCACTTCTGGCTGCCTCTTGGGCTGTGGCCCCAATCTCGGTGGGGAACCACAGGCAGCCGTCCTCCCCCTTTCCCGCCCCCACCCCAGTTCCTTCCTCCTTTCTAGCTTCTGGTGTAACTTGCGTTTCCCCAGCCGGCTCCTTTATAGGTCCCTAGTTCCTTGCCAAGACCTTGAGGCTTTGCCAGCTCCGGAGGACGAAGACATGGCCCGGGGCCCTGATAACACACCAAGGTGGGCAGCCCTGATGGTGCTGGCTGCCCTGGGCACAGCGGTGACGGAAACCACCAACCCTGGCATCGTGGCCAGGATCACCCAGAAGGGCCTGGACTACGGTAGGCCTTCCTTCCCTCCTCTCCCACCCCCCAGGAGCATTCACTGAGCACCAGCTGTGTGCAGCCCTTTAACTCCAGTGCATGGCATGCTCACAGCTCCTCAAAGTAGGCCCTTCACCCATCTATATGAAGAAACCGAGGCAAGGAGAACTGCCCGAGATCACAGGATCGGGCAGGAGCAGAACTGGGACCTGAGTGCGGGGCCTGGAGGACCCCAAGTCCAGGGCCCGGGCCCCCAAGGGTTTCATCTTCCTGGTACCCGCTTCCCTCTGCCCAAACCTCAACTCCGGCTTCTAGGCTCTATACTTTCTTCCCCAGCTTGCTCTCAGCCCTGTCATTTGCCTACAGATCACTGGCCCCGTCTTCAGCGTGGGCAGAGCTCAGGTAGCGAGGAGGCTGAGTGGGCAGGGGGAGGGGCAGAGGGAGCATAGGGAGAGCCCTTCTTAAAGGTACCTCCAGGGCAGGACTTGGCGGCCATACTGTGCACACTACCCACCTGGGTCCCGCAGCCACTCATCCAGCCCCAGATAGAGGAGTGCGGGGCAGGAAGCGGCTCCTGCTGACCCGCTCACCTCTGAGCGAGGAGCTTTACACACATCATCTCGTCTCATCTTCATGTCCCCTTGGGTGGGGCATCCTGTCACTAGCAACATTAACGATGAGCAAATTGAAACTTGGAGAAGGCACTGACTGGGTAGGCCAGAGGGCCGCCTGGATTTGAGCTCTGGGCTTGTCTGATGTCCCCTAGTGGAGCTGCTCGATGCTGCCTCCCAGTGGCAGAATGATGAACTGCAGACGAGTGGAGAAATGGCCAAGAAGGCAGAACCTCAGGCCCTGGTTTCTACTGCTGCATCAGGTCCCGACTCAGGGGGACCTGGTCCCTCATCCCTGAATTCCTAACCCGACTCAGACAGGATACCTCTGAGCCCCCAGAGGAAAGGAGTAGGGCCCTTCTCTGAACAGTGCTGGGTGGCCCTGAAGGCTCGCCAGGAGCAGAGGTTGGGCTCAGCCTTTAAACCAGGAAGTCTCCAGATTCTGTCACAGCAGCCCCGCTTCCCCTTCTACTCACACCCCATGTGGAAACCACAGCGGGTTTTCTGAAATGCAGGAGACCTGCTGGTGCCCCCCTCCTTGCTTACACTCGTCAGTGGTTCCCTACTGCCCTCAGATGCCCTGACCCTGGGCATGGCATTCGAGACCCTTCATGACCTGGCCACTGCCGACCCACAGATCCCAGCCAGCCCACACCACTCCCCCCCACCCCCCCATCCCCGGCAGTGACAATGTGTGTGTGTTATTTACTTTTGACCCTCCAGAAGGCTCATCCCAGGGTGCAGGCTCTGGGACCAGAAGGCCTGGATTCAAATCCTGCTTTATCACTTGTCAGCTGTGTGGCTACCTTTCTGAATTTCAGTTTTCTCATCTGAGAATTGGGGGTGGCAATGGACCTACTTCCTAGGATTGTTCAGATTCAGTAACTTGATGCATGTCCAAGGCCCAGGACAGTGCCTGGCACAGAGAGCTTGATAGATGTTTATTATTATTATTAATTATTATTATTATTATTTACTAACTAGTTCTTGGAAAGCACAAAGCCTGGGATCCCTCATTTTATAAATTATTCCTCAGGTATTGTTTGCCTTTTTATTGGTTCTTTGACCAAGCAACAGGATTGGCACATGCAGAGGCCCTATAGAGACACAGTCCAAAAGCCAGAGAGATGGATACCTGTGAGGGCACAGCACAGAGCTAGGCACAGAGTATATGTGCAATCAATACCCATAGGAGGCATGACTGGGTGTTTAGGGGTGATATTTTAGATCAGGGGTTGGCAAGCCACAGCCTGCAGGCCAAATCTGGGCCACTGCAATTTTTAAAATATATTTTTATTGATTTCAGAGAGGTGGGGAGAGGGAGAGAGAGGCAGAAACATCAATGATGAGAGAGAATCATTGATTGGCTGACTCCTGCACGCCCCACACTGGGGATTGAGCCCGCAACCCAGGCATGTGCCCTTGACTGGAATCAAACCCGGGACCCTTCAGTCTGCAAGCTGATGCTCTATCTACTGAGACAAACCAGCTAGGGCCCACCACATGTTTTTGTGTGGCCTAAGAACTAAAAATGATGTTTACATTTTTAAACATTGAAAAAAGCCAAAGGAAGAACAATAGCTCACAACATGTGAAAATTATACAACATTGAAATTCCAACGTCCATAAAATTGTATTGGAACACAGCCACACCCATCATTTCCATACTGTCCATGGCTGCTTTGGGCCAATAAGAGCAGAGTTGAGTGGTTGTGACAGAGGCAGTAATAGCCACAGAGCCAAAAATATCTACTCTCTGGCCCTTTACAGAAAACTGTAGCTTTAGACCTTTTCAATCCCACTGTCCTGCGACGGACGGGGGCCCAGGCTCCCAGGCTGTGGCCCTGACAATAACTCCTGCTCTCCCCCCCTCAGCCCGCCAGCAGGGAGTGGCCACGCTGCAGAAGGAGCTGGAGAAGATGGAAGTTCCCTCTTTCTCAGGAAGCTTTAAGATCAAGTTCCTGGGGAAAGGGGAATACAGCTTCTACAGGTGAGGCCCGTCAAGCTCAATCGTCAGTAGCAGGACTTGGTAGTGTTCTGGGGCCACCAAAGCCTAGAATCACAGGGCCACAAACTCCTAAACTCAGAGTGGAGTCCCCAAGCTTCCACCATAAAAACTGTCTTTCAGGCACTCACCATGACTCCCGGGGGGACGTGTCACGAACCCCAACACTCTGTGGTAGGCCCCTATATCAATTAGGATTTGGGGGGAGAGGGTTTAAGGACAGAGAACCTAACCCAATAGGACCTAAGCAGAAATTACTGGCTCACATGGCTGAGAGGTCCCTGGAGTAGTCTAGCTTCAGGTCAGCTGGAGGCGGACTCAAATGTCATTGCACCTGTTTCTCTCTGGCCACCTCTCGGCATCACTTCCGTGGGCAGGTCTAACTCTCAGGCAGGTGTCTTCTCCAAGAGGCAAGGTGGCCACCAGCACCTCAGCACTGCGAGTCCTGGGGAAGGAGAGCCCCTTCTGGCAACTCAAGCAAAAACCCTGATTTTCACTCTGGTGTATCTCAGGTTATGTCCAGACTCCTGAACCACCCATCGTGGTCTGAGGAATAGAATCTGCTAATTAGCTTATGCCCACCCAGATCCTAAGCATCACCCGCCTGAAGATGGAGGCAAAGTCAGCTTTCTTTGGAGCAACACAGAAAAGTTAAATGACAGCTCTGTTAATGCAATAAGGGAGTGTGGGTGCTGGTGGAAGACCCACAATGTTCTGTAGAGAATTTTATACACCTATTCATTCAACAAATATTTTTTAAAATATGTTTTTGTTGATTTCAGAGAGGAAGGGAGAGGGAGAGAGAGATAGAAACATCAATAATGAGAGAGAATCATTGATCAGCTGCCTCCTGTACGCCCCGAAACTCAAGCATGTGCCCTTGACTGGAATCGAACCTGGGACCTTCCAGTCCGCAGTCCAACACTCTATCCACGGAGCCAAACCAGCTAGGGCTCAACAAATATTTTTGAGTACTTACTATGTGCCTGACACAGTAGGCTTTGCTACAATAGTGAAAAAAGACAGACACATTTCATCCCTTTACAGAGCTTGTAGTAAATTGGATAACATTTATCTTTATTGATCGTCACGCATCATGCAAGTCAGAATTTATTGTGCCCATTTTACAAGTGAGGAAACTGAGACTCAAGGATGATTAAGTGACCTTCCCAGGGTTACACAATAGTACATGTAAGAGCAGGATTCAAATACAGATTTGTCTGACTTCAAAGCTTAGCCACCCTGCCCAGTGCCCAGGGTTCCCAGGGCTGCTCTCATAGCGTCTGGGTTGGGTGGGGTGGGTGGGGTGGAGGGCTTGGGCGGGAAGGATGATCTACACGAACCATTGGCTGAGTCCTTGTGTGGGCCCCCCGAAGGCTAACAAACATTTCTTCTTCGCAGCCTGGTTATCCGTGAAGTCCAGCTGCCCAGTTCCCAGATAAGACTGTTGCCCAACGAGGGCCTGGCTCTCTCCGTGACAGATGCCAGTGTCAAGATCAGCGGGAAATGGAAGGCACGCAAGAATTTCATGTGCGTTTCCAAGCCTGGGGTTGTTAAGTGTGGGGGTACGCTCTTAGCGACACTTGGAAGGGATGAGAACCAGGACCTCGGGAATGCCCAGTTTTTGCCTTGCTTGTCACCACTTGTCCTCTTGGGGTTCCCGGGGGAATTTTTCACAGAAGATTCAACATAACCCTCGTTTAGTAACTGAACATGTGTCTCAATGCAGGATACTGGCAAGGCTGAGTTAGTGCATGTGGCTTAGGATAGAAGGTGAAGTGGGACCTTTAATTTACCCCTTTAACAGTTAGCTATTGCCGTGTAACAAACATTGCTATCTCAGTGGCTTAAAACAAGTCATATATTATCACTTGCACATCTATGTGTTGGCTGGGGTTCCCCTATCTAGGTTGGGCTTAGCTGAGGCAGCTCTTCTCCACCTGTATCTCTTCCTCCTCTCAGGGCCAGTGGGCTACCCAGAGCATGTTCTTGGCGATGCAAAAAGACAACAGGAAACATGCAAGTCCCCTTAAAATCTAGACTCAGAACTGGCCCACGGTCACTTCTACTCATATGCCGTTGGCCAAAGCAAGTCACACGGCTATACCCAAGGTCAAGTGCATGGGTGCACATCCCCCCCCCCCCCCCCACCAACACACACCATAGGCAATGGGGAGGGTTTGGATGCAGGAAGGGGTAAAAGATTCGGGCAAATCAACCAAACTATACCCTGAATATAACTAAATATTGGACTCTCACCACATTAGTGACCCTGTCCACTAATGATGGCTCAGACTGACCGTCACTTTAGCAACTTCTCTCCTTTGTGGGGAATCCAGGGTGGAAATGGAGGAGAGTGTGAATCTGCGTGCCCTTACAAGGACCACTGGGTCTGTCCGTTCCCTACAGCAAGAATGGCTGAGGTCTTCACTTGGGCTCTTTTATATGTATTATTTCACTTACTGATCACACACACACACACACACACACACACACACACACAGAGTAATACTTCATTACATTGTATAAGAGTTGACTTCATTCATGTCCACCGTCTTATCCAAAACTCATCCCCAAGGGAGGCATTATGAACTCCGCTAATGAACAAGAACATTCATTGATTAAAGTCATTGACCACAGACAACCAGCTTTTTAGTGGCAAAGCTGGTGTCCCACTGCTGCTGCAGGCTCCGGATGAGGCAACGGAAGCTCAGAGAGGGGAAGAAATACTCCCCACGCTACCCAGCATGGGCCGAAGCTGAGGCAGTGGGTGAGGGCAGGGTTCTGCCAGGCAGACATGGGGGGAAACTTCAGGGTGGACTCCGGCTGTATGACCATGAGCACACTGCCTCCCTCTCTGAACCTGGAGTGGGGGGAATAGCAAAACCTACCTTCTAGCATCGGCCTGGAGTTCCAAGTGCTTGCTCCAAGCCTTCTCTTTGTCTCCCTTCAGCAAAACCAGTGGCAACTTTGATCTCAGTATGGAAGGCGTCTCCATTTCGGCTGGTCTGAACCTGAGCTGCGACCCCGCTTCAGGCCACTCCACCATCACCTGCTCCGGCTGCAGCAACCACATTGACAGCATCCAAGTGCACGTCTCAGGCAGCCACCTGGGGTATGGCCTCCTGGGGCTGAGGGTGGCAGGGGGACCTCAAGGAGGACTGTCCTAATCATCCCTGAGTTTAGAAAACATGCCCTGAGTGTCACCTCCCTGCCAGGCCTTGTTTAGAGGCCTCGGGTGTAGGGGAGAGGACAGGAGCCCTCTGAGGGAGCAGACACCGTCCCTGCCTCCAGGGGGCACTTGCTCACTCAGCGTGCATTCAGCAGGCTTACTGAGCTCATGCTATTGCCCCAGGCTCTGTGCTGACCGCTGGATGTGCAGCGAGTTATACAATCCTCACCACAAAGCTGCAGGCATTTAGCCAGCCAGCCAGCCAACACATATCTGCTTAGAATCCTGTGCACCAGGCTTATGCAACGTGCTCAAGAAACATCAGTGGCCAATACCGATGTAGCCATAGCCAACTAGCTAGCAGCGATTGGAAGCTCAGCGTAGCCGGCACTGTTTGAAGCACCTGCATTCCCTCATTCAGCCCACACAATGACACTGAGGTTAATCCATTTTCAGGGGAGACAACCCAGGCTCAGAAAGGATAGGAAATAACCTGAGTTTTCATACCTAGTGATGATTGAGAAGGGATTCGGCCCAAGACTCTCTGGCCCCAGATTCTTAGCCACACAGTCCCTGTTCTCTTGAAGCCTCCAGCCCAGTGGGGAAGACAAACATTAATCAGATCATTACATTAATGAGTAGCTCACGGAGAATTGCAAAAAGGATGTAAGAGTGGGGGAAAAAAAAGAGAGGTACAGAGTGGGCAAACACATGGAACAGGAGGATCTGACTAGTCTGGGGGTTGGCCAGTTCTTCCTTGATGAAATGACATTTGAGTTGAGATGAAAAGAATAAGTAGGAGTTAATGAGGTCATTGCTGGGGACAGGGATGTGTTAGCAGAGGGAACAGCACGTGCGAAAGCCCTGGAGTGGGAGGAAGCACAGGACACAAGAGGGTCTGGCAGAGCCGTGTGGCTGGAGGGCAGAGGGGAAGGGGAGTGGCCAGGAATGAGGCTGAGACGGGGCAGGGGCCCGGCCACGCCCCTATTGATGAAATAACCTTATCAACAGGCCCCTGCCCACAGGGGCAGAGGTGTGTAATGGGTGAGTGCATCCCAGGGACCACAGTGCCTATGCCTATATGGAGTGGGGAGGAAGGCTTCCCAGATGAGGCAACCTTCTCAGGGCGGCCCAGGGACACCTGGGAAGCCTCATGCATGTCCCCATGTCAATCTCCAGGTGGCTGATCCAACTCTTCCACAAAAAAATCGAGTCTTCGCTCCAAAAGGCCTTGAGCAGCAAGGTAGGAGGGGCTCCGGTCAGAGCGGGAGGGGCCCTCTGTGTCCACACACTTCATGCATCACTGGACACTTCTGCCCTCACCAGACCCCCTGCAGCCCTTCCAGCCCGGTTAAACCACAACTCCAGCTCTAAAAACCAGGCATGTCTCTTTTTCTGAGGAGCCCAGTGAGAGGCAAAGAAAGGATCATCGCCCCACCAACAGCAAACCGCCACGTCGGCGGATTACCTCTGTTCCCCCCCAACATTCGTCCCTGCAAAGACACTGCCATCCCCTCCCCGCAGCCCTCTCTTCTCTTAGCCCCTGGCCTCCTTCCCCATCCCCGGCCCACTCCGAACCCCCTTCCTGGTGTTCCCCCCCCAAAAGATGTGCAATTGCTGAGGCGGCCAAGCTATTCTCTGAGGCTGGAACTGGTATGAACGGCAGGCACTGGCCAGTCCTCCAAACCTGCCTTCACCCCAATTCTCCTGGCCCCACACAACTTCTACAGCAGAAAAAGAGGCCCTTCATTGGGCTGGTTTTCCATTAATAAGTCATCAGCTTACAGGACACCCCGGGCCTGTTGCACAAGCCAAGTGAGCTGGGCTTCAGGGCACTGGAGAGCCAGGGAAGGTTCCAGGCCGGGCCACCCACCTGACCTGTGCTTTAGAACAACCTCTCTGACTGCGTGAGAATGGCTGGAGAGGCCAGAGTGGGGGCAGGAGTTTCGGGGAGACTGAGGAGGCTGTGCAGTCTTCAGGTAGGAGACGTTGGTTTCTCAGTCAAAGGCACGACAATGAGATCATTTACCTGAAGGCATGGTTAAAAGTTGTGTTTTGTTTTGTTTTTTTAAATCAATGCATGGTTACCAAAATATGTAACCGTGGATTATACAATGGCTTTTAGAGTCAAACTTTTTGGGTTTTAATTCTGGCTCTAAGGCTGGATGAGGTGTGTGAACTTGAGCTAAGTACTTGACCTTTCTGAGCCTCAGTTGCACCATCTGTCAAAAACCTTCGTCAGCAAGGATGCAAGGATTACTGAGACAATGCAGGCAGCGTGCTTCCCACCAGCCTTGCAGACCCATTGTTCGACTCTTTTTGCAATTAAGTGATAGTATGAGGGGAGTGTTGGCATGTATTCAATATTCAGAGCTATTAAAACAGATTATTTCTTGGTAACACCTTAAGAGTGGCCCCTTGATAGCAGCCAAGCTCAAAAGCAATAATACTGCTGCTGCTGGTGAAGATGATAGTGGGGAAGATGGTGATGGTGAAGATGGTGGTAAAGATGGTGGAGGTGAAGGTGGTGGTGGTGAAAGTGGTGGAGGTGAAGGTGGTGGTGGTGAAGGTGGTGGTAAAGGTGGTGGTGAAGGTGGTGGTGAAGGTGAAGGTGGTGGTGGTGAAGGTAGTGGTGAAGGTGAAGGTGAAGGTGGTGGTGAAGATGGTGGTGGTGGTGGTGGTGGTGGTGATGGTGGTGATGTTTAGTAGATAAAACTGTTGAGATCATCTGGTGGTAAAGGTGAAGGTGGTGGTGGTGAAGGTGGTGGTAAAGGTGGTGGTGAAGGTGGTGGTGAAGGTGAAGGTGGTGGTGGTGAAGGTAGTGGTGAAGGTGAAGGTGAAGGTGGTGGTGAAGATGGTGGTGGTGGTGGTGGTGGTGGTGAAGTTGATGGTGGTGATGGTGAAGAGGATGGCCTACATAGGCAGCGTGCTTTCAATGGGCTTGGAGCTATGCAGAGAACTCTGTACAAGAATTAGCATTTAATCCATACAAAATCCTTACAAGCAGGTGTATGTCATGATTATCCCATTTTAGAGATGAGTAAACTGAGACACACAGAGAAGAAGTGATAGTGCTGGAATGCAAGCCCAAGCCACCCCACCTCAGAGGCAAAGTTCTTAATCATAACAAGAGATTGTTTAGAAGAGGATACAGGCCTGAATGAGTGAATGGACTGGTGGATGAAAGAATAAATGAGGGGCCAGGGTGTCCATGATGCCAGGAAGGGCTGGAAATGGGGAAGAGTGAGCTGGGGAATGGAATTCCAAGAAATCCAGAGTGAAGGGTGGTACAGGAGGGAAGAACAAGCCTATGTCAGGTTGGGAGTGGGGGGTGGAGTCAGGGAAGAGGGGCAGCAGCAGGGAGCCAGGCTGCAGGCTGTGATGTGATTTGCTGTGGTTTGGAGCCATCTGGAGGCACATGGGCGAGCAGCACTGGAAGCCAGCGGCCATGGGCCAGCAGCCCAGGTGTCCAGCCGGCCCCAGTTACCAGATTTGCTGTCCTTCCCACCCCTGGGCCACTTGGAAAAGAGGCACAGGTTCCTCAGAGAATGACGTTCCAAGTCCTCTTGGGACACGCAGTCTTAGGCGATAGAAACACACTCAGGAAACCAAGTTTCCTCCCTCCTTTATCCCTTCCCTTTCCCCCCTGATTCCCTCCCGCCTTGCCCCAGATAAAATAATTTGATTGACTAAAGGGAAGAAGGGGAGGGTGAATGCACTCTGGGTGCATGGCGGTGGGGACAGCCCTGAGGAGGAGTAAGAACCTGAGGGGCTTGGCTGAGACAAGGTGGCCTTGGGGGCCTGTGGCCAGGAGGCAGCTGGGCCCCCAGGCTGGGCCCTCAGGCTGGCGCTCCGGGGAGAGGTGTGGGCAGCTCACCCTGGACTTGGCCACATGGTGGGAGCAGGGAGGAGGTGACTGCTTGGGTCCCCTGCCCCAGGCAGGTGCTGAGACAGAGATTCGGGTGCAAGACATTAATTGAAAGGGGACCCCACACAGAACAGCGAGGGGGAAGAAGGGGATGGGACATTCTGAGTGGGCTAGTGCTGGGGACACTGGGGCTCAGTCCTGTGGGCGATTCTCAGGAACCGTGGGGCACACACCTCAGAACCGCCCCTAAGGGGAGAGGAAGCTGGGGTATTTAGCCACCAACCCTCAGCCCTCTTTGGTTGGGGCTGTTTCTGGCACTGTGACTCCTTGGCAGGTCATCCAGTCATATACAGTTACTATTTCCAAGCTACATGGTGGACTCTGAGCTTCCTGGTGGCCAGAGAAAAGGGAAACTGGATTAGTTACATGATTTTCAAGGAAACATTCCAGGAAAGCAAGGCATGTCCAGATCATTATTCTCAAAGAACGTTTTTACACTATGGGAAGTCCTCCCTGATCACTTCCTTTGTTCTCGCCAGATCTGCCAGGTAGTGACCAAGTCTGTGTCCTCCAGGCTGGAACCTTTTTTCCAGACAATGCCAGGTGAGTGCTAGATGGGGTTGAGGAGACCAAGATAGAAGGGGTTGAGGGGTAGGGAGACAGGAAGAATGTGATGGAGCCTGGGCCTGGGTGTGAAGGGGCAGAACAGGTTAATTTCACATGGCAATTGACACCGGATCCCTATTGGGCCAGGTCCTGTGGCAAGTCAAGCAGGGAGGTGGAAAAACACCCACTCATTCTCCTATCCCCACAACCAAACGCCCTCAGCTCTCTGAGGCCAGACACACATACTGTCCTGAGATCTGAGACTGATCACTTTGGCTCTCTGGGCCTTAGTTTCCGTATCTTTAAAACGGAGACAATTCTGTCTGTCCTCAAGTGCTTGGCAAACTGTGAAGAGCCACAGTAGGTGGGGAGGACTCCCCTGGCCGAGTGCTCACCGTGTGCCTTGCACCCGGTAGAATTGTCTCTCCATGTCCTCACCACACCCCACTGAGTTTGCATAGTCTCCCAATTTTACCACGAGGAAACTGAGACTCAGAAAGGAGCCGTGACTTGCCCTGGACTCCCTCCCTGGAAGCCTGGTGTGGCAGGCACATGGTTTATGCCCACCGATGATGCTTTTCCTTGCTCTAGGCACCACCAGCCCCTCCAGGAACAGAGCCCATCCTGGGGATGTTCAGTGCAGTTGCAGTGTCCAAGGATTGGCCTTGCCAGCAGGAAAAATATGTTGGGTTTGAGTCCCAGCTCCGGGCCGTCTTGCCTTGGACAAGCTGCCATTTCTGAGCCTCTAACATAGGAAGAACAGGCTAAAGGAGAGGCCGGAGTTTATTTAATTTGTACGTTTGCTGCTGGGAAACAGAGAAACCTCTCAGACCTGAGCCAGCCGGAGCTCAGCCTGGGATATTATTGATGCTAATATCGGTGCCTTCTGTGTTTGAGCCCCAACATGTACAGGGCATAGGACATGCACCTTCTTCTCATTTAGACCTCAGCACCGTGAGCCACTGCTGTCACCCCACTCTACACATGACAAAAAGTGACTCCGAGAAGCAACAGGACATGGCCAGGGTCTTATGGAGTTTGATGCAAGCCCAAGTCTCTCTGCTCCTTTACCCTGTGTTTTAGCTTCGTCAAGGGGCTATTGGAAGAAGTGGGGAAGATGATGGCTGTGAATGTGGGGTGTGGATTCATTTTCTTTTAAAGGGAGCTCCGGGTGGACTCCCTGGAGGAGGTGGAAACGGAACAAGCACTACAGTTCTTAATTCAACTTTAGGGGATACTGACCCACATCAAAGGCCCCAAAGACGCTGCCATAGGGAGCCAGCTCATGGTCCGCCTTCTTTCCCTCTAGTGACAGCCAAAATAGATAATGTGGCCGGGATCGATTACTCACTGTTGGCACCACCGATAGCCACGACTGAGACCCTGGATGGGCAGCTGAAGGTAAGACTTATACCAACAATCATATACCCTCACTCCTGGGGCTCCCCATCATCCTGGGAAACAAATCTTACAAAGACTCCACCCTTTCCTCTCTTCCTCAACCACCTGAATCTGAATCTTCTCCCTGCCCAGGCATGCGGTTCTCCTGTCATTCCTGGAACACACTCGGCCTGCTCTATCTCTGGCCTGGGTCCTGGCCATTCCTTCTGCCCAGAGACCCCACGGCTCTCCCTTCCTTCCTTCAAGTCTCCGCTCAAATATCCTCTCTCCCTGGAGATGCCTTCTCAGACCAGTGTCACTGAATAGCTCCTTCCTCCTGCCCCATATCTGCTTTATTTCTCTCAGCAGCATTTATTACTAACACACACGTACAAACACACACAGTCACTCACTTGGATTGAAAGAGAAGGGGCTGTGACTGCTTTGTTCTTTACTGTATGTGCAGCACCTAGAACTGTGCTTGGCATATAGTAGGTGCTCAATAAATGTTTATTGAATGGGTGGATGCTATGGAAGACGCCAATATTGATGTTCTCTCACATCGTTGCTCCCTCTCTCCCTCTCTCTCTCCCCTTACCCTCTTTCTAAGATCAATGAGCATATCCTCAGGTGAGGATTTAAAAAAACAAAAATAAATATGACCATTTTGTCATATTTGCCTCTGATTTTTAAAAAAATGAAACACTGTAGACATAAATAGCTCAGGCCCTCTTGGGCCTCCTCTCCAAACCTGCCATCCCACCCTCCTGAATTAATCACACTGAGGATGTCGCTGTGTGTCCTTCTTGCCTACGTGTGTCTGTAATTCTTACACAGTTGTTTTGTAGGCCTTTACATTTTACATAAATAGTATCTGACCATATGTATTCATCTACAATTTGCTTCTTTATAACTCAACATTATTATTTTTTAGCTAAATAGATTATTTGCTTTTGCAGTGTGTGGCTAAATTGCTCTTCAGAAACATACCCTATCTAATAAAAGGGTAATATGCAAATTAACCATCACTCCATCATAGAGATGGTGGCACCCAGTCCTCTCAGCCCCGCCGGAGTCCCCCAGTCCCGGGCAGCGTGAGCGGCCTGGTGGAATGCTTGCTTCATTGCCACAATGATGAGGCAAGTGTTCCACCCCAGCCATGGAGAGCCATGGGCAGTGGGCGTGGAGCGGCCAGGCCCCGCAGAGAGCTATTGGCGCACGGATTCATGCACAGGGCTACTAGTAAAACTATATTCTCTAAGCCTGTAAATGCTTTTACCATAAACTGGATAGGGTGGGTTTAAAGTACAAGTATACTGCCTAGCCAGCATGGCTCAGTGGTTGAGCATCGACTTATGAACCAGAAGGTCATGGGTTCGAATCCCAGTCCAGGCACATGGCTGGTTTGCAGGCTCGATCCCCAGTGTGGGGTGTGCAGAAGTTAGCCAATCAATGATTCTCTCTCATCATTGATGTTTCTATCTCTCTCTCCCTCTCCCTTCCTCTCTGAAATCAATAAAAATATATTACAAATAAAATAAAGTACAAGTATACTCCCAACAGTTCACCTCTCTCTTTGAAATTGCTGCAAACTTGATGGATGAAAAAACAAACAGAACTCATTGTTCGTTTAGTAGAATTTCTGTGCTTCCTGGCAAGGTTGAGGCAGAGCCAATGGGATGGTGGGGAGTGTGCTGCTGGGCCCCTGGTGCCCGGGGTTCCTATCCGGCTCTGCACTGACCCGAGTGACCTGGGCCAGCCTCTTCACCTCTCTGTGCCTCATTGGGGGCTCCTGTGAAATGAGCATGATCGCACCTACCTCACAGGGTTGGTGGGAAGAGCACGTGGACCGTGGCACCCAGGAGACGTTTGGTGCTATTATTAGTTTTTGGCCACGGCTTCTCCTCTGTGAACGCATGTTTGGTATCCTCAGTGCATTTTCCTGGAATGAACATGTTGAATGATAATGCCTGAAGGATGCCCAGGCTCACTCTGCTGCCTCCACCCCCAGGGGGAGTTCTTCAGCCTGGCCCACCGCAGCCCCCCTCCCTTCACCCCACCGGTGCTGGCCATACCCATGGACCATGACCACATGGTGTACCTGGGCATCTCCGACTATTTCTTCAATACGGCGGGGCTTGTGTACCAACAGGCTGGAGTTCTGAACCTGACGCTCAAGGATGACATGGTAGGTCCGGGCCGGGGGTGGGTGTGGGAAGAGCAGCAGACGGTCTGGATTTGAGTCTGCTCACTATGGGGAGACCAAGGTCTGGACCTGAGTCAGCCAGACCTGAATTCGAATATTGATTGGCCCCTCTTCTCCGCTGGGTTACCTTCGGCGGTTTCCTCCACCTCTCAGAATCTCAGTTTCCTCATCTGTAAAACACCAATAACAGCATCTGCCTCCAAAGGCGATGATGATGCGGATTAAATGAGATAGAAACGCACGGGAAGCACTCAGCGCAGACTTGGTGGTGGGAGCACTCGGTGAGTGCTCCTAGTGACAGCCAGCACTGACTGAGTCCTTGCTTTACGCCAGGCTCTGTAATCCAGTCTCAGCTTCATGTCACCATGATTGTCCTCCTCCTCATTGTCTCTGTATAGTCATGGCTGAGTCCCGCTCTAGGACTCAGTTTACCCATCTGTAAAATGAAGAGATGGCCATCCTCTCCAGAGTCTAGGTGCAACCTGATCCAACCCAGTCACCAACCACATGGGGTTCCTCCTGTGCCTCTCCTGGAAGAGATGTCATATTCTCCCTCCCCGCAGAGGTACCACAGGGAAGCTGAGGCCCCGCCTACCCCTGTGGAAAAAAATGAAGACCACCCGATGAGAACTCTGTAGGGCAAGGGAGTCAGCCACCACTTGCATTTGGCAAAGACTCAAAGGCAGGCAGAGGGGTGGGAAAGCTTCCTAGTGAGAGAAAGGGAGGGCTTCCATACATGAATTTGGGGATGAGGGGGACATGAAGGTGTGCGCTTTTGGAACTTGTTGGGTGGGGAAGCTGGATGTGGGTTAATAGAAGCTGGGCATTCTATACGATTGGTTTAAGAGCATATTTGACTTTTGGGGGCAAAAAACATTGGGCAGCTGGCAGTCACGGAGCCGGTCCTGACTGTCCTGGGTTGGTTGCTGCAGAAGCCCTGGATCATTGTTCCACTGTCCTATAGGTCTGGCCATTGTGTTTATATATTCCATCCCTCACCCTCATATGGAATTTGCCCCTTAATCTAGAACATAATTCCAGAATCTTTTTTTTTCTTCTCTTGCTACAGATTCCAAAGAAATCCAAATTCCGACTGACAACCAAGTACTTTGGAACCCTCATACCTCAGGTAAGAAAAGGCCCGCCCCCGCCCACCCCCCGCTGTAGTCAGCTCATGCGTCAGCCCGGGGGTGCTGGGAGAGCCCCCTCCAGATCCAGGGGGAGTCCAGCCTGAGAGGGTAGCAGTAATTTGCAAAGTCCATCCCCAAACAGAAAGGCTCAGGTGTGGGAGTGGCTGTGTGCTGGGGGCCCTGGGCTGGGTATCCAGCCAGAAAGACTATCTCCCTGCCTTCCCGGGGCTCCAGTCTAGTGGAGAGAGAAAATGCTTAGTCAGGCACTCAACACAATAAAAAAGGAAATGCAGACTGTGATAAGTGAAGCCAACAGGTTGATAAGGTCGTTAGACAAGGCAGCTAAAGAAAGCCTCTGTTTCAAACAGCTCAGCTGCCATAACCAAACGCCAGACTGGGTGGCTTAAACATCAGGGATTTACCTCTCACAGTTCTGGTCCAGGATCGAGGTGGCAGCTGGTTCGGTTTCTGGTGAAGGCTCTCTTCCTGACTGGTAGATGGCTGCCTTCTTGCAGGGTCCTCAGATGGCCTTTCCTGTGAGCACTTACGGAGAGGGGGAACTCTCTGGGGTCTCTTATTACAGGACACTAATCCTATCAGAGCAAGGCCCCACCCTGATGACTTCATTCAATTGCAATTACTGTACTTCCTTAAGGCCCATCTCCAAACACAGCCATACTGGGGATTAGGAATTCAATATATGAATTTGGGGATGAGGGGGACACAAATATTTAGTCCTAACAGCCTCTTCAGTGGTGATACTTGAAGGTGTGACTGATAGGGTAGCTAAGGGAATTGTCTTGAAGCATAATTTGCATAACAATAGCATTATATTTACTCAGACTTTGAGTTTACCTGGGGAGGATTGGAGGCCAGCAGAGATGGGGTGACACCAAATCCCTCCTCATTCCTCCTTGAAACCACCG
>NW_006291383.1:3714842-3730606 GCF_000327345.1 Myotis davidii | reverse complement strand
GGGAAAGAGCCAAGCTGGGAAAGAATGGGGGGACAAGCATTCAGGGAGAGGGAACAGAGAGTGCAAAGGGTCCTGGGAAAACAGCAGGTCCTATTTGCACAACAGGAGTCCCAGGTGGCTGGCACTGGAGGCGTGTAGAGTGGGGTTGGCAGGGTTTCAGCTGCCAGATCATGCGGTCTCAGGGTTTAGTCAAAATTCAATGGGAAGACATTGGAGGTGTTTGTGCAGGGCCAGGACAAGACAGGATTTAGAAACATTTAAGTAAAAGTGTCCCTTTTGTTGGTTGTCCCCATGGGGGCTGCAGGTGGCCAAGATGTTCCCCAACATGAGCATGCAGTTCCTGGTCAGAGTCTCTTCTCCACCGCACCTCACCGTGTCCCCCGCTGGCCTTGCCTGCACCCCGGTCCTGGAGGCCCAGGCCTTCGCTGTCCTCCCGAACTCCTCCTTGGCCCCTCTCTTCCTGCTTGGCATGGTAAGCTGTTCCAGGGTGTGGACAGATGGGGAGCCCTGGACAGGGCTGAGAGCACGCCCTCGGGGTGAGGGGACCGTGTGAATAATGCCCAGATTCAAACCTGGACTCTGTAGCTGCAGGGCTGTGACCAGAGCCATTACACTAACTGCTTTGGGCTCCTGCAGGCACTCATTCATTCAATTATTCATTCGTCATTGGTTTGAAGTATGTGTACTGTTTCTGATTCATTCACTCCTATCTTCAGTCATTTATGCATTTGTGTATTGTTCATTCATTTATTCATTCAATTATTCATTAGATTGCTAACTTGAAATATGCTATATCTCTTCTGGTTTACACATGCATTATTATTCATTTATTCATTTACTTATACCCTTGTCCAATTGATCATTCATTTGTATATTTGTTCTTTCATTCATTATGTATTCCTCCACACATATCTTTGTTTATGCCTTCATTGGTATGTTCAATCCCTCACTTATTCAAGTTTTTATTCCATTCTTGATTTGTGCACTCACTCATGTGATCACTATGCCGCGCCATGAACTTTCGGAGGCACCGCTCTGGCCACTGGGACTGAGGCCAGACTTTCTCCCATCAGGAGGCACTCACAGGCCGCAGGCAGGTCTGCGCAGTCTCAAGCTAAGACCCATTTCCTCCACTTTGCAGATTAAATGGGTTCTCACAGAGTTGCTGAGGCAGGAAGCTCGGTTTTCTAACTCACTAAATATTTGTTGAATGAATAGATGAATGAATGGCTATGGGAATAGGGCTGGCCTATGGCCTGACTCACAAGTAGCTTGGGAACTCAGACATGGACTCAGAAGCTGGGGAGAAAATGGTACTTGGTCCCAGCCTATGACTCATCAACAAGGAGGAAGTAAAAGGGAGGTCACCCCCCACCCCAAGCTGACCCTCCCAGCCGTGGAGGCCTTCCAGAGCCCCCAGGCCTTGGGCCAGCACCTCACTTCCTGGGTTGTTATTTTGCAGAGCGCGAACGCTTCTGTGGAGGTCGGCGCCATGTCCGACAGGCTTGTGGGGGAGCTGAGCTTGGACAAGTAAGTGGACCTGTGGGTCAGGGGGAGGGAGCTGCCATTCATTCGTGGGGTCCCTGGGCTAGCAATGACCTTACAGTGTGCCAAGTACTATGCCACTGCTTTCCCATTCACCCATCACATCAAAGCTTCCAACAGTGTGCAGAGGGCACAATGTTCCCATTTCCCAGAGGTCAAGCCTAATTATGCTAAGCCCCTTAGCTTCCCAGATAAGATCTAGGGAGTGTTATAAGGTCAAGCCTAATTATGCTAAGCCCCTTAGCTTCCCAGATAAGATCTAGGGAGTGTTATAAGGTCAAGCCTAATTATGCTAAGCCCCTTAGCTTCCCAGATAAGATCTAGGGAGTGTTATAAGGTCAAGCCTAATTAGCTAAGAGGACTGTGCCCTCTAAGCTGGGAATTGTTTGTGACTTTGCCCACAGATCAGTCTGAGGCTTAACCCTATATCGGCTCCCTACACCCAGACAGTGAAACCAACACTCAGAGACGAAGGGACTTGCCCAAGGCCAGTCCCAAGGCCACATGTCGTAGGGTAACCAGCCATCTCAGTTTGCCCGGAGTGTCCCAGTTGGGGCACTGAAAGTCCCTCGTACCAGGCACCTCTCAGTCATTGGCCAACTCATGGCCGATGCCACTCCACACTGAACCACAGCAGCCCCCCGCCACCCCACACCCCCGGCCTTCCTTGGCACTTGGAAAACCCACTTCACCCCCATCCTTAGGACCCTGTCAGCCCTCCCCCGCTGGGAGACTGGGGTCCATGTGCTGGGTTGAATCCCGGCAGAGGAGGTGTGGGAGCGTAGTGTCTGACGTCCAGGCACCTGCATTGGAAGCGCAGTTCACCGTGGTAAACAACAAACTTTCCAAACTTCGGTGTCCCTGACTGTAAAATAAGCCCAAGAATTGCTCTTTCACAGCAGCATTGTCGTGAGGATGAAATGAGGCACTAATATGTGTTGATGTGTTTGGAGCACTTTAAGGGATAAAAATAAGTGCTCGATAAGTAAAAGGAAAAGAGAGACACAGAAAAAGAGAAACGCAGAAATTGGAGGAGAGACAGAGAAAGAGAGACATTCAGAGAGAGGGACACACACACAAAGGAAGAAAGGAAGAGACATCAAGAAAGAGAGACGAAGCGTGAGAGACAGAGAGACAGGCAGATGGGGAGACACATAAGAGAGAGACACAAAAGGAGGAAGAGGGAGGATAGAGGTGACACAAAGAAAAAGAAAGACACCCGGAGAGAGTAGATGCTGTGGCCCCAACATTTAGACCTGGCATCTACCCCTTACTCACACTCAGACTGGTTAAACTGAGTCCTGACCCAGGCTCCTGCCCATGTCCTCCTTCCCCCTGGCACGGAGGCGTCCTTCGTCACCTTGACATGGGTCCCTGAGGCCTCTATGCTGCTCATGTCTGTGACACCCTTCTGAGAAGTGTTACTGCTTTGGGAGCAGATGGATTTAATGTTCCTTGAAGCTCCCGTGGGCCTCTCAGGTACAGGAGCCGGAGAGGACGCAGCTGGGTGGTGGCTGAGCACAGACTTTCTGAAATAACCCACAGGGCTGGGGTCCTGGGGCTCTTAAGTCGTGGTGAACAAGAGTGAGTTTTCAAACTTTGTAGGTAATGGAGACAAGAGTGTTGGCCTCTGGGGGACTTATTAGAAATCCTGCTTTGCTCATTGTTGGCTGTGTGGCCTCAGGCAGGTTGTTTGACCGCTCTGAGTGTCAGTTTTCTCATCTGCAACATGCCAGTGCAATGGCCCTTGCCTCTTGGGGTCTTGCAGGAATTCATTGAGACAAAGTACTCAACAGGGTGAATGATAGGGGTTTCAATAAACGGCCATTTATTTCTCCCTTTCTCTGAGATCACATTTAAAATGCCATAAAGGCTGTAAAGAGGAGATAGTTGATTGGCTCAGGCAATTGAAAAGTCCAAGGCAGGGGTCCTCAAACGTTTTAAACAGGGGGCCAGTTCACTGTCCCTCAGACCGTTGGAGGGCCGGACTATAGTTTAAAAAAAAACTATGAACAAATTCCTATGCACACTGCACATATCTTATTTTAAAGTAAAAAACCAAAACGGGAACAAATACAATATTTGTATTTGCATGTGGCCCGCGGGCTGTAGTTTGAGGACCCCTGGTCCAAGGGTTTCAGGCCAGGGTGGATCAGGTGCTTAAGTAATGTCCTTGGGACTCTGACTCCCTCGTCTCTTGGCTCTGCTATCCCCGACGCTGGCTTCATTTTCCAGAAGGCTATGGCCAAGTGGTGACAGAAATGGTCACTAGCAGCTCCCTGATTTCCCTGGAGAAAAAAGAGCATCTCATTGGCAATATTTCCAGCTGAGACCACCTCTCCTTGGCCAGCCATGAGCCACAGGGCCAACCCTGAAGCAATCACTGTGGCCAGGGAGGTGGAACCTGCCCTTGGCCAGCCCGCCCCCAGCTCAGCACTGACAGTGTAGAGAATGGGTGGTTTCCCCAAAGGAAAAATCGGGGGGCTGTGACCAGAGGAAGGGGGATGACTACTGGGATGACTACCAAGCAGCCATTACCAGAGTGGCCCTTCCTCCCCAGTAACTGAATTTTCATACGAGTCAGGCAAATGGTGTCTCAGCTGCCCCTCCCCTTCTCACAGGCTGCTCCTGGAGCTGAAGCACTCAGACATCGGCCCCTTCTCGGTGAGTCCTAGGCCCTTGGAGGCTCCTTTCTTCTCCTGATCTTGAGATAATGGTCCTGAAGACCCCTGGGCTCATGGCATCATTTCAGGAGGCCACTGGTCATTTGCATACAATTTGCATGTGAGGTAGTGATGGGAGGAGCTTTGTGGGCCTTGGGCAAGTCACTTTCCTTTCAGAACTTCAGCCCTTCCCCGCAAGTCAGGGATAATCCTTCCCACTTGAGCTAATATGGCGAGGCTTCATTGATGTTAAATGTGCACAGTCTGGTGTAGAAAATCTGCCCAGTAAATGTTTGTTGAATGAACAAGTGAATTACTTTGCTGAGCACCTGCTATATGGCGGGCGCTGCTCCAGGTGTTGGGATATGCTCATGAAGAAGACAGGAAGCCACCCCTTCTAGAGCTTCCCATCATAGCGGGAAAGCGGACAATACGAAAGGTGGATTACTTCCGTCAAGATCAGTGCTATGGAAAACAAAACGGAAGTGGGGTAGACAGTGATGAGAAGGTTGAGCGTTAGACAGTGTGACCAGGGAGAGCCTCTCTGAGGAGGTGATATCTGGGCCGAGGGAAGCAGCAGGGGGAAGATCTACCGCAGGCAGAAGAAATAGTAGGGACAAAGGCCCCGGGGCTGGCTCACCCGCGCCTTCTGGGCTAGAGCAGATGGTGTTTGAAGGGCAGTGAGGAGCAGTGAACTGTTTCATACAGAGTGACATGACCTGATTTCTACCTTGCTGAAAGTTGCCCCAGGCTGGGAGTAGGAGAATGGAGTTTGGGGACAAGGTTAGACCACATTAATAAATGGGGAGGTGGGCACATTTGTCCATGTGAGAGACGAGGCCAGGAAGAAAGAGAAAGATGATAGATTGGGGACATGTACTTTGGAAGTAAGGTCAGACAAAACCTTTTTTAAATTCTGTAAAATATGTTTTTATTGACTTTAGAGAGAGAGGAAGGGAGAGAGATAGGTAGAAACATAAACATTGATTGGCTGCCTCCTGCACGCCCCTCACTGGGGATCCAGCCTGCAACCTGTGACCTCTTGGTTCATGGGTCGTCACTCAATCACTGAGCCACCCTGGCCAGGCCAGGCAAAGCTTAATGAGAGATATGATGTATGGGGTGAGGGAAAGGGCATTGAAGAATGACACCTAGATTTTTGGCTTGAGCAGCTGGGTGAGTGGCAAAGTCACTGAGATGGAGAAGGGCAGGTGGGAGGGAGAGGAGCAGGGTTCTCACCAGCCCAGGTAGATGATGCCAGAACCTGGAATCCCTGACCATCAGTAAGTAGACTCACTCCTGCCTCCCTCGCCCAAGGAGGGCCCTGCTGGTGAGCAGCCCATGTAAGTAGCAGCTCAAATGCTCTTCAACAGCTGCCCTGAGTGAGCATCACCCTGGTGACTCCCATTAGACGCCACAGCATGCGGATTCTGCCCACAGCGCCTTACTACACGTGGCCTCTTGGTGAACCCCTGGAGAACATTTCCTTGGATCTCCTGCCCTGCCAGGGTTCATGTCCCAGCATCAAGAAGGGTTCAGGAATCTGGAAAAGGGGCTGCGCGTAGATGACATAGGAATCCAGAGACTAATAAAGAGTCTGGAGACGAGATATAATTTTGAAAGGCACTGGGGGTCAGAGGACCTCTAGCTAAAGGAACTGAAGACTCCCTCCTTGTCTAAGACCCTTGCTTTTATTAACACGATTTGTCCTAAGGCAAGGTGGTGGAGATAATACACTTCAAAGGGTAAGGTTTCAAAGGGTACAGAAGCATTGTCAGTTTGGGGGAATAGCCTACGGCTGTACAGGTGTTTGGCCAGTAGGAGGCAATAACATGTAGATTAAGATGCCCTTTAACTGTCTGGCAGCCACAATCAGTTTCCTATTCAGGTTTGGGGAAATGCCTTTAGCCATTCCCAACAGGTGACTACATGTGTGACTCAACCCTGTTGAGTCCCCAAGTTTCATCAACCTTGATGAAACTCTTAAAATTATGACATGCTGGAATTGGTCTACGGCACTGGCCCAATACCCCCACCAAGTGGGTGCAACCCCAAAGTCAGACCGCCCAATGTCCCTCCAAATCCGATGGAACTCCAACCAGCCCTTTCCATCTGATGAGAGATTACAACAACAACCAAAAAAAAAGCTCAAAGCTACCTCACTGTATTCTCATGGATTCACTGGTGCTAAGGCATCACAGTGTGATGACTCAGTGGGTAACCAACTGCTGCTTCTGCAGAAAATAAAAATGTTAAGTTCCTAGATTCATGGGAAGAAGGGCGCCGTGTTTGATGAGCCCAGAGAATTACAGCCTGGGAGAGGAGACTCAATTGTTCCAGAAACAAAAATGTGCATAATTACAAGTTGTAAATGTCACCACTGCAGGCAGTGCTCTTGAGGGTGTTACATTAGAGTTGACTTTTTTTTTTATTGCAAAAGCGAAACATATACATTATAGAACAATCAGAACCTACAGGTTTACAAAAGAAAGAAAATAAAAACCATTTCCTAATTTCCCCATTAGCTAATAATTTGAAGTATATCCTTCCTCACCTTTTGCTTTGCGTATTCAATAACAAAATGGAATTCTGTGGTTTCCACAGCCCACTTTCCTTACTCGAAAAATATCATAAATATGTGATTATAATTATACTTCTACACTGTCATGCGTAACAATTGTGTAGTTTCCTAGCATCAAAGTGCCACCATGTCCTCCAGATGGCTCCCCAAGTGTGGACGTGTAGGCTGCTTTTTAAACAATTGTTATTACAGTATAGTTGACATGCAATATTATATTAGTTTTCAGGTGTACAACACAGTGACTTGACATTTATATTCCTTACAATGTGATCACCACACTAAGTCCAGTAACCATCTGTCACCGTGCCAACTTAGCACACTATAAGTGACTATATCCCCCTTCCCCATTTTCACCCACCCGTCCATCCCCCTCCCCTCTGGCAACCACACATATAAGTGAAATCATGCTGCATTGTCTTCATCTGTCTGAGTTATTTACCCTCCAGGTCCATCCATGTCACAAATGTCAGAATGTCATTCTTTTATTATTATTATTTTTTTTTTACCGCTGAGTAGTATTCCATTGTTTTTATTCCATTCATCACTCTCTGAGCATCCTTGCATCTGTTTCTGCCCACATCCTGGTCACTTCCTCGGGATAAATGCCTTAGAAGCATGTTTGCCGCCCACCAAACACACATGTTTAAGGCTTTTGATGAACATCGCTGAATAACCCTGGGAAAGGTTGAGCCAGTGTGCCCTCTAGCCCGCATTTTCACATTCAAATACTCTCTGCCTTGCACCTTATAGTCCAGAGCAGTGATGGCGAACCTTTTGAGCTCGGCGTGTCAGCATTTTGAAAAACCCTAACTTAACTCTGGTGCCGTGTCACATATAGAAATTTTTTGATTTTTGCAACCATAGTAAAACAAAGACATATTTTTGATATTATTTTATATATTTAAATGCCATTTAACAAAGAAAAATCAGCCAAAAAAATGAGTTCGCGCGTGCGTCATAGGTTCACCATCACTGGTCTAGAACTTGCATTGCCACTGGAACCTTTAGAGTTAGAGACCACTTCCGTGACCTTGACCGAGCTGCGGGGTTTTCGCATCACTTGGGTCCATCTCTCAGCCTTTTCCAGCTGGGCGGTGCCCTGCGTGGAGGGAGGGTGATGGAAGACCGCGCTGCCTGCATGCCCTGACGTGGGTCCCATCCTCCTTGTTTCCAGGTTGAGCTGCTGCAGGCCATCATGAACTACATTGTGCCCACGACTGTGCTTCCCAAGGTTAACGGTAAGGAGCTTTGCAGAAACACCTGAGCTTTAGTCCTGGAAGAAGTAGTAGGGATAGTTCTTAGAGCCACCTAACACCTGGCTCCAGCTGTGGGGGCTGAGGGGTGGTCACCTCAGATGGCACCTGGCCTAGATTTGGAATGAAGAAAATGGAACTCCGCGTGGGTGGCATTCTTATCAAGGCCCATCTGATCCTGATGAGGTGGGGGATTATTAATATCTCCTGCTTTCATGGGAGGAGGTCAGAGAAGTTGAGTGACCAGGCCACAGAGCAGGTGAGAGATGGAGCTTGGGTTTCATCCTCCCTCTGAAGCCAGAGCCCTTGGCGTTTCTCCAACTCTGGGAGGAAGGCCGGGGAGAGGGGTCCCAGCTAAGGTCTTATGCTCACCACACTGGTGAGCCTGCCGCTAAACTTGGCGTAGCCAGGGGCGACGGTACACAGAGAGGCCCACATAGCATGTGACTAGACTATTAAAAATAATAAATGAAGGCAACAAATTATTATATAGAGTCTGACTCATCCTCCCACCTTGACACATGTAGCTTCATAATGACCTAGGAGACCAGGTTTGAATTTAGCATCGTCCTGAGTTCCAGTTCAGACGTGGTGGTGTCGGGGAGCTGACCCCTGGCCACCGCCCGTCTCTGATTTATCCTAAACATGGAGGGGCTTCCTGCACCCACAGGTAGATATCCCCAATCACATGTCCACGGGCCGTCCGCACCCGTGTGAGCAGCGCCCCCTGATTGCCACCCAGGCCTGGTGCCCACCAGCAGGGTGCTCACCCTCAGCAGGTGATGGTGGTCAGGAGGCCTGCTCAGGTCCTGGACGTGAGCTTGGGTGATGGGGCGGGAATGTGAGGGTCCCAGATTTCTCTCCAGTCCAGGGAGGCCACCCACCTGGCCCCATCTCCTCCCGTCTCCTCCCTGATCCTTTCCTGAACCTCCATTGCAGAGAGGCTGCAGAAAGGCTACCCTCTCCCGCTGCCCGCCCACGTCCAGCTCTTCAACCTGGTGCTTCAGTCTTACCAGGTGAGTCCCAAAGGCCTCTTTTCACCCTGTCTCCTCCACAACCGCAACTGGTGCTGAAAAGCTTTCCCTATGCAAGCCCCGTGCCAAGCACTTTCTACCCTTACAGCACCCCGGGAAGGTGGGCGCTCTTGATAAACAGAGAAGGAAGCCCAAGACTCAGAAATGCCACGTGGCTGTTTAATGAAGTCCAGATCCAAAGCCAGGCCCCTGCATATATTTTTTAATTGATTTTCTTACACAGAGAGGAAGAGAGAGAGATAGAGGGACATGGATGTGAGAAACATTGATTGGTTGCCTCCCATACGCACCCCAACCAGGGAGCCAACCTGCAACCTGGGCATGTGTCCTGACCAGGAATCGAACCAGCGACTTTTCGAACCAACTGAGCCACACCGGCCAGGGCCAGGTCCCTGCTTTTAACTATTGGCTGCACCATTCGCACCTGGCACCTGGTAAAAATGGAACTCCCTCGGTGCCATAGAGCCTCGGCGGCTGCATTTAATTATTGTTGCATGCCTCTTCTTTTGCATCGGCGACATTCCACACCTGTGGGTATGAAGCCTGGTCAGTGGCTGGCGAATTCAGATACCAGTCCGGGCCACCTCCTTCTGCCCTTCTCCCAGCCTGACCCCCAGCAGCATTGGGCACTCTTTACCCCTTTCTTGGGAGCATTCTTCTTAGCTTCAAAGAGCCCCCTCTCCCTGTTTGCCAGCCGCCTCTCCCTGGGGCCTTTCAGTCTCCTTTGCTGCTTCCTGCTTCCCCTTCCTTCCCAGAGGGAGTTCCCCGGGTTCCTGCCCAGGCTCTGCCTTCCCCACTATGGGCTTTCTCTGGTCACGGCCGTCAGCTCAGGCTCAGCAGCCACCATTATGCCACCCCGAGGCCCGAGCCTGTCCCAGCGAAGCTGATCGCTCTGCAACAAACCATCGCCTCCTGTTGCCCTCCTTACCTTAGTCATTGTCTTTCCTGATAACCTCTTGGCCCCATGGGAACCCCCATCACCCAGATTCCTTGCCCTTCCTCATTCCCAACATCCAAGCAACCCCCAACTCTTTAGACTAGGGAACTAATAGGGCGAAGAGACTGGAGAAAAGTAGATGAGAGAGCAGAGAAAACACATCTCCTATTTGCCCACCTTTTCCCAAGTTCATCCTTAAAAGAAATAATGACCCCAGGGCACCATTTTATTTCTTCATCTATGAAAGTTCTGAGTAAAGGGCAGGAAGGAGCAGGGAAGTGGGTTGGCAACCTTGGCTGGAACAAGGGCTCCCTTGAGCTGCCATGAGGCCGGGGTGACAAATGAAGGCCCCGGAGCTGCCCGGGGGTCTGCACGTCTGAGAGCTGCCGACACATTCAGGGGCGCTGTGATGTGCAGAGCCCAGAGACGCGACCCGAGTGCCCCTCACTCCTGCCTTTCCGTCAGGCCCCACTCTACCCTCTCCCAAAGTTCTCGTCTAACCACCCGGCAGCCCCACCCTCACCACGGGGGTGCGCTTCCAGCTGTTGACAGGATTGTGTCTCTTCCTAGAACTTCTTGCTGTTTGGAGCAGATGTTCTCTACAACTGAAGTCGCCACCGGTGCGGGGGCTGTCAGCACACCAGCCGCTGAGGGGTTGTCAACACTGTTCCGGACAGGCCCGCGGGCCACCTTTCTCCAGGCGCCCCCTCTAGCTCTTGACCCAGAGACCCTTGCAAACGTCTCTAAACTCAGGTTCAGAAATGACCTAAGCATGGAGAGCCTTGTTGCTTGGGAGAGTGTGTGCTGTGTATTTTAGGGATTATGAGCTTCTTTCAAAAGCTAAGCCTGCCCAGACATTTCCGCCAGGAATTGCATTTCAGTTGCGTAACCACAATATGTCTCTTTGTGCTTCACACACACACACACACACACACACACACACACACACGAACGACAAAGAGAAACACCTGGGTTTTTGTAAATGTGGAATGCTGTGTGATGGTATTGTTTCTTGTTTTATGTCCATTCATTCATTCATTGGCTGTACCCAGCATGGCCTCAGCATCAGCGTACAGCACAGATACAGCCACCTCTTCATTTTTCTAGTTACTGCCTTGGGCCCCCACATGCCTCTGTTAGCAAAAAGCGCCATTATTCCCCTTTGGACACTGGCTAAGAGTCCAAAGAGAGTCTTGCTTTCTCATGTCAGAGTGCTGTGTAGATGGGTCCGCTGGGCTGTTGTTCCTGCCACTGCCACCTGGTGTCGCTGTTGAACAGCTATCCTGCAAAGCCTGTTTTCCCTGCCTCACACTTGGACCCAAGGATGATGGTTCTCTTAATCCAGTGGTTCTCAACCTTCCTAATGCCGCGACCCTTTAATACAGTTCCTCATGTTGTGGTGACCCCCAATTTCATTGTTACCAATTGAACATAATTAAAGCATAGCGATTAATCACAAAAACAGTATGTAATTATATATGTGTTTTCTGATGGTCTTAGGCGACCCCTGTGAAAGGGTCATTCGACCCCAAAGGGGTCGCGACCCCCAGGTTGAGAACCGCAGCCTGTGCTCTCCTCTCCTGCCCAGCCCTTGGGCCCAAAGCAGAACTGGGCCAGGGGACGAGGCCATTGAAGGTTTCAGTCGATCGCATTTTCAGCTGCAACGAGCCCTTCCCCATGACTGTCCAGGCTGGCATGGAAGCCGGGTCACCAGTCCAGACCGTCCTTGAACTCTTAGTGAGCCTCCTCCGGGGCTTCAGGATAGTCCCTGCCATGGAACAGCAGGTGTGGCTGTCTCAGGCCATTAGATGGGCTCTAACAGTATTTTATTTCAAATTGATTGAGCATTTCTGGAAGGCCTCTTTGAGCTGCTGACATTTGGTCTGAGACAGGAGGTTGAGGAAGAGTTTGAAGCAGTCAGTGGGCTGTGGGGCGACATGACCAGGGTTAGCTTTTAAAATGTTTTTTTGTGACTTCTGAAAGCATGGGAGGGGCAAGAGTGGAAGGGGGTGGGCACAAGTTAGGAATCTGTTGTTCAGACTTCATCCAGGCGGGCAATAATAAAAATAGACAAAAGCGTTGTCGTGATGAAAAAGCAGATAAAAGGTGTTTTTAAAGAAAAATGTACACACTTCTGCTAACACCATCAATCCTCTGACAAATGGAGGTAGAGGCTCTGGGGCCACAGGGGAAGGGAGGGTCACTGATCAAGCACAGCACAGGAATGATTTTATTTAATCCCGTGGCACTCTCACCCCCAAAGTGGGAAGTGGCCAGTCCTCTTAGATTGAGTCACTCTCCCTGAGTCCACAGCTTGCAAGTGGCAGAGCTGGATTCCCACCCTCTGCCCTCAGAGCCCATGGTCTCTCCACTCCTCCCAGGTGTCAAAGTCTTGTGTGTCTGATGCTTGGGACGTGCAAGGCACAACTACCAAGTTCAGTTGTGCCGGTTTGCACTGTAGACAGGTGTCAGGCTGGGGGAACAAAATCCTTTCTCTAGTTTGCCCACCAAGAGGATGCGCCTTTTCCTACTTGCCTAGCGGAGGCTCTGAAATAAAACAGAAAAGCGGCCAGTGGGGCTGGAAGGAAGAGCATGAGTGGGGACACAGCACGGATGAGCAGGGGATGACACAATCCAATTCTCGTTTTTAAAAGACCCCTCTGGTTGGAATCGGGAGCAGAGCTGCTAAGTACAGGGACACAGCCCTGCCTCCCCCACCTTCACCTCATCTTCCACCTTCTCTTTGGACATAGTTGCCTCCCTGCCCCCATCCTCTACTCTCCAAAACACTCAGGCAGCCCGTTCCACTCTATAGAAAAAACAACAACAGTATTTCTTGAACCTGAGGACTGGTGAGTGGAACACACTGTGCCCTGGGGACCGCTCTCTAGTGGCGGAGAAATAGGCAGTTGTTTGGAGGTGTGATCTGAGGACTCCCCAAGGCAACCCAACTCATCTGCCAGGCTGCCTACAAACCGCTGTCAGGGAAGCTTCTCCCTTAGGTGGTGCCGCTCCAAGGCCTGCTGATGGGCGGTTTCCTCAGGGGTGCTGAAAGTGCTCTCAGATTAGATGACTGGATAGTTGCACACGTCTGTAAATACAGCAAAAACCACTGAACTGTACCCTTTACATGGGCAAGTGCTATGGTATGTGAAATATATGTCGATAAAGCTGTTAAAAAGCAGGAAGAATTGCCTACTCCAGGCTTCCTAAAAGCTCTCCATTTAATCAGCTTCCTTTGGGGGTCAAGCATTGCCCTCTGGGGTTCCTTTTGGAAATGGAGACATTCAATATGATGGAGGGGTGCCCTCTGTGGGGAGGCGAGGGGAGGGCCGTGCGGAGGCTAACACTGTGCTCAGCATTTTTGCCACATCCCCTCAGAGGCCATGAGTGCCCCAGCCCTGGGCTAGTCTCTTCACATTTGTTAGCTCATCTAACCCTCACGACTCTGAAAGTAGACAAGGGGTCCCCATTTTCCGGATGCAGAGTCTGAGGTTTGGGGAGGTGCTGTGGCCCGCTTGAGGTTACTCAGAGCTTGGGCTAGGGAGCACGGGGCCCTAGTTTCAAAAGTCAACCCAGTTATGCACGGCTGCACAACTGTCCAGATGGTACTTACCCTCTCCGGTCCTCTAATTCTTCCTCTGAAAGTAGAGGGAAAACCTCACCCTTGTGTTTGGCGTGAGGTTGTTGGGAGGAATCGGTGGTATCATTAATAAGCAAATGGCGTGGTGGTTATGGGCATGGGCTGTGCTCCCGGACACTCTGGGTTCAAATCCCAGCTCTGCTATTTATCAGCTGTGTGAACCTGGGCAATTAACTCTCTGGGCTTGGATTTTTCTTATCTGAATCATAAGAATACCTACCTCACAGGGTTGTTATGAGAATCAAATATATGTGCAACCTGTGGGCCCAGGACCTGACACTTAGCAACCAAAGTTAGCTCTAAATATCAGTAAATCCAGTAAATCCTTCTCTCTACACTATAAGGACTTGCCATAGTTGCAGTCCCAATGCCTGGCATATAATAGGTGCTCAGTAAATATTTACTTTCAAAATCATCTAGGATTTGAATTCATATCTGAATTCATAGTGACTCAAAGCCACTATGTCGGTGATTCTCAAAGTATAATCCTGAGCTGCCTGCCCGGAGGGGCCTGAGCCCAAGAATCGGAACCGCAGGCTGGCCAGAAAGCAGGGTTCAAGGCTGGCCCACAGTGTGACTTGGGCCAGTCTTCTCCCCCTCTCAGTTTCAGTTTCACCATCTGTAAAGGCAGGGGCCCTCTGGAATTCCGGGAAAGGAATCCAATAAAGTGAGCTCTGGCAAATATTAAAGAAGTTCTGGCTGAGAAATTTTCATTTTAACAGAAGCTCCTTAGGGTCCCCAAAGCTATCAAGACCCAGTGAAATGAGGCCACTGCTGGGATTTTAGATGCTGCCAATTGCAGAGGCAAAGGGGATGGGAGGGAGAGATGGGAGGGTTCTCAGGTTCCTCGGGGTCCCCCTGGGGTGAGGGGTGGTGTATCCATTTGGCCAGCCCTGCTCCAGGGGGTCTCCTGGCATCTCAAGTAGGTGATACACAAGCTTCAAACCACACTGGATTGTCACTGACATTCCTATTTTTCTTCTGTACATCCCCATGTCTCAGGGCTCGTGTGAGTGTGTGTGTGTGTGTGTGTGTGTGTGTGTGTGAGTGAGGCGGGGGAGGGCGCTAGGAGAGGGCCTGCCAACAATATTAAAGCCTGGAATTCAAAGTACCCTACAGAGATCCAGAACCGCAGGCCTTCATAACATCTTTGTCTTCCAGCGAGAGCTGATGCTCTCAGGAGTGTGGGCACCGCCAGGGGAAAGTGCACTGAAAATAGAAGTGAACAGAGACACAGAACTGTGAACGTGGAGCTCATTTCACCCCTGTACTCGAAGCGTGGTCCCACGTCAGCACCTGGGAGCTTGTTAGAAATGCAGAGCCCTGGCCCCCAGAGGAATCTCCTGACTCAGAATTCGCATTTAAACAAGATCCCTGCCATATATATACCACATTCTTTTTTAAAAAAATATGTTTTATTGATTTTTTACAGACAGGAAGGGAGACGGATAGAGAGTTAGAAACACCGATGAGAGAGAAACATCAATCAGCTGCCTCCTGCTCACTCCCTACTGGGGATGTGCCCACAACCAAGGTACATGCCATTGACCGGAATCGAACCTGGGACCCTTGAGTCCGCAAGCCGAGGCTCCATCCACTGAGCCAAACCGGTTAGGTTAGGGCTATACCACATTCTTATCCATTCATCCATCCATGGGCACTTAGGTTGTTTCTCGATCTTATTGTGAATAATGTTGTAATTAACATGGGGGTGCCGATATCTCATCCATATCCTGTTTTCATTTCCTTTGGATAAATACCCAGCCCTGGAATTGCTGTATCACATGGTAGTTCTATTGTTAATTGTTTAAGGAACCTCTGTTCTGTTTTGCATAGTGGCTGCACCAGTGTACAGTCCCACCAACAGTTCACGGGGGTTTCCTTTTCTCGCATGCAGAAGTTGTGTGGTATGTGTATACAACGGAGTGCTATGCAGCCACGAGGGAGCAGGAGACCCTGCCATGTGCCATATGGATGAAAGTTGAGAGCATTATGCTAAGGGAGATAAGTCAGACAGAGAAAGACAAAGACTGTATGATCTCACTTACATATGGAATTTTAAGTAGCCAAGCTCATAAAAACAGAGTAGGCTGATGGTTACAAAGACG
>NW_006291383.1:3711936-3714821 GCF_000327345.1 Myotis davidii | reverse complement strand
GGGGGGGGGGGGGGGGGGGGCGCAGTAGGAGAGACGGTGTTCAGGGTGACTTAGAACCAGTGGATAAATAAGTCCTGGAAATCTAATACATGGCAGAGTGATCGGAGATAGCACCACTGTATTATGGACGTTAAAGTTGCCAAGAGACTAGATTTTAATTGTTCCCACCCCCAAAACCAAAATGATAATTATGTGACAGATAGAGGTGTCAGTTCATGCTACAGCGGCCATCATATTACAACTAGAGGCCCAATGCATGAAACTCGTGCATGGGTAGGGTCCCTAGGCTTGGCCGGTGATCAGGGCCTATCTGCGGGGAGATTGGCGGGGTGATTGGGGGAGTCCCCCCCAGCCCTCCCCCCGCTCCACTCAGCTGGCACCTTCCTTGGCGGGCCTGGGGACTGCAGGCTGGGGGCAGCTCCTGTGTTGAGCGTCTGCCTCCTGGTGGTCAGTGTGCATCATAGCGACCAGTTGTTCCACTAATTCTTCCGCCATTTGGTCGATTTGCATATTAGGCTTTTATTATATAGCATTATATAGGATATACTAGTATAAATATATCAAATCAACACGTGATATACCTTACCCTTATAGGTCAATTATATTACAATAAAAATACATTTAAAAATAAATAAACAGGAGCCCTGGAGGATTCAAGAAATGCTGTCCTGGTCCAACACCATCATCTGTACTTGGAGGGAAAGTGAGGATCAGAGAGGGGCATGGTTTGCCCCATGTCACACAGCCCATCAGGAGAGGAGCCCAGACAAAGACCCAGGTTTCTTAGCTGTCAGTGCTTCCCACGTCAAGCAGTTCCCTCCCCCACAAAACCTGCGTGTGGCCTTCCAGATCCAGCAGAATGTCAGCTCGCCCCAAAGGCTTTCTCAGTGGCAGCCCGAGGCTCTCTTGGTGGCGTTCGTCTCTGTCCCCGCACCAGACCTGCAGACTTTGGGAAAGAATTCAGAGCTCTCCACAAGAGGAAGGCGTCTGCTACAAAAGATCCATGAGCTGATTGTGCCACTTAGGGTCCAGGCAGGACACCGGAATCCAGCTCAGGTGGCTGTTGGGATTCAAATGAAGAGGCTGGGAGAAAGGCTTCAGGAAACTGGTGAAGAAAGTTGCGGCCCCAGGAACTAGCATCCCTAAGCTTGAAGAGCAAAAATGGAGTCGGGCGTCCACGCCCAGTGAGGGCTGGAGACTGGTGAGGGGCTCAGGGGTGACACGATCATAGCCAGAACTCTCTGCCCACCTGTGGCTGAACCCAACTACAGGTGGGGAAACTGAGTCACGGAGTGCCCAAAGCACCCAGTGGGCGAGTTAGGGTTCACACCCAGGCCATCTGGCCCCAGAGTCCACACCCTTCACCTTACGCTATGTTCTGCTTTATGTTCATTCACTCTTTAAACCAGCGGTTCTCAACCTGTGGGTCGCGACCCCGACCCTTTCACAGGGGTCGCCTAAATACATCCTGCATATCAGATATTCACATTAGGATTCATAACAGTAGCAACATTACAGTGATGAAGTAGCAACGGGATCCTCTTCACTGCTGTGGGACTTCCTGGTGACAGGGTGGTGGCAGCTGTGGCTTTCATAGAAGTGGGTGGACAGCCTGGTAGGAGAAAGGCCCGGGGGTTCTGACCAGCACTGGGGTCACACTGCTGCTGGTGCCCCTGTGGGTCACCAAGGCACCTTGAGTAGGGGGAGCACCTATAGCGGTGGAGGCCTGGCCTGAGGCCGCAAGGCACACCGGCCAGGGCAGATCTAAGGTCCAATGTTTGCCGCCATGGGAATTCCCCCAGCCCCCACAAATGGCCCCCAGCCTGGGACATCCTCCAACTGCCACCAGAGAAAAACCTCTGTGTCCCCATGAGGTCCTCACTCTCACACTCTCCAAGGGTGAAAGGGCCCATGGGAGTCACCTGCTCTGTCCTCATTTTACAGAGGGAACTGAGGCACTGGAGGACACAAGGCTTGCTGGGGGTCACAGGGCAGGCAGGGCTGAGCCAGGTTGGGACACTGGTTTCCTGACTCCCAGCAAAGGACCGGTCCCCACCCCGGCAGGCTGAGCCCAGAAAGCAGAAGCCCCCAGGATGGCTGAGTCCTCTCAACCCTGCCTCAGGAGCACCTGGGCTGCTGGGGTGACAGCCACACCTCAAGGAACCACAGCCTGAGGACAGAGGAGCTGAGAGGCCTGGGCTGTGTGCTCCCCGTGGGTTACAGAGGGCTTAATCCCAATTCTAGTGCCTTCTGTGACCCGCCGGGAAGACACTGTCACCTCACCCCGTTTGATTGGTTGAGGCAGTCACCATGACCCACCCAGTTTCAAGGGCGGGCACCCAGCTCCAGCTTTTGATGGGAGGAGTAGCAAAGAATTTTTGTCCGTATTTTTAAAGGACCACAATTAGGAAACAGCAGAGAATGGATAATGCTGTGGTGGAGAAGGTGCAGAGGATGCTGGGACCGCAGAGGGGGCCTTTCTCTAATCCAGGAAAACCTGGGGGAGACTAGGGAAGGCTTCCGGGAGGTGAGGGTAGAACAAAACTCACAAATATAGGGAGTTCTTGGGGACCCCAATGAGTTTAGCACAACCCCTTCTATAGATTTTGTTTTCCCAAATGAAATTTCCTCATCTTTACTTGCTGCAAATACAATATTACCCAGAACCATGCCCCCAATAAAAATTTTAAATACCAACAAGCAAAAAGATTTTTATTATTTTTATTTATTTATATTTTTTTGGTTAATCCTCAGCCGGATTAAGATATTACAAATGTGTCCTTATCCTCCCAATGTCCCCTTCCCCCCACCCATGCCCTCATCCCCCGGTGTCTGTATCCATTGCTTATGCTCATATGCACGCCTACAAGTCCTTTGGTTGATTC
>NW_006291383.1:3710939-3711523 GCF_000327345.1 Myotis davidii | reverse complement strand
TGATTTTTTTACAGAGAGGAAAGGAGAGAGATAGAGAGTCAGAAACATCGATGAGAGAGAAACATCGATCAGCTGCCTCCTACACATCCCCCACTGGGGATGTGCCTGCAAACCCAGGTACATGCCCTTGACCGGAATCGAACCCGGGACCTTTCAGTCCGCAGGCCGACGCTCTATCCACTGAGCCAAACCGGGTAGGCCTGGGTGTAAATCTTGAGCATGCACCAGCCCCTCTGAGCGTCATCCCCTGGCCTTCCTAGCAAAGCTCACGGGGTCTTTGTGTGAGCGGGGTGGACAGATGTGGTCACCTGGGGCCGGGCCGACCTACCCTCTGACCCTGGGGCAGCAGCAACTGGCATCTAAGTCTGACCCATGACCCCGGCTGTGTCGCAAGCAGGTTCCAGGCCTGTGCCTCCCCCTCCTGTCCTGATTCCAGGAAGCTGTCCCCACACAGGAGCTGCCCCAGCCAGCGCAGCTGCTACTTAAGGAAGCTGGGCCCCGCCTGCACTTGCGCAGTGCTGCCCATCCACCCGGACTCCAGGATGGGGGCCCCGGCCAGGATCCTGCCCGCTCTGCTGCTGGGG
>NW_006291383.1:3708903-3709803 GCF_000327345.1 Myotis davidii | reverse complement strand
CTGCCTTTGATCCTCCCAGCCCCTGTGTGCTCTGCAGGGGTTTCCTTTCATCCTCGTGCACCCCAAGGAGGAAAGTATCATCACTGGGTTTTGACAGATGGAGACAGTGAAGGCTGAGGACTTGCTCAAGGTCACCGAGCTAGAAAGATGCCAAAGCCTGCATTCTATCCCTAAAATCCTCAGTTTCTGCTCAGGCTAGAAGACACTTAGCTGGGTTCCCACTAGCCAACAGACACAAGGATGCAAGTAGTTGATTTGGGAGTGAATGAGAACCACCCATGAAGGAACGAGAGCCGCCCACACAAGCACACGGCTGGCCCCTCTCCCCTCGGGGAGTTGCTGACACGGGCATTCTGTTTCCGCACCATGAAATGGGCACGTAACCCATGTAGTGCCGTGATATCCCCAGTGTTTCTCAAGCCACCTGGCATGCAGAAGGGCTCCATAACCCATAACTGGAATGAGCGTTAATAAGGAAGTCGGCGTCTCTCCCTGGGTGGTGGGAGCCTCTGAAGGGATTGGAGGGGAGGGAGACAGGCCAACTAGGCTGACTTTTAGCTTCTTCCTGTCCACAGTGGCCAAGGAGGGGCTGGTGGCCCTGCAGGATGAGCTGCATAGAATTACGCTGCCCGACTTCACTGGGGACTTCAAGATCAAGCATGTTGGACGTGGGCACTACGAGTTCCACAGGTGGGGCTCCCTTCTGCTGGGGCCCCAAGCGGGCTGGGCAGGGAAGGGTGGGAGCCTGGAGAGGGAGGGAGAGCCCAAGGATTGAGTTGGAACCCTCTGGGACAGACAGTGGCATAGTTTCTCAACGAGTTCAGAGGGAATTCAGGGAGGGAACTGGCTCCTCTATTTGCTCATGAAACCAATATAAATGAAGGCACACTGACTGTGGAC
>NW_006291383.1:3703343-3705274 GCF_000327345.1 Myotis davidii | reverse complement strand
CTCCCCGGGGGCCCCGGGGGCCAACCCCGGCCTGGTCGCCAGGATCACCAACCAGGGCCTGCAGTATGGTAAGGCGCGATGGCTGTGGGCTGGACTGGCTGACCCGCTTGGCACCCGGCTGCTCTGGGTTCGCGGCGCACAGACAGGGCGCTCTTCCTCCGGGCATGTGGCCTTCCGGCCAGGCGGCCCTGGCTGGAACTCTGGCCTCATCACCCAACCGCTGAGTCGCTCAGGCACTTCCTTGTGTTAGCTGGGTTCCCGCCAGTCAACAGACACAAGGATTGGGTGCAAGTAGTTGATTTGGGAGTTGATTTCAGGACACACCGTAGGGGAGAGGCAGTGGGAGATGGGAGAGGGCAGGAGGGCAGGAGGGGAATGTTATTAAACCAGCTCCCACCCAGGGACTGCAGCAATTCCACGGGGGGAAATTCTTGGTAAAGTTTTAAAATATGTGCCTGAGAACTAGAAGTCAGAACGGAGGTTACCTCTGGCCAGTGGAGACCGGGGGGCGCACGAGGGAGCCTGCAGGGTGCTGGGAAGGTGCTGCCTGCCTCTCAGCTGGGGTGGTGGTTACAGGTGTGTATCGAAGCTTTAAAATGACCTGGCAATCCCTTACGATTGGTGCCCTTTGGGTATTTTTGTATTTTATACCTCCGTTTTAAAGAATAGGCAAAAGTAGGAGTATTTTTAAAAGATGCTAAAACAATGCATCAGAATTCATCCATCCATGGGGGGCAAGGGATCGGGGGGTATTTATACACTGCTCCCCACAGAACTGATCAAGGGAAGATCCTCATATTCATGGAGCCTCGATTGCCTTATCTATTAAATGGGGTAATAACATTCCCTCAGGAAAGGTTGCTGGGAGCCCAGACTGGCTGGGGGCAGAGAAGGCAGTCAGGGAAGCCTTCCGGGGGAGGGGAGGGGAGGTAGAACAGGTAAGGGGGAGTTAGCCAGAGGCACGGGGTCGCACACTCCGCACAGGGACCGGCACATGCTTTTGCTGAGGGAGGAATGCACGTTGAAAAGAGGCAGTCCGCTGGTCAGCGGTGTAGGCATGTCCTCCTTGAGGGCAGAATCCTGGCTCCCTCATATTTCAGAACAAACAGAAGGTCCTGTTTATACTGAAACCCTAAATCAAGCAAAATTTGCCTTTGTCCCTTCCGCGTGTGAATGTGCCATGTTTATTTAACCGGCGCTCTGGCGTTGGACTTTTCGGTCCTCCCAGTGTTTTTACTGTGTAAACCCGCCTGGCCGTTCCCGGCATTGCTGAGTGCCTGCTGTGTGCCAGGCACCACGCCAGGGCTGCCTTTGATCCTCCCAGCCCCTGTGTGCTCTGCAGGGGTTTCCTTTCATCCTCGTGCACCCCAAGGAGGAAAGTATCATCACTGGGTTTTGACAGATGGAGACAGTGAAGGCTGAGGACTTGCTCAAGGTCACCGAGCTAGAAAGATGCCAAAGCCTGCATTCTATCCCTAAAATCCTCAGTTTCTGCTGCAACCTGTAATTACCTAACTGCAGCCGGGTCAGACAGACCCAGAACTTCTAAGAGAAGGCTCAAGGCCCCACAGCGCTTGCATCCTTCACAGCTGAGCCTTATCAAGGCACTTCCAAACTCCAAAAACAAAGGAAGGGGAATCTGCAGCCCTCTTCGTAGTTCCTGCTGGGTAACCTCAGGCAGAGGCTAAATTAGCACCTCCTTAGACTCAAGAGCCACTGTACACAGTGGTCAGAGGGCGACCATTCAGATCACAACTTCTCAGAGCTATAAGGGACACACTCGGGGTGCAGTCTCAGTGAGCATCAAAGCCCCACTGAAGCAAGTCGCACCCCAGAAGGGTTTCTCCAGCACAGAAGTTCTCCCACTGCAGACACAGCTGATTCTCACAGCCAATTGGCCGGGAGGTCAATTCCTCCCAGTGAGCCTATAA
>NW_006291383.1:3686103-3703301 GCF_000327345.1 Myotis davidii | reverse complement strand
TGACTCTGAGCTCCTTCCTGTCCACAGTGGCCAAGGAGGGGCTGGTGGCCCTGCAGGATGAGCTGCATAGAATTACGCTGCCCGACTTCACTGGGGACTTCAAGATCAAGCATGTTGGACGTGGGCACTACGAGTTCCACAGGTGGGGCTCCCTTCTGCTGGGGCCCCAAGCGGGCTGGGCAGGGAAGGGTGGGAGCCTGGAGAGGGAGGGAGAGCCCAAGGATTGAGTTGGAACCCTCTGGGACAGACAGTGGCATAGTTTCTCAACGAGTTCAGAGGGAATTCAGGGAGGGAACTGGCTCCTCTATTTGCTCATGAAACCAATATAAATGAAGGCACACTGACTGTGGACCTGAGCCTCAGTTTCCTTACCTGTGAAATGGGGATGACACTGCTACCTCCTTTGGGTAATAATAATCCAGGCTCCAGTCTGACCCCTTGGATTTAATCCGGAAGGGAAGATAGACCTTAGACTTTAGACACAGTAGCCCAAGGGTTAGAGCTGAGGTTTGAACATCTGGAAGAGTCAAGGAAGGCTTCCCAGAGGAGGTGGCATTTGAGCTGAGTCTTCAAAGGATTATTATATACTAGAGGCGCGATGCACGAAATTCATGTGCGGGTAGGGTCCCTAGGCTGGCCAGCGACCAGGGCCAATCAGGGCCTCCGGCTGCCAGCCGGGACCTTCCTTCCTTCTGTGCCCTGGTGGTCAGTGCACATCATAGTGATCAGACTCCCAAGGGGACACTTTGCATATTAGTTATATATATATATATATATATAGCTGAGCAACTGATGCTAAAAAAAAAAAAGAAGACTTGAGGTAGTGTTTGAGCGGCAGACAATGAAAGGAGGGGAATTGAGCTCAGCACTCACTCCCTCCCTGCTCATGACCATTGTTTCCTTCCTTCCTTCTTTTATTCAGTCCACCAGCAAGCGTTTATTGAGCACCTACTCGCTGCCAGGCAGATAAAAGGGAACGTGGCCATTCCTTTCCCACTGGTGGCCCACAGCAGTGTGTCATCTTGGGTTGCTGCCCTCAGCCCTTTGGCGTCTTTACTCCAGCTGCCCGTGGCCTTCCCTGAATCTGATCCTCACTCCCCCACCCACACACACCTAATGTATTAAGGGAGGGGATGGCAGGGGGAAGGAGGTGCAAACCCAGAGGGCTGTGTCCACGGGCTGTACTCCGATCCCACCCCGATGCATGAGATCTGTAGGCTTGATCCTGAGTGTGTGACTTTGGGCAAACGCCCCTCTTCTGTGAGTTTCTATTTCCTCCTCTGTGAAAGGGAACAAGGACAGTCCTGACCCCTCTGTGAGGCTGTGACACAATGGGTGCAAGGTGCTTGCCTGGCAGTGTGGTTGGTGTGGGGCGCACAGCAGGCACTTGGTACGTGAGGGGAACCAGATACCTGCCTGAAGCAGCCCTGCTGGTCCAGTTCCCACTGCGGGGAGGTACAAGGCGAGATCACGGCCCCGGCCAGGGCTGATGCTCCCTCCGTGTTCTCTCCCCAGCCTGCACATCCACAGCTGTGAGCTGCTGAGCTCTGCTCTGACTCCCCTTCCTGGCCAGGGCCTGAGCCTGTCCATCTCCAACGCCTCCATCCGGGTCGAGGGCGACTGGAAGGTGCGCAAGTCATTCGTGTAAGTTTGCTCGGCTCCCAGGCTCTCAGGCCTTTGGCCTTGGTCCCATTCTTCTCGGGTCCAAGGAGTTCCTCCCTCATCAAAAGGCCACACGGTGGATGGAGGGAGTCCATGGCCAGAGACACCCCCCCCCCTCAGGTTCCAAGTCCTGGCTCTTGGGCCAATCTCTTCCCATCTTCTGCCCCCCTGGTGGGGTGTCCGTGAGAAACGTGAGGTAATCCTGTGCTTTCTCGGTTTGCTTCCCCTGACAGCAGACCCCAAGGCTTCACGTGAAGGTACTTTATCTGGGAAATGATCTAAGGAGGCACCCGTAGGGGTTGGGGGAAGGGAGGCAGGAAGGGAAGGAAGACACTCTGAGACCCTCTGGGGACAGTGTGGGTGGAGCACCCTTCTGAGTTACCCCAACGCAGATAGGCGACCTGTCTTCCTATTTGCCATTGGTCAAGGGAGGCTCCCCAGGCACTTGGGCCCTCCAGGGTCCTTGGATGGAAGGTGGGTTTGTCTGCCGTTAAGAAATACCCCTGACTCCCAGTTGAAGCATCAGAGTTTTATTTTTCTTGCACGTCTGGAGGCTAGGGGTCCGAGATGAAGGTGTCAGAAGGTCTAGTTTCTTCTGAGTCCCCTCTCCTTGGCTTGCAGATGGCCACCCCCTGTGTGTCCTCACATGGTCACCCCTCTGTGCATGCACCCAGGCCTCTCTGCGTGTGTCCTAACTCCACTTCTAACAAGATCACCAGTCAGATGGATTAGGGCCCATCCTAGGGGGCTCGTTTTAACTTAATCACCCCTTTAAGGCTCCGTCTTCCGAGTCCTGGGGTTTAGGCCCTCTACACATGGGCTGGGGGCGGGGCCCAATTCAGCCGGTAAAAGAGGGCTGCCCAGTCTCTTCTGGGGGACCTGACCTGTCCACTTTAGACCTGCACTGTCTGCGTAGCAGCTTCTGCCGCATGCCATCACTGAGGACGTGAAAAGAGGCTGGGACGACTGTGTGAAACCCCAGATTTGAAGATTTTAGCACAAAAAGAACACAAGAAACCTCATTAATAATTTTTAGATTGATTACATGTGGAAATGATCATGACAATGAATTACTCTTTCTTTTTGCCTTTCTTAACGTGGCTACTAGAAAATTTTAATGACCAATGTGGCTCACATTATATTTCTGTTGGACAATGATGCTTTAGCAAGATGCTCAGTGTGTGTGTGTGTGTGTGTGTGTGAACTATCTATGCACATTCCTTCAATTCCATGAAAGAAATCAGACCGCACTCTTCTGCCCTGGCTTTTTTCACTGAAGTATATTCAAGATCTCTTCATAGGAGCATGTAAAGATCTACCTCATTTTTTTAAACCTTTTTTCCAATGTAAAATTTTCATTGAGGTGAAATTCACAGAATATAACATTAACCATTTTAAAGTATATACTGGTAAGTCAGTGGTGTTGGTACCTTCACAATATTGTGCAACCACCACCTGTGTCTAGTTCTAAAACATTTTGTCACCCCAAGACATAAATAACCCCATACCCATTAATCAGTCACTCCCCATTTCCCCCTCCTCTACCCTCAGGTAACCACCGGTCTGCCTTCAGTCTGTGGATTTGCCTGTTCTGGACATTTCATATCAATGGAATCACACAATATGTGACATGTTGTGTCTGGCTTCTTCACTTAGCATCATATTTTTGAGATTCATCACATTATAGCATACATCAGGACTTTATCCCTTTTTATGGATGGGTAATAGTCCATTGTATGGATAGACTACCTTTGGCCTTTTTTAAAAAAAATCCTCATCCGAGGATATGTTCATTGATTTTAGAGAGAGAGAAAGGGGGGTGGGGGAGGAGGGGAGAAACATTGATGTGAGAAACATCGACTGGTTGCCTCCCATACATGCAAGTTAGGTATGTGCCCTGACTGAGAATCGAACCCTCGACCTTTTCATTTATGGGACAATGATCCAACCAACTGAGCCACACCAGCCAGGGCTGGTCTGATCCTTTCTAAAGGCTGCATAGCATTGATGCCCACAACTCCCTGAACTGTCCCTGCTAGCTGACCTCTAGGTGGTTTTCTCTGTTTTTGCTATTACTCATGACACTTCAGTGAGCCGCCCCACACATATATCTTGGCCAGAAGAGCCACAGAGTAAAGGCTGAGAAGTCAGGTTCCTGGGCCAAAGATGTGTGTGTCATTAGGGGGGACTCCACAAATCTGTAGTCCAGAGGTGTTCGCCCAGCCACAGCGCGTGGGGCTTCTGTGGCCCCTACCTTCACAAGCACTGGCCGTTCAAACTTCAAAAGTTTTATCAAGCTGACCGGTGGAAGCTGGCATCGTAGTGATTTTTATTTTTAATAACTTTCACATGCTCGTTTGCAGTCAAACTTCCTGTTCCTGTCTTTGATGTCTTTTCTTTTTGGTTGGTTTGTCCTTTCCTTATTAATTAGTGTGAGCTTGTTCTTTGTGTATTAAGGAAATGAGCTCATATTCGAAGGAAATTAGCTCTGGCTCGCTCGTGGTGCAGTTTTGTGTGTTTTTTACTTTGCACGTGGCACTTTTTGTTCACTGAAGTTTTAATTTTCTGTGCTGGCAAGTGTACGACCATTTCCTTTGTGGCTTCTGAGAGCTGGATCCTTCCTAGAAGGGCCTTTGCCCATCCCTGACTATCAACAAGCGAACCCAGGCTTTCTTATATAGACCAAGCATGTCAAACTCAGAGGCTAACACGGGCCAAATAAACAAGGCATGCAGCCTGCGGGCTGCGAGTTGGATATGCTTGTTATAGATGTTTTTATGGACTTCTTTGTAATAAATCTTTGCTTTGTAATAGTATTTGTAAAATTTTTTGTAATGAAATTTTGGCTCCAGCTCCACTTATTTTGGGGTGAGAACTGGGCTTCAGATTTCATATTTCCCCCCACACGGTGGCTGACCTCACCTAGGAATCCACCATTCTTCTCTCATCTCCTCCAGGAGGCTACACGGCTCCTTTGACGTGCACATCAAGGGCATGACCATTTCCGTCAACCTGGTCCTGGGCAGTGAGCCCTCGGGGAGGCCCACGGTCACTGCCTCCAGCTGCAGCACCCACATCCGTGATGTGGAGGTGGACATGTCAGGACATTTGGGGTAGGTCACCACAGGGGCAGTGCCAGCTGGACCCCTGGCTGCAGCCCGAGGTCCAGCCAGCCAGCCAGCCGGCGACCTGGCCTCTGACAAGCACAAAGGTCCAGGCGTAATGCACGAGCCCGTCACGGCACTTGGAGGTTGTTATTGGGGACACTGCTGAGATGGACAGATTCCAGCCAGGAGTCCTGGGGAGCCATTTCCACCAGACGTTTTCAGGAACTACCTCAGGCCAATGAAATGTGGCTGTTGGAGGAACACCAGGGCTTTGGGCCAAAGGAGAGTTTATGAAAAACATACAAGCCCTTGGGCAAGTGTCTTTGAGTGGAGTGTCCTTGATTAGGGAAATGTGGGTTCTTAAGCCCCTCCCCCAATTCGACTGAATTCGCTTGGGGCGCAGCAGGGGCCGGGATGCCAGATGCCCTGAATCAGTGAGTGTGCCGGGAGCTGGGACTCTGGGTCACAGCAGGTACCACACTGGGGCAGGGAGGGCCTGGCTTTCCCGGTGGCCCCGCCGACACTGTGCTCAGTGGCATACAGCTGGCCTTACCCTGTGCTCCATTCCCCAGGTGGCTGCTGAATCTCTTCCACAACCAGATCGAGTCCAGATTCCGAGAAATACTGGAGAGGAAGGTAAGAATGTCAGTTCCACGCAAGGGCTGGACTCAAGTCATACGTGGGCCAAGGCCCAGAGAGAACAAGTCACCTGCCGCAGGTGGCAGAGCTGGTGGGTCAGCTGGGCCGGCACGTAGGTCTCTGGACTCCGCGTCTGTCCTGTAAAGCAGAGAACGGTTAGATGCTTGGCCAAGGGTCGGAAGCAGGGGCCGGCAAACTCCCGCCCCACCCCCCGCTTGGTCTTGCTCATGGGCCCCCACTACCCTACAAAGGCCCAAAGGAAAAGCAGCATTTAGATGCCTGCAGCACCCAGGCAGGAAACCGGTGTGAACCGGGTGAGAACCCGGGTCCTACTTGGGCAAGCACATGAGCACCTGCCTTGGGAGGGCAGGCAGTGACAGTGTCAGTTTTTCCCATTTAAAAACGTATGTGAAACCTCCAAATTGTTATATCTCTGGCCCAAACAAAAACGTTTCACTCCCATTTCGGAGGTATCATTCGCCTGGAGCTGTGTCTGTAGCAGTGTGTGCCTGGGGAGGGGGAAAGTAATGGAGGAGGAAAGAGGGAAATACACATTCATATCCCTGCGTCTTGGTCCAAGGTCTGCTTGGGCTCTGAGTGCCCCCTGGTGGTTGAGTCGGAATAGCGGGCATCCCCACAGACGGGTGTGGCAAGCTGCATTCTGTGCCTGGTCTTCTGGGGTCCTGGGGTCTAGGTGAGTGTGGGAAACATGCAAATGTGCTTCTCCAGCACCTCACTGCCATGTGGTACTGAGTCGGAGGACGCAGAGAGCAGTGAGCAACCCAGCCAGCCTGTTAAGTGATGACATTTGGAAGTACCTACTTTAAATACACACTTATTTGGATGGCAGATCTCCGTACTATCCAGTTCTGCTCTTCCCCTCTACATTCCAGGAGCCCGGGGTGGCTCCAAAGAACTGTCTGCAATGGGGGAGCTCAGGGCAGTGTCCCCTGCCAGTGTCCACTCATCAGGCTGTGTAGGCGGCTCCCTAACTCAGATGTCCAGCCCTGGGATCGACTTGGGAAGGTCTGATTGGTCCCTGTTGGGGTCCATGTAGGGACCTAAGTCTCTCAGATTATTTCTGTTTGTTCAGTGCCTGGCACATAGTAAGTACTTACACATTTTTATAAAATCAATGAGCAATGAGCAAATATGTGACATGTGACTAAAGCAATTAGCACAGCGCCAGCCCCAAGCCAGGGAACTCACTCAGGCTTTCTCTCCCATCCTTTCAGGTTTGCGAAATTATCCAGAAATCGGTGACTTCTGACCTACAGCCTTACCTCCAAACTCTTCCAGGTAGGGTGCCCCCACCCCCAACAGACAGTTTATTTCTATTAATTCTCATAAGAGCATATATGTATCCTACAAAATCTTAAGTGGGACAGAAGTATAGAAAGTAAAAATTAAAAGTCCCTTTTTCTCCTCAAATTTTCTTCCAAGAGGTAATCTCTGTGTTGGGTGTATCCTCTTCAATATTTTCTTTGCATATACAAATATGCATATACATATACATACACATGTGCATATGAACATACATTCATATATATTCCTTTGTTCACGAATATAGATGCATATGCATAATTGTAATATTAATGTACACAGGACAGACATTGTCCTTGTGTAACTTGTATATGTTGAAGATCTTTCTATATCAGTGCATATCAATTGATCTCATTAAAAAAAATCTCTTTGTGGAAGTCAATACTTAGAGAAAAGTGCTCCCATTATAAGTGAACAGCTTGAAGAATCTTGACAAACTGAACACATATATACCAGCTCCCAGATCAATATACAGAATATGATTGCTCTCTCGGGTCTCCTTCTGCCACTACCCACCGCTCCACGGTAACTACTACCCCACCTTCTACCAGCAAAAGCTAGTTTTGCATTTTGTCCATGGATGGAGCCTTGCAGCACTTAAAGTCTTTTACCAAAAGCAAAGGCTTTCTTTGTTCAACCTTAAAATGAATTTGGCCCGTGTTGTTGCAAACCGTGAGCTCATTCATTCTCCTTGCTGTGTAGTATTCCACTGAGTCAAAGTCCCTCCATTCTACTGTTGAAGGTCATTTGGGTAGTTTCAGTTTTAGACCATTAAGCATAGCACTGCTATGAATATTCTAGCTCATGTAACGCACTAGGAGTTACACTAGGAGTGAAATTGCAGGCTCACCTGGTATGCATGGTTTCAACATGATGGGAGCCTGACAAACAGCTTTCCAACAGAGTTGTAACAGACCTCATTTTAGTAGCTGTGTAGTAGTCCCTCCGATGGCTGTGTCTTCATTTATTTATTAAGTCCCCAGGCTCTGGGCATGCAGGCTTGGTCCCCTCCTTTGCTATTGCCCATAGGCGGCACCTCGCCCAACCTCCTTGCCTGCACATGTGAGTGTATCGTAGCACAGTCCTCAAAAGTGGAGACCCTGGGTCCAGGATGCACATGTCAAGTTTGTGGTTCGCTCCCCGACAAATAGCCTGAGGTGTCCTCTGATAGCATGGCCCCTACGCTCACCTGTGGGCATCCCCCTCCAGTGGAGGCCCAGGCGGGCACAGACAACCCTGTGTGAGATATAGATCCCCTGTTCCTCCAGGGCGTTAGGGGAGAGAGTCTGAGCCCTCTGCACATGCCGACCTTCCTGGCTAATTGGTTTGTGTTGATAGGAGGCCACTTTCCCCTCAGTTGTAAACTTGGGGAGCAATACCCTTGGTCAGAGAATTCTCCCCATTGTGTAGCTTCCTTGGCATGAAGCTCCTGGTGTGAATGGGCTCCTCTCGCCCTCAGGGTGTGTGTGTGTGTGTGCGCGCGTGCACACGCGTGACCTTGGAACCCACTCACGCTCAGGCAGAGCACACCCCTCCCCCGAAGGCTAATCCACTAGTGGGACCAAAGGCCCAGCTGGTCTCTCTCTTACGAAGCAGCTCTTTGCCCAGGGCTGGGTTGGGTGGAGGGTCTGGAGGCAGAGGGGCAGGGGCTCTGAAGGAAGTCACCGGAGTGTAGGTCAGTCAGAGCCCTCACCCCTTCTCCTCGTCTGGCTCCTGATTCTGCCCCTCCCCTGGTTCACAGTCACGACAGAGATCGACAGTTTCGCTGGCATTGATTACAGCCTAATGGAGGCCCCTCGGGCAGCGGCCCAAATGCTGGACGTGATGTTGAAGGTGAGGGTCCTGGAGCAGGGGCTTGGGTGGGTCCTGCCTCAGCGAGGCATTCGTCCCCCAAGATCAGCTCTTTCTTGGAGCCTCCCGTCCGCCTGGCTCAGCTCTGTCCTCATCTCCCCTGGTTCCAGCTGTGCTGAGGGCGGGGCAACCGGGAGTGGTGGGGAGTGTTCCCGGGGCCAGGCTCCTCTCACAAGGGTCTGGTCTGAAAACTCCTAGGTTTGTAGCTCCCCCTCCTGTCCCTCCTCTCCTTCACCTTGCCCACCGTGCAGATGAGCTCAATCAGGAGGTCCGGCCAATAGGTCTTGTGGGTTAATACACCAAAGCTGGTGAGTGTTTTATTAACCCCTTCCCCAACAATTTTTTTGTTAAAAACGTTTCTTTTTCAGACTAATTTTTTTATTTTGGTCCTATATAGTATTTTTGATGCTGGTTATGAAAACAGTTTGTAACTCGTCTTCCTATAAACCATATTTTTTTACCATATTTTCTTAGTATACTCGTCGACGACTGAAAAAGAACATTTTGTGAAAACGAGTATACACGTTTCTGCCGGGGAAGGGGTTAAGGGATTCGGACATGCACCACTTTAGGAAAGGAAAGACACAAAGGAAAACGCCTTTAATGGTGGAGTTTCAGGCAGTGTCTCTAGCCAATGCCACCCCTCCACCCCTGCCTCCCCATCAACCTGTATAGTGACTACTTAGCTCAGGAGTCCAGCCCTGAGGTAAACTTTGAAAATTCAAATGGGCCTTATTTTCTCTCTCCAGGCTGAAATTTTTAACCGTGAACATCGCACCCCAGTTGCTTTCCTTGCTCCTGTCATGAGCCTTCCTGAGGAACACACCCGAATGGTCTACTTTGCCATCTCTGATTATGTCTTCAACACAGCCAGCCTGGTATATCATGAGGCAGGGTACCTGAACTTCTCCATCACAGATGATGTGGTGAGGCTGGCGACAGAATAATGCTTACAAATGATGATGTAACCTGGCTTCTCTTCCTTCTTTCCTTTCTGCCTGATTTACATCAGCGAAGTAATAAATTATGACTAAGGAAAAAGGGGGGGACCAGGAAAAATATGTCAGTACAATTTCCCTTTTCACTTTGGCTGCCGGGAAGCTCAAAATCTAAGTTCTTTCTTATAACAACTGTGGACGACTTTGTGGCTTGCTTGTCTGTGTTTTATTCTCTCCCCCTTCCCTCAGTCTAGATCTGTTATTCTAATTCATAATTTCTCTCATTCTGATAGATTGTAGGTTGTTTTTTTAAAAAAGATTTTAGAGAATGAAATGCATAAAGTTACATGGAAGAGTAAATTAAGACCAAGTTAAAAATAAAGCACAATTATGAAGACACTGGACCCATAAATATCTGTCTGGGAGCTTCCTTGTAGCCAAAGTAAAAAGGAACATGATTTAGTGATTCGTGGTAAAAAGCAGAAACAAAGTTCTAGCACTTACCTCTAAAACAACGTTCTCAAATGTGGCTTTGTATAAGGGATACTGAATCTTAGAGTGGATCACATCTTTAATATTTCTGGGTTTTGGAAGGTTATTTCTAGTAGCTCTTGTAGCCCGTGAACAATGTCAGGATGGTGGGGAAAACACAGGGTGGTCCAATTTGGATGATCCAGTTTCCCTGGTGATAAATCAGGGACCACCTGGTGAATGACTGGATGACTTTTCCTCCCATCATCACATCTGATTCCCCCATCCCACGGTGCTACAGTCCTTTCTCTTGCAGACGGGATCACATAACTGTGTTTTACCGAGTGCCCACTATATGCTAGGCCTTGTGCCAGATGTGTTGTACCCACCATTTCACTGAACCCTCACGATGCCATGATAGGTGGGGACTATTCTTAACCAGTTTCACAGGTGAGGGAGTCGAAGCTCAGAGAGGTGAAGGGAGTGGCCCGAGACCACATCATGACAAAGCCAGGAGCCAAACCTAGTCTGTGTGACTGCAAATCCCTCTGTCATGAACCCTCTAAGCGGGTCCCGCATGTTCCTGTGCCCCACAGAGAGCAGAGGGTCCCTGCGGTCTCATGTAACCCTGTTGAATGACGGACAGGCCTCTTGTCACTGCCATGGAAACCCCGGGCATTCGAGACGTTCCAGTCCGAAACACCTGCCACCTCTCCCTCTCTGTTCAGACCTTCAGTTCTGGAAGGAGCACCCTAAAACTTCTTTGCGTCTCTTCACTGCAGGTTCCACCGACCTCCAACATCCGACTGACCACCAAGTCCTTCCGCGCCTTCGTCCCCCGGGTAAGGCTCCCCTCGGCCCTCGGTGGTGCAGGCCAGCCTTCAGGGGTCTCTCCTTAAAACCCACAGGCTCCTCTCAGCTTGACCAAGAGTCAGAAGACAACAATGAGACCCTCAGTGAAGGCCAGAGTGCTGCAGGCTTTGGGACTTTCCTCCCTTCAAAGCCCCAATAGCACTGGCCTGAGGGCCGGGTCTCCTGGGACCACAGGTGGCCCAGCCTTACAGGTGCCATGTGAGAATCCCAAGGAATGCCATCATGACCCATGCACAACGGAACACAATGCGTGGCGACTGTCCCTGATCTAACCCCACTGGGCATTACGTTGTCTGTAAGGTTTTGTGTTTGTTTGTTTTTTAATATGTATTTCTTTATTGATTTCAGAGAGGAAGGAAGGAGAGAGAGAAATATCAATGATGAGAGAGAATCGTTGATTGGCTGCCTCCTGCACGCCCCCTACTGGGGATCGAGCCCGCAACCCAGGCATGTGCCCTTGGCTGGAATCAAACCTGGGACCCTTCAGTCCGCAGGCCAAGCCAAACTGGCTAGGGCTGTCTGTAAGGTTTTGCCATGATAATGTCTGCTCCCTGTGTTCATGGAACGGTGTCCTATGACGCCGCTAAGAGAAAAAGGCACAGAGCATGTTATGGGAGTCAAACCCCCCAGAAAGCACGCTCAGAGTTACCTGTCGCCCTCCAGGCTCTCCCGGCAAACCCGCACGTTTCCTTCTCTTGACATAATCTCCTCATTCTGCCCCCAGTTGGCCAAACGCTACCCCAACATGAACTTGGAGCTCCAGGGAAGAGTGGTCTCTGCCCCCGTCCTGAACTTCAGCCCCGGGAACCTGTCCTTGGCCCCCCGGATGGAGGTTGAGGGCTTTGTGCTCCTGCCTAACTCCGCCAGGGAGCTTATCTTCCAGCTCGGCGTGGTGAGGTTTGCTTTTGCAAATGCTGTTCCTTTTCCCCGTGTGCTTCCCCCCGCTCACCACCGGGCTGGTTCCTTCAGATCTCAACTTGAATACCACTTCCTCAAAGAGGCCTTTCTCGATTGCTCTTACCCCGATGCACCTTGGGCTCCTTGTCATTTTTCTCTTGTAGCACCCAATTAATTTACTTCATTACATTTATTTTGAATAGACTTAGGCAGTTGATGGCAGGTTTATTTGTTTAATGTAGTTATCTCCCACCAAGTGAGTCTGGGCTGCTGTGGGAAGGAAGATATAGGGTCTTTGACCTGTTGGCTCTGCATCTATAGCTGACCCCTGAAGACTACATTTCCCAGGATCCCTGGCAGCACTCTGACATCAGCTAGGTCAGCCCATCGAAGGCACTATCAAGAGAATGGAGGGCAGGAGGAAGGAAGAAGCGGAGTATTTTTTCCTCTCTTTGTCTAGGACAGAGACCGGGGGAGTGACTGCCTCCTCCACGGTGGCTCCCATAACCCCAGCTCTCTCTGTTCCTCTGGCCTTGAGGTGGAAGTAGCTTCCTGCCTCTGATAATCCCTGAGTGGCCACTTCAACTCTCTTTATTTTTTGGCTTTTCAGCAATTCCTTCTCTTGTATCACCAAGTCCCTGGGTTACATTCCCTCTGAGTTAAACACCGAGAGCCGCCCCCCCCCAAGGGGACCCTGTCTTCTAGGGAAGGGATTCGGAGCCTTTGGGGACTCTTGCTCACTGGGCGGAGAATTTTGTTCTTTTCTTTTAGGTTTGAAACTCAACAAGACACATTTCTGGAAGGGTAATTGCGCCCACATGCTATATCGATAACTTGATATTGTTATGAGAATTTTTGCCACCAATATATTTCAAATGAAAGTATAATCTATTATTACTATCATGGCTATTGCTCTTCCCAGGGCTGAATCTGAGTCCTGACATAGCTAGAAGTGAGCCCTTTGAGATCTCAGGGACAGGCACTCTACACTTGCTCTCAGTAGTCTGTTCAAAGTTTACTGTTCTCATGGTCAACCATTTCAAGTGAAAATGGTTCAAGTTAAGTTCAAACATCAAGCACCTACAGTGAACCTTCTGGGAGTCTATAGCCTACTAGCAGGTGCCTGCTTTAATTCATCGAGCTGTTTATTTAGAGAAGACAGCTGATCCTCGTAGTTCGTGACAGCCTCCCTCACTCAGACCTGTTCCCTTCTCCTGGACTCTCCAGACCACTAACCTGTCGGCCACGTTGACCTTCAACGCCAGCAAGATCACCGGGTTCCTGAAGCCAGAAAAGTAAGTCAGCCTCCCACCCACATGGGGGCGCTCAACCAGGCTTGCTCCGTCTGGCTGGCACTCGCTGATTTTCTAACTGGAGGTGGGGATGTGACCAGGTCCTCCTGTCAATGTTAGGGGCCCAGCATTTAAGAGGGAAACGTAAATCTTGCCCCAGTTAGCCAAATTCTTTTGCCCCTCTGGCCCCGCTTCCACCAACTTCCTTTCCACCTAAGCCCCATTACTTCCAGTCTTCTACAGAAGGTAGCAGTACTGCTGTTTCTTAATCTACGAATTTTAGACATCGGCTATCCTGACTTCCTGAAGTGATAAAGATTGAGCTCTTTTACACTACTCCCCTCCCCTCTTTGAGTCTTCCCAATAAGGTGATAGCATTGTTTTTAGCTAGTCATCTTTTTCACGCCCGCCCCTACCCCGCCCGTGGCCGTGTGCCTTCTCAAGCCAGTGCCTCCTTCTTTCCAGGGAACGCCACGTGGCTTAGCTATCCCATGGGCATAGTACCCACATCTCTGAATCATTTCTGATCTGTTGTAGGGTACAAGTGGAACTGAAAGAATCTAAAGCCGGACTATTCAATGTAAGTTATTATTGTTTTTGTTTATCAATATTATTGTTTTGGTTGGGGTATTGATTAATTCAGAGCCTTTACTAAGCAATGCTACACGGTGCCTAAGAGTAGAAAATGGAAAAGGAGAAGAGCCATTCTCTGCCCTAGAAAAGTATAGAAGCTCTCAAGGACTTAAAACCCAGGGCGAAGCAAAAGTTACATCCCAATGTAAGGCAGTCTATCATTAAATCTCCTGTTGGACCAATTTTTTTATTTTTATTTATTTTTATTTTTTTTTAAAAAACAAAACATGAATAAATTTATTTTATAAAACAACAAATGAAGAAGTTCATTTGCCTTCTGAGACATGTCCCGAAAGTCTGGTACATGTGTCCCACCAGAAGGACCAATTTTTTTAAACTGCAAGGAATAGAAAGCCAACTAAAAATGTCTTAAGCATATGAGCCAATTTTTTAGACTCATGTGATTAAAAAACAACCACAAAACAAAAACAATGAAGACGACTAAGGCTAGAGATTCCAGGCATAGCTGGACCCAGGTGCTCAAATTAATGCACCAAGAATCTCCATCTCTCTGTTTGCTTTTATCAGTGTTGGCTTTATTCTCAGGCAAGTTATTCCCATTGGTGAAAAACCTCTAAATTTCCTGTGGTTTCATTTAAAAAAAACCCACAGAATCCCTGTGCTAGCTCTCATTAGATCAACCTTAGCCATGTGCCCATTCTTTAGCCAATCGCAATGGCCAGAAATACGACAAGGCCAGTCAGCCACGTTTCCTGGAGCCAGAATTTGCCATCCCCAGCAGTATGGACTGAAATTGGAAAGGGGGTTCCCAGGAGGAAAATAGGGACTTGTATTAAAACAAGAGAAATTAATTGCTGGGCACACAAAATGAAAAGATGATTTTCACAAAGAGGAAAAAAAGTGGTGAAATCGTCCCCTATTAAAGGAGGAAAGAGAATGGGAAGATGGGTGTGGGCTGAAGCAATCATGGGGAAGTTTCTGAAAAGAGAGACGGTGGGGTGATGGCAGCTGCTCCTCACAGGCCGAGGAGGAGATGGGAAGACTTGAACTTGTGGTAGTTGTTTTCCTCTTCAGCGTCCCAAGGATACTGACCTCTGACCACACTCACCTGTCCTCCTCTCCCAGGCTTTCCCTTAAGTTCTTATGAAGAGGAAATAAACACATAAAGTGTGGAGAGACACTGTGCACAGGGTCCCCAAAGAATGACTCCTTTCAGAGAACAAAGTGGACAATGACACACTAATATTGTACCTGGGCATGGCATGTAAATGCTCTAAAACATTTGTAAAACATAAGATTCACCCAAAGAGTACTCATTAAGTTTTTGGAACATATGATAAAAAAAACAACCCAGAACTATAGAATCAGATAAATCTGGATTTAAATTCTGACCCTGCAGCCCAGTGTCTAACAAGCCACTTTCATTCTGATGGCCTCAGTTTTCTTATCCATAAAATGGGGACATTGATGTCAACTTAAAGGGGTTATTGTAAAGACTAAAGCAGATATATGTAATGCTTTGGGTCCTACACCTGGCACATAGTGAATATTAAAACTTGTGTATCTTGCCCTGACTGGTTTGGCTCAGTGGATAGAGCGTCGGCCTGCGGACTAAAGGGTCCCAGGTTCGATTCTGGTCAAGGGCATGTATCTTGGTTGCGGCGTGTGCAGGAGACAGCTAATCGATGTTTCTCTCTCTCATTGATGTTTCTAACTCTCGATCCCTCCACTTCCTCTCTGTAAAAAAATCAATAAAATATATTTTAAAAAAAACTTGTGTATCTTAAATTTTGTTTATTACACAAGTAATCCAGGAAAAAATTCTCACTGTAAAAAACTGTTTTTGAATATTTAAGACAAGGCTAAGCCAAACTTCAATGTTCTTCCTAGAGGAAAGATGGTTGAGTGTGTAGTCTTCCAACATTTTTCTCTTTTTACACACATGTAAGTGTACATCTTGATGTAGGTATCTATCTGAAATTTGCTTTTTCCAAGTCTTTTGCCATGTCAGCACATACTGTACCATGTTACCTCCAGGGTGGCTGTGTGGAGGTTTATTGGTGGACAATATGGTGCATGTGGTCACAGTGTTCTCTGCCAGATGGAGAACGCTGTGACCAGGCGAACAGTGGCCACATGTGCCATTCTCCTGTTCTCCACCAGGTGGAGCTGTTAGAGGCGCTGCTCAACTACTACATTCTCAACACCCTCTACTCGGAGGTCAATGGTAAGTATCACTATAGATTTTTCCAAGTCAAGAGTGGACACTGCTTTGGGGGGAAAGAGAGCTGGACTTAGAGTTGGGAGACAGGGTTCTCCTGTAGGCTATGAAACCTGGGCAAGTCACTTACCTATGAACGCCAGGGGCCTGTCTTCGCAATGGGAGTGTTGAAGTCCACCTCATCTCCCTCCAGGGCTTAATGAAGGCCGGGGCCTGGGGCAACAATTCAGAGCACAGGAAACTCCTTCTGAGAGAAGAAGAGACTCACAGAGGGGCCCCCCCCCTCCCCCCGAAGTGGCAAGGGAAAGACTAAAGACCTAGTTCATATAGAGAGCACAAGACAGCCCCCTCTAAACTCACATTTCTGATTCGGTTGCCAACACCCTTTAAACATATAAGCATAAAGACCTAAGCCCTGTTTCATTTGGCTGCAATAGAAAGCAACATGGGGGTGGAGGGCAGATGCCCACGGCTTCTTATCATGAGTGCATCCCGCCCCATGCCTACCACTCCTTCCAAATAGCCTCATGCGGCCAGCTCGGGCTCCTGTAGCAGCCTTCCTGGGGTTAAATCCCAGCTCGACCCCTTTCTAGCTGTGTGAGCAAGGATAAGTTACTCAGCCACTCTGTGGCTCAATTTCCTTATCTGTAAAATGAGAATTATAATCCTATCTACTTCACAATCTTTGGTGATAATTAAATGAGACTATACTGTGTATAGAGTTTGCACAGAGGCCTTTTAAAAAAAAATTCTTTGTCTATAATTGTTATTAACAAATTTCTCTCAATGTTGTGCCTCAACCTCCAGCTAAACTGGCATCGGGCTTCCCCCTTCCTCTGCTAAAACATATTCAGCTCTACGACCCTGTTGTCCAGATCCACAAGGTGAGTGGGTTCAGGGGGCTCAGGCGGTTTGGGGAGGGGACTGGTAAGCTTTCCAGGTTCAGAGGCCAAAGCTCAGAGGGTGAGGTCCAGCCCAGCCCTGCAGCTGGGAAAGCCTGGCCTGGGGTGGGATGCTAACGGCCACGAAGCCATCCACCTGTCCTTCCAAAGTGGTGCTTCTGTGGGAGCGGAAGGTAGTTGACACGGTCAGTGCTAAACTGCCTTCTACCCCTCACCGTGAGTGACCAGGGGCGGCTGCAACACCAGCTCATTTTTAGATACTGTAATCCTAAGTATGCCACAGGCTGAGTTCTAAAAGCCATCTGTAGCTTTTTAAAATGTCTTCTAAATTGTTAAGTGGAAGAGCTTTATTATAAGCTAGTGGTCCAGTGCATGAAATTTGTGCACAGGGAGCAGGGGCGGTATGTGTCCCTCAGCCCGTCTTGCAC
>NW_006291383.1:3673221-3685882 GCF_000327345.1 Myotis davidii | reverse complement strand
CCTCCCCCTCCTCTGGACTGGGGGACTCCGGAGGGGTTGAGAGGGACTGGGCACTGCCATCTTTGTCACAGAGTGACAATTAATTTGCATATTACTCATTTATTAGATAGGATATGTGTTTGGTGTGCTCCCCTTCATAGACCCATTACCCCCACATACACCGACAGTTTGAATTTTAATATACTTCCTTCAGTATTTTTATGTCGCTAAGCATTTGAAAAAATTGTGTTTTGAATAGTTGCATTGCTAGTGCTCATACATGTTTTCTTTTTTTCTTTTTGTTGCAATCTAGTCCCCCACGTGGGCCGCCCCCCCGCCATCCCCTCCTCCCCAGTGTTAAGTACTGCCTCATCCATCAGATGGACCATAATTTACTGAACTATTTTAGAACCAAGGAACATATCTAATTCTTCACTATTCTCTCCACTGCTCGACCGAGCATTTTATGGTCCATCTGTGTCTCACAGTCCAGGGTATCTTTCTAGGGCAGCGTCTGTGAGGTGGGGTGACTGGGATGGTGGCACTGAAGGAGAGGCTGCATTGTGCCTGGCACAGCATCAACATCCAGCAAACAGCAGCTGCGAAGAGAGCGAAGGGCAGTGTCGTGGCCAGGAAGGTTGAAACACTGGCCACCTGATATATTTGAAAGTCAAATCTCCAAAAGTCTTTTGGGCACTGAGATACTCAACACCCAACTTCGGTTGGGCGTTTACAAGGAATCAGAAGGATTGTTGTTCCGAGCAAAGACTGAGTGACGGTTCATGCAGCTGGCCCCAGTTTTCTCCTCTGTAAAATGGGGTGTAGCCCGTAGCCTACTGGGCTCCTGGGACAGTAAGAGGCCCAGCACGGAAGCGCCTCGCTCAGTGTGGCACGTGGGAAGTCATTGGAAGATGTATGACATGCTCTTATTCATTACAATTGTGAGCTCCATTCTGTCCATTCGTTTGACACCCAAAGGCAGGGGATGTCTCGCCGTGGGAATGACTAGGACTTTGCCTTGAGTGCAGAATTCCTGCCCCTTTGGGCGATGGAAACCTACGAGGAAGTGGGAGCGGAAACCTTGGTGGCTCACAGTTTTGTATTGTTTGCCAAGGAGAGAGCATTCAGGTGACACAGGACATTTATGAGGCCTGCCCGGAAGCAGCAGCTTGGGAAATGGCAGATAAATCGCCGCCTTAGAGCAGGCCGCTGGCAAAAGCAGTGCTTTATGGAGACCTTGGGGACGGAGGCACGCTGAGATTTATGTACTGACCTGGTTTCTGGCAGAGCTTGTGTTCCCACAGACGTGGGCCTCCTTTCAAATCTCTTTGAAGCAGAGGATGTGTTTACCATCCTGTTCTGTCTTGTCTCTCCTAGGACTTCCTGTTCTTAGGCGCCAACATCCAGTACCTGAGAGTTTGAGGGCGAGGAGACAGACGGGCACGGAGGCCGAAGTGGGGTCAGCAGGGTGCAGCTCCATATCTGCAGGCTATTCCTGGAGATTCTGGGAGGATGAAGACTTTCCTGTTCTCTCTGGGGGGACGTCTGCCTGGCCTCTGCCCCCCACTCCTCTTCGGGAAGTGTGCCCAGGCCCTCTTCAACTCCGGACTTTGCCTTCTCCGCCAGGATGGACACCGTCCTCACTGGCCTGTAGATCATCAAGGGCAGTCACCGTCGTTTTCATTCACCGTCTGGTCCCCATGCACAGTGCTGGCACGTAGTGGGTCCTCAATAAATACGTACTGAATGATTCACTGAAGGAACCACCTGGTCCTCCCTATTGCCCACGGGATCTTTGGATGGTCAGTCCCATCTGTGGTCTCCAGTGCCTGACCCTGACCACACTCCCCTTTCCCATCCGCTGCTGCTGTGGGAACCTCAGTGAGAGAAGAAGGGATTCTGCTCCCCGCTCAGCCATGGACCTGGCACTGGTGCCCGCTCTCTTAAGGGGCTTGTCCATATTGGTTTATGGGGAATTTGTGGGCTCATTTTAATATATGCCTCCTAACCCCCTCACCTCTTGCCTGCTGCAGACACGGAGCCAATGGGTCTCCCAGAGCAAACACTCAGCCACCTACTGCTTTCCCCATTGACACGGGTGTCAATTAGGAGGAAATTGACCCGTCTCGGGTTTTGGTCCGACCCAAATAGAAAGCTCATCCCACTGATGTTTATGAGCCCCCAGCCTGGAGGAAGAGGCCTTGGTTTCTAATCATCGCACAACCAGACTTTGATCAGACTAAAGAGCCGCTTCCAACCTATGTGGTTGGTTACCCCAGGACTGGGAGTCACCAGGATCGTTTGGTATTTTTTATTGTGCGCATGAGCAGATGGATGGCGCTGCCCGCTGGCAGGTAGGTCACAGGGAATAGACGGATTTACCGTGTGTGACAGGTGCGGTCCAAGATGGGACGATGGCTGTGTGAGCCGGGGCTGCCCCTCCCCCTCCTAGCTCCTTTGGCTCACTTGTCCGCCACCATCATCCATCGCTGTGGTGGATGGGGGAAGGGCCCAGGCTTCTTCCAGTGCTAGCCATGTGGTCTTGGGCAGTCCCTCTCCCCTTGGGGTCCTCACCTATGAAATAGGGGTGATAGTAATAGTAGCTACTTCCCAGGGCTGTGATAATGATGAGGTTAGGTAACCTGTTTAAAGGGATTTATTTAGCCATAGTGAGGACTCAATAGGTATTGGCCAGACCTGCTTACCAAGCATCTCCCATTTGCGGGCACTGGGTCACAGCATGGGGTATGGAGAGGCAGCTTAGACCCAGTGCCAGCCCTGCTCTTCAGAGCATTGCCTCGGATGTGGTGGAAGAGCCAGCCTTGCTTCCGGTGTACTTGCTCTGGGCTCCTGGCAAGGCCTCACTGAGCCTCGGTGTCCTCACGTGTCCAGTGTGGCCGGGACCCCTCCTTTCAGGGTGACTAGGGTCGCGATGGGTTCATGTCAGGCTTCTGGGAATGCCCCGGGCACAGCCAGGTCCTGGTAAATGGCTGGTGCTACTTCACCTGCCTCACTTTGGGGTCCCCGGGAGCAGACCCTGCGACAAGGAGGAGAGGTTTCCAGTGGAGAGAAAATGGGATGGGGCAGGGGAGGGAGCCTACGAAAGGTATGCGATCAACCAGTTAAGGGCCACAGGTGCTGGGGTATGTATATACCCTCCCCTCTCGGTCACTGTTTGAAGAGAGGTCCTGGCTCCAGTCTGGGCAGAGCGGGCGCTAGCAGCCACAGAAACTTCTTATCAAAGAACAGCAAGCATTCCTCTTCCCCCAACCTCACTTCTTTCAAAACCTGCTTTTTTCCCCGACTTATTTGTATCTGAGGATGGTACCACTCTGCTTTAGTAGCAGGTTTAGCTCAGTGGACAGAGCGTCAGCCTGCGGACTCAATGGTCCCAGGTTCGATTCCAGTCAAGGGCATGTACCTTGGTTGCGGGCACATTCCAATGGGGAGTGTGCGGGAGGCAAGTGTGTGGGAGGCAGCTGATCGATGTTTCTCTCTCATCGATGTTTCTAACTCTCTATCCCCCTCCCTTCTTCTCTGTAAAAAAATCAATAAAAACACAAAAAATTGACTGTGGCCGGGTGGTCGTGGGGACCTTCAAACGTGCACCTGGTGGCAGAGTGAGGGTGGCCTGTGGACTGGCCTTCCTCTCTGTAAAAAAATCAATAAAAAAACACACACAAAAAATTGACGGTGGCTGGGTGGTCGTGGGGACCTTCAAACGCGCACCTGGTGGCAGAGTGAGGGTGGTCTGTGGACTGGGCCACATCTCCCTTCACTGTTGGGGGCTGGGGGGTGGGGGGGTCTCCTGTTCTCCGGCTCCTCAGGACACGCTGCTGCCTCAGACGCTGAGCCCGAGGAGAAGACACTTGGAACCTGTTCTCTGTCACCTGGCTGAGCCTGGAGGGCCACCTCCTGCCCCCAGCTGACTCATCCTCAGCTCTGCTCTCGTGGGTGCTACAAGCCCTGTATCGGTCAGGCTCCCTAACTGCACCCTTCATAATCCCCTGTGGTTAGCAGAAGCAGGAAGTCCGTAAGGCCAGCAGTGACTGCTCTCACCCTCATGCACAGTAAGTCCTCACTTAATGTCTTCAATAGGTTCTGTGACTTTAAGTGAAGAGACATAATGAAACCAGTTTTACCACTGACATAAACAAGAATTAAGTTCTCTGGCATCTCATCAACATTATAATGAAGTGACACTGAATGAAAGAACAGTGTTCAAGGACCTGCTATATACTCCTTTGGTCCAGACCTCTCTTCGGAGCTTCTGACCTGCCCCCTAACGACAGGCTTGACATCCCCTCGGGTGGACTGGCTGTGAGGGCTGCACGGGGCTCCTGTGATAAGGGAATCTGTAAAGGCGTCCTGAGGCTTTTCCCTGGAGTCTGGTGCATAAATCCCTCCACCCTCCCGCCCTCAGCACATCTGCCTGGGCCCGCTTCTCCCAGGCCGCAGAGGAACGCTGGCAGTAAAACAGCAACACAGACGGCTGCTTTATGGGCCAGAAGACACGATTTTCCACCTGGGGCCACTAAAGAATCCAGAGCTGAATCTCCACTTCCCTGAGCGAAGGCTTTCCTCTCGCCACAAGTGATCTCCCGGGGCCCTTAGGCTATTTCTAAAGGGATGCTTTCACCACTACCACCTCATCTTGGGTGCAGAGGTAGGCCCGAGCCATCACCTGCACCCCCAAGACCCACTCAAGCCCAGCTAGATTTCAGCCCCGCCCAGCCCACCCCCAGAAAGCTTTCTAGATCTGCAGTCCAATCAAGAATGGTTCTCTAAGAACTGCTCCTGCACAGAATCATTTTAAGAGTCAATACCGCCCAGCCGGCATGGTTCAGTGGTTGAGTGTTGACCTATGAACCAGGAGGTCCTGGTTTGGTTCCTGGTCAGGGCACGTGCCCAGGATGCGGACTTGATCCCAGTGTGGGGGATGCGAGAGGCAGCTGAGAATCTGTATGTGATTCTCTCTCATCATTGATGTTTCTATCTCTCTCTCTCTCCCTCTCCCTTCCTCCCTGAATCAATAAAAAATATATATGTTTTTTAAAAGGGTCAATATAAAATGGCTAAAATGAAAAACACAGACAAAATCTAAGCATTGGCAAGCATGTGGACGGAGTAGCTGGAACACTTGCCCGTTGCTGGTGGGAGTGTAAAATGGGTACATCCATTGGAAGGATCTGCTAACGTTGAACATGCATGTCCCTATGACCAGCAATTCCATTCCTCAAGGACTAGCTGCATATGTTCAACAAAAGACACGTGCTGGTATGTTTATGAAGCCCTCTTCATAACAAGCCCTCACTGAAAATACCCCACGTGCCCCTCAGGAGTGCACAGGTGAACTGTGGAGGAGTCACACATGGAATAGTAACAGCACTGAGCCAAAATGAGCTTCACCTGCATGCAGTGACGTAGACGAATCCTGCAAACAGGATGCTGAGCGAGAGACTGGACACAAAAGGGTACGTACTGTTTGGTTCCATTGATACAAAGTTCAAAAACAGGCAAAAGGAATTCATGGAAGTCAAAGTTGGGAGGAGTGACCGCCGAAGGCCAGGAGGGTCTCCTGGGGTTTTGATACTGTTCTGCTTCTTGACACGTGTGTGAGTTCACTTGGTCAGCATCCGTCTATGTACACTTATTATTTGCACACTCTTCTGCACATTTATCCTTCAAAGACGTACATATAAGACACGTCTGTATTTATGAGACTTTTTATAATGTCTGATTAATTAGGCTCCCAATAAAGTTCCGTTTCTCCAGGTTTTTCCATCCAATAAAACAGAAGCACAATTTGCGTAGGCTGTTTATCACGGCACTGTTTATAGCAGCAAAAGAATAACAAAGCACAACATAACAAAAACCGAAAGCCACCTGTGGCCTTGATAAGAACCGGTAAAGTATGGGGCATACAATCAAAGGGAGACTGTGCAGTCTAAGAAGAATGACCATATGAGCAAACATAAAAAGCCCGGCAAAGGCATTATTAGGTGGAGAGAGTGAGCTAGGCAGATACGGTGTTATCTCCTTTAATTGAAAGTGCTGTAGACACATACACAGATGCTTATAAGTATACAGGAAATTTCTAGGGGGTTATCCAAAATGCTGGGAATGAAGTCAGTTCTGAAGGTTGGAAATGAAGGGTTTGTAAAGTTGGGAAGCTTTTACTTTCCTTCTTATACCTGTTTGGTTTTCTTTCTTTCTTTTTTTTTTTTACACAAAATATTACTTTAAAAAAAAGTAAGGATGTAAATCAAAGTAATTTAGGCACATGCTTAAAAAATCAAATGTGCAAAAGGGCTTATAATAAGAAGCCACGGTCGCAAAGGGAATATTAGCTCCTTGCTAATATTTTAAAAGTATAAATCATAATGAATTCTCTTAGAAGCATTATACTTGTGTACTCTGTTGCTGTATGTCTCATTTTTAATTGAACATTAAGGGAATGCAGTATTTTAATTGCAACTCCGCCAATATCTTCATCTAGAGACGTGTTGCCATTTTTGCCTGTTATGAAATTTCTGTTGCCAAGAAAGTCAGGATTACATTATTTACTTTCAGATTGCATTGGTTTAGTGCAGGGGTGGGCAAACTTTTTGACTCGAGGGCCACAATGGGTTCTTAAACTGGACCGGAGGGCCGGAACAAAAGCATGGATGGAGTGTTTGTGTGAACTAATATGAATTCAAAGTAAACATCATTACATAAAAGGGTACGGTCTTTTTTTTTCCAATAGTTTTATTCATTTCAAACAGGCTGGATCCGGCCCACAGGCCATAGTTTGCCCACGGCTGGTTTAGTGCATTTTTGGTTACCAAAATACTAAGATAGCTTAGGGGCTATGAAATGGTAAATATTCATGATGTGTGAGAGAGCATGATACATAACTGTACAATCCCAATTCCGAAAGAAAGGGAAGCTTAGTTGTGTAGACACACAGGAGACTGAGAAGGACACGTCAGACTACAAACTGCTTGTGATTATGGATGGCTTTGTTCTTCACTTCTTGTGTTTTTCAGTTTCCTACTATATGCACATGTTAACTTAAAAAAATAGTGTTATTTTTTTAAAAAAACAAGACAAAACAAAAAAGTCTCATTTTATTATTTTGCATCTAGATACCTAGTTTCCCCACCATCATTAGTTAAAGATAATATGTTTGTATGGGAAATAAAGCAACAATTAATAATCAATAATACAAGAATAAACTCTGTTTCAAGTACTCACAACTGAAAACCTACTTTTGCCCCACCCTGTACTTTACCCTCCACACCACCACCACCATTGTGTAGTCTGGCACCCTTGTCAAAGATCATTTTGCCATATATGTGTAGGTTTATTTCTGAGCTCTCTATTCTCTTCCATTGGCCTATATGTCTGTCTTCCATTGGCCTATATGTCTGTTTTAATTTCTGTAGCTTTGTAATATGTTTTTAAGTCAGGAATTGTGAGGCCTTCAACGTTATTTTTCTTTCCTGAGATTGTTTTGGCTATTCAGGACCCTTTTTGGATCCATATAAATTATAGGATTATTTTTCTACTTCTGTAAAAATATGTCATTTAGCCTGGCCAGTGTTGTTCAGTGGTTGAGCGTCGACCTATGAACCAGGAGGTCACAGTTTGATTCCCGGTCGGGGCACATGCCTGGGTTATGGACTTGATCCCCAGTGTGGGGTGTGCAGGAGACAGCCAATTAATGATTCTCTCTCCCTCTCCCTTTCTCTATAAAATCAATAAAAATATATGTATTTTTAAATGTCATTTAGATATTGATAGGGATTGCACTGAATCTGCAGATCACTTGGAGGAGTATGGACATTTTGATAATAGTATTAAATCTTCCAACCCATGAACATAGGATGTCTTTCCATTTATCTGTGCCTTCTCTAATTTCTTTCAGCAATGTTTGTTAGTTTTCAGTGAACAAAGTCTTCTTCTTTCTTAGTTAAACTTATTCCTAAGTAGTTTATTCTTCTTAATGCTATCATAAATGGGATTACTTTCTTAATTTCCTTTTCAGATTTTTCACTTTTCATGCAACTAATTTTTGTATGTTGATTTTGTATCCTGCAATTTTGTTGAGTTTGTTTATTAATTCTAATGGTTTTATTGTGGAACCTTAATGCTTTATACATAAAAATCATGTCATCTTTGAACAGAGATAATTTTGCTTCTTCCTTTCTGATTTGGATGCCTTTTTTTCTTTCTCTTGCCTAATTGCTCTAGCTAGGACTTCCAGTACTATGTCGAATAGAAGTGGTTATAGTGGACACCCTTGCCTTGCCTTCTTCCTAACATCAGAGTATAAGTTTTCAGTATTTCCCCATTGAGTATGATGTTAGGTGTGGGCTTTTCATATATGGGCTTTATTATGTTGAGTTAGTTTCCTTCTTTTCCTCATTTGTTGAGTATTTCTTATCACGAAAGGTGTTGAATTTTGTTGAATGCTTTTTCTGCGTCTATTGAGATGATTATGTGATGTTTATCCTTCATTCTGTTAAGGTGGTATTTGATTTGTGTATGTGGACCCATCTTTGCATCCCACGGATAAATCCTATTTAGACATGGTGTATGATCATTTTAATGAGCTGTTGAATTCAATTTGTTATCATTTTGTTCAGGATTTTTCTCATCTAGAGTCATCAGAGATATTGACCTAGTACTTTTCTTTTCTTGTACTGTCTTTGTTTGGCTTTGGCATCGGGGTAACACAAGCTTCATAAAATGAGTTTGGATGTATTCCCTCCTCTACAGTATTTTGGAAGAGTTTGAGAAGAATTGGCATTAATTCTTTTTTTAAATGTTTGGTAGCATTCTCAGTGAAGCCATCTGGTTCTGGGCTTTTCTTTGTTGAGTGATTTTTAATTACTGATTTAATCTTCTTACTAGTTATAGGTCTGCTCAAATTTTCTATTTCTTCATGATTCAATCTTGACTAGTTTTATGTTTCTAGGAATGTATCCATTTCTTCTAGCTTATCCAATTTGTTTCATATAATGTTCATAGCAGTCTATTGTAATCCTTTTTATTTCTGGCATCAGTTATAATGTCTCCTCTTTCATTTCTGATTTTGGGTCTTCGCTCTTTTTTCTTATTCTAGCTAAAGGCTTATCAATTTAAGGCTTATCTCGGATGCACTGTGCAGAGGATCAGATGGTGAGGTGGCTGCTGATGTTCGGCGTTCAATTATTTGGAAAAATCCTTATTGTTTCCATTAGAATATTCAGTTTCCTCAATCTATGTACCAGTGTGGGGAGGAAAGGAAATTCACTCATAAGTTGATCTCTGTAAAAAAATGAAACAACTCTAAATTTTATTGATTGTCCTTGCTCAGTTAACCCTTCCTTTCCTCCAGTAAGAACATATGCACCTGTCTAGACAATAAATAACCAAATGATCACTTCTGGTTCAGAATTTTAGAAGCCTGTTTTCAGCTCTACAGTTCATCTGGCAATTGATCATGTGGTACTGTAACCTGCTATTTAATATTTTGTTATCTAACTTCTGAATTGTATGTCTAACCTCCCTAGGAAGATTATAATTTCCTTGAGGGCAGGAAACAGGTATTATGTCTTTGTGTCACCCACAGCTCATTGCAGTGCTCAGTTGGGTACTTAATATGTATCTGGTGGTTTAATTTGAAGTCTTTTGTCACTTAGCCTAACATTCCTATGTTTTCCCCAGTTACCAGCTGCCTTAGGAACCTTATCACATAGCTCCTCCAATCTACAGTCAGCTGTTCATTGTCTCCATGTCCTCTGCGTGTGCCGCACATGCTCAGTTGCCCCACCCTCCTGTTCAGATCACAGGGCTCCCCAAAGGCTATCTCGCCCTGTCCTCACTCTTTCTGATGATTCCAAGCTGTCTGCTGGGGCTCCAGAGGGTACTCGGAAGGTGGATGAGCTGTGAAATGTTAAGTCAGGAGGGTGGGAACCCAGGGCAGCAGCAAACAGAGGCCTACATTTTGGAGGGTGGTCAAGAGCAGCAGGGATGGGAGGCCTGGTAAACTGAGATAATTTTTGCCACAGTTAATATTTGGGTGAATTTCCATGACAGCTTCCCTTCCAGGAGAGCCTGGGCCTGGTTAAGGTCATGCAGAGAAGGAGTATAGACTGTGTGGGTGCGGAGCCTCCAAGAAAAAAGTCCCTTTTAGCTCTAACATTCCATGATTTGAAGTTGCTTACTGTTATGGGCTGAATTGTGTCCCCAAGAACCTATGCTGAAGTCCTAACCCCCAAATCCCTCAAACTGTGACCTTATTTGGAAACAGGGTCTTGACGGAGGTAGTCAAGTTAAAATGAGGTCACTAGGGTGGGCCTTGTCCAATCTGACTGGTGTCCTTATAAAAAGGGCGGATTTGGACAGAGACAGACACATACCCAGGCAAGATGCTGGAAAGGCAGCCCTACGATGACAGAGGCAGAGGTTGCACTGATACCGTTGCTAAGAAGCACCTGAAGCTACCATAAGTAAGGAAGAGGCAAACAACGTTTCTCCTCAAAGTCTGAGGGAGCCTGGCCCCTCTGTGCGTCCCTGGGTTTCAGACTTCTGGTCTCCAGAACTGAGAGACAGTAAATATGTGTTGTTTTAAGCCACCCTGGCAAACTAATACACTTACCTTGTCCACATTTCCTTTCTCTTGTCCATAAAATGAGCACTTAAGGTCAACGTCCCGAGAGGGGGAGGGTTCCCCTTGAGATAAAGACTCCAATGGGCTTTACTTAGCCATGCAGAAGTCAGCTTTCTCACCCAGGTTGCAAACTCACCACAGCTGTTTCAAGTATTCTCATGAGAGGAAAATCTTCCAAAGTGTTCCCTGGGAAAAGGACTCCCAGGTTGGCATGTTCTCTCCTGGGGGGATGTCCTAGCTGCTCAATGCCCCCTGGACCACTCCTGCTCGCCGTGTGAATCTGTGCAGAGGATCAGATGGTGAGGTGGCTGCTGATGTTCGGGGCCCAATTATTTGGAAAAATCCTTGTTGTTTCCATTGGAATATTTCGTTTCCTCAATCTCTGTGCCAGTGTGGGGAGGAGAGGAAATTCACTCATTCCACAAATATTTACCGAGTCTTCACTGTATGCCAGGTGCTGTTAAGGTACTTGGGATATAGCCGTAAACAAAAACACCTCTGTAAAGCTCTTATTCTAGTGGGAGAGAGAGACAATAAACAAAAACATAAGTTAATTATATAGTAGGGTAAGGGATGATCATGGTTATGGGAGAAAATAGAACAGGGTTATAATCCAATCTTTACTTTGTTGCTCAAATGATCTCAGCTTTCAGCCCTCAGCAATGACTGCAGGTTGGTTCCTGGGTCCTTTCACAATAAACCCATCATTTTCTGAGCACTTCCTTACTCTCCAGCACCAGGGTATCTTCCAGACTCATGTTTTACTTTCTCTACCCAAACTCTGGAATTAAACATCTATACAAGAAACTTTAGTTTTTTAAAATAGGAAAATGGTGTCCTGGCTGGTGTGGCTCAGTTGGTTGAGTGTCCTCCTGTGCACCGAAAGTTTGCCGGTTCAATTCCTGGTGAGGGCACATTCCCAGGTGTGGGCTCGATCCCCAGTTGGGGGTGTGCAGGAGGCAGTTGATCAGTGATTCTCTCTCATCATTGATGTTTCTATCTCTCCCACTCTCTTCCTCTATGAAATCAATATAAGTACAAAAAAATAAAAATAAATTTAAAATCTTTAAAAATAAAATAGGAAAATTGTAGTTAGAAACTATGATCTGGATACTAGATATATAGGTGCACTCATTGCTACTAGGATGTCATTGAACTAAGAAATACACATGGGTGAACTAACACATTCATACACACATCCGTATTTATTTTTATGTTAATTCATCTGAAAATACATTTAAAATCATGGGTTTATACTTACATTTCAGATTTCAACCCACACAGTGTTCATTCTAGCTCTTTCCTTAAGATCTCTCTATATAAAAGCATAAGTGACCATTATGACCAGATGACCAGAAGACCAGCCAGTAGCTATGATGCGCATTGACCTCCAGGGGGCAGGTGCTCAATACAGGAGCTTCCCCCTGGTGGTTAGTGAGCTCCCACAGCCATCCACCTGCGGCCAGCCAATCTCCCGTGGTCCCTCCCCCCCAGCCGGCCAGCTGTGATCGGCTCCAATCTCTGGTCAGGTTGAGGGACCCCACCTGCGCATGAATTTGTACACCCGGCCTCTAGAGTGTGTGTGTGTGTGTGTGTATGCTTCTTTTTTCTTATTTATTTTTTTATTTTAGAGAGAGGAAGAAGGAGCGAGAAAGAGAGAGAAACATCGATTTGTTGTTCCATTTATTTACCCATTCATTGGTTGCTTCTTGTATGTGCCCTGACGGGATCAAACCAGCAATCTTGGCATATCGAGACAACACTCTGACCAACTGAGCTACTCAGCCAGGGCTCTTTTCTTTACTTTTAATTTCTTTTTCTGATGATGAGAAACATGGCTCTTGTTACCCACAACACATTTAGTTTTTTGTTCAATACTAGTCTAATCTAATAAAAGAGAAACATGCAAATTGCCCGCACACCCGCTATGCCCTAAGCCACATCCACCGGCCAATCAGAGCGACTCTATTCAAATTAACCCAACCAAGATGGCAGCCGGCAGCCACGGAGCTGGAACAAGCAGGAGGCTTGGAGGGTTTC
>NW_006291383.1:3667704-3672615 GCF_000327345.1 Myotis davidii | reverse complement strand
GGCTCCCGGGCTACCTGAGGGATGCCTGACTGCCAGCTTAGGCCCAATCCCCTGGGGAGTGGGCCTAAGCCAGCAGGTGGACATCCCCTGAGGAGTACCAGACTGTGAGAGGGCACAGGCCTGGCTGAGGGATCTCCCCCCCGCCCCCCACCACCAAGTGCACAAATTTTTGTGCACCAGGCCCTAGTATACAAATATTACTAAAAAGAACACATCATGTGTGTGCAATTCTGTCTGTGGCCGCTTGTACAGAGGAAAGACCATGTGAAGAGGCAGCAAGAGGGCAGCCATCTGCAAGCCAAGGAGAGAGGCTTCAGAAGAAACCAATCCTGATAACACTTTGACCTTGGACTTCTAGCCTCCAGAACTTTGAGAAAATAAATTTCTGTAGCTGAACCTCCTGAGTCTGGTGTTTGTTATGGCAGCCCTAGCAAGCTGATACAGAGGGCTTCAATTTTTTGCTCTATTTTTATTTCTTTGACTTTTGTTTCAACTGCACATGTATCCATGCATTATTTATATAATTTTAAAGTACATATTAAAATGTCCTCTTATTGTGCTTATCTGTCATTTCTAATTGTGCTTTCTCCCCCTGATTAAGCTTGCTAGTGGCTTATCTCTTTACTCTGTGAGGTTTCTTTTCCACAAGTCAGCTGTTTGTTTTCTGACTCATTAATTTCTGCTTGTTTTCATTCTGAACTTCTTTCCTTAGATTTATTCTGTTGCTCATCGTATATCTTCCAGAGTTGAATGTTTAATTCATTTCTCTTTTTCTTTTCCTAAAATGTAAGCATTTAGACTAAATTTTCCCTTCAATGTGGTTTTAGCTATATCTCATTGCTTTTGACATGTTGCATTTTCCTTTTTTTTGCTTTTTCCAATGTGGTTTGAACTTGCAATTTTGACTTTCTTTTCTTCTCAAATGGGAAATTTTGAAGAGGGGTTTTAAAATTTTTCATGGGGTTGGGTTTTTGTCTCATTTCTACTTTTGTTTTAACTTCTGTTTTCATTTCTTGGTAGTGAGAGGGTTTCTACTGTATCTATTTTGGGGAAAGAGACTGATATTTTCTTTATAGCCATGGTCAATTTTTGTAATTGCTCTTACGGGTGTTTCAATGAAAGCTATGTTCTCTGTTTTCAGGATACACAATGCAATGTTATCACTAATATCAACCTGATTAGTTATTTGATTCAGATCCTCTGTATCCCTTTGTGACCTATGGTTCATGATAAAACCTTGAGCCACCCTTTCTCTAGTGAGGTTCAGTTTATGTATTGCTGTTCAGCTGGCATTGTGAAAGGGTGGTGTTGGAATGTCATCCCATCTCTCCTCCTCTCACCCTGCACTCAGGTTGTTGGTTTGGGTTAGGAGCCCAGCTCAGAGAAAAATGGGGTAGTGAGGCTCCTGGGTTTGCCCTAAAGCCCCAAAGACAAGCCTAAGATGTGACCTTCCCTAACCCTCTTGAGTCCACCTCAATCAAAGATGTTGGCCAGTGTCTTCTGGATCATCTCATTTACTTTTTGTTGTTGTTGTTAATCCTCACCTGAGGATATCCCCTCCACCACCCCCATTGATTTTTAGAGAGAGTGGAAGGGAGGGGGAGAGACAGTGAGAGAAACATATCAATTGGTTGCTACCCGCACACGTTCCTGCTGGTTTGAGGATTCAGCCTGATACCGAGGTATGTGCCCTTGATTGGAATTGAACCCGAGACCCTTTCAGTCCGAGGGCCAGAGCTCTAACCACTGAACTAAAACAGCTAGGCCTACTATTATTTTCACAGTTCCTGGCTGGCTCTTCAGAAAGAGGGTTCTCTCAAGGAGTGGCTCATCTCTGGCTTAGGAACCTCCAAGTGAGTTCTGACCACTTTAGGATCCTGGGGCATCCAAAGAAGTCACTCTGAAGGGGCAGCGGGGAGAGCAGAAGGCAGGCAGCTTAAGCAGCCAAGCTCTTTTGGTAGATGTTAGCTTCAAATCAAAGGAAGCATCACAGTGAGATGGTCCAGAAAAGCCGAAGCTGCATTCAAAGTGCAGGCTGCAGCGCCATCTACTGGCCATGTCTTGGAATGTTATGGCTGGAAAGAATGAGACAACTGGTCACCTAGAAAGCAGGTTTACCATGCAGACTCCTCGTCCACACTCTCGTGGGTACAGAGGTGTCTGCATGTTTATTTAGTCCCTCAGAGAATTTTCGTGAAGGTGGTGTAGTGCTCCCCACCTCTTCCCATAGGGCACCCTATTTTAAGGTTGTGAACAAAAAGGTTCACAATGATGTGATGCACTGAGATGTACTCCTGCCCCAAACATCGAACCTGAATCTAATGCTGAGGAAACAACAGATAAACCTAAATAAAGTGACTGGCTGTACTCTTCAAAAATGTCAAGGTTATGGAAGACACAGAAGGCTAGGGACCTGTTACCCACTCAAGGAGTCTAAGGAGACAGGACAACTGAATGCAATATATGATCCAAGATTTTCTTGGCTATATAGGACATTACGGGACAATTGAAAAAATCTGAATGTGGTCTGCTGAGAATGGTATTGTATCAATGTCAATTCCATGATTTTGATCATTGTACTGTGACTACGTAAGTGAATGTCTTTGTTTTTAAGGAATACAAACTGAAGTACTTAGGCGTAAAGGGCCGTCAGGTCTGTATCTAACTTGCAAACAGTTCAGGAAGACAAAATATATATAACATATATATGTAAGCTTAGCGAAGATTATATAGTGTTCAGGAATTCTTTGTACTGTTTTTCGCAACTTTTCTAACAGTCTGAAATTATACTAAAAGAAGAAGTTAAAAGATGGTTCACATCCCTCCTGAGAAAATAGAGTGGCATATGCTAACATAATTCAGTTACACATTAGAACAGTAACTTCTCACCTTTTTATGGAGCCCTTAGTAGGTGCCAGGCATGTGCTAATTCCTTTTCATGGTTTATCTCATTTAATCCTCATAGCAATCCTAACACAGAGTTGCTATGATTAACCTCCAATTTTCAGATTTGGAAACCTACATTTCAGAGAGGTGAAGTGACTTGCCCAAGGCCCACAGCTCGCAACTGATGGGACTGGGGTGGGTTCTCTGAATCCAGAGCTGTTCATATTCAACTAGCAGCACATGGGGTCCACAGCAGTAGATGACAGGGTTCTTATTAGTGGAAGGACTGGGACCACCTCCTACGGCTGCCAAATTGAACTCCACAATGTCCTCCAAACATACTTGGGCATTGACCCTGCCTCTGGCCATGCTGTTGCCCCTGGCTGTCCTTCTCACTGTCTAATGTTCCTCCCCTCCCTCTTCCGCCCTCCCCCATCCATAGTTCCTTCTCAAGCCCTCTTCCTGGGAAGGCCCTCTTCCTCCTTTGCAGTCCCATCTCCTGCTATAATTCCTTTTGCAGAGGCAGAAGAGTGTAGCTATCGCTAGCTCCAGCTCTGGATTCAGTCAGACCTGGATTTAAAACCTGGCTCTGCCATTCACCGGCTGTGTGGCTTTGGGCAAGTCACTTCACCTCTCTGATCATCTTATAAATAAAACGGAGCTATTATAACCCAACCTATTATAAAGAGAAAGTAAATTGAGCTATACAAAATTTTTCCTATCACATCTGGCAAGCAGCAAGTGCTTACATGTTAGCTACTATTATTATGTCCTATCTCCATAATGTCTCTTTTAAATTTTTTAAGATAAAATGAGTTAGAAGCATGTGTCAAAGTTTTATTTCAATCTTGCCACAAAGCCAAGTCTTTTTTTGTTAAGGACATTTCTCAGGAAAAGAAAATGGTTGGGTAATCATTAAAATGAATACAAGACAAAGAATGTCTGATAATAGGCCAAGTGTTTGGGTAGCTGATTTCCCCAAAGAGGTTTTAATCTTGTTAAAGTTTATCAGAAAATTGCTTCAGCATTTATCAGGAATGCTAATTTTCTCTCAGAAGAAATAGCATCAAGCCAGAGAGTTCTATACCAGACTGTGAATGGGACACGTTTCTTCATCACATCCACCATAAGCAAGGCTGACATTTCTTGATTCCTCACTCTGCGTCCAGCCTCAAGCTGCATCCTTAGCTTAGCCTTGAAGCAGATCCTAGAATAGATACATGTCAATATTGCCCCTCCGACCGTCCTTGCTCCCACCTAACCTATTCCCATCTAGTTCAGGGTCAGACTAGGCAGGTGACTACTAAATCCTGATGGAATGGATGAATGGGTGTAGTAACAGTCTCATCCCAGGCCTTTGCACAGAGTGGGACACATACCCTCTCCTGTTCTCCACATCAGCAAGATGGAAATAAATGGGATTCTGAGAATAGAAATCCAATATAGTGGGTGTAAGCAGGTGCTATTCAGAAGAATGTGACTTGGTTTCCTGGTCCAATACCATCAAGTAAGGCCTCTACCAGTTAGATGACAAGATGTTTTATTCTGGCCATAGAGCCCAGTGGAGCCACCAAAGGCTCATTATCTAGCATGGACAATGAGCTAATGTCTTCCTCTGACAGAAATACCATCAAGTAAGGCCTCTACCAGTTAGATGACAAGATGTTTTATTCTGGCCATACAGCCCAGGAGCCACCAAAGGCTCATTATCTAGCATGGATGCCTTTCCTCTGACAGCCAATAAAGAGTTGGATCCAAGTTACTTGTTAGCTTGTGTAGGGATTTGTAGGATATCCGGCTGCTGCATGAACAAACAGATGGACTTGGCTGTTGGCTGCAGGGATATTTTGGAAGAAGTGCTGCCTACCCATTGTGAAAAAGCAAAACACTGTATCCAGGGGGTGCACACTGTGTCCAAGCTGGTTTTAGATGAGGTCAGTTGTCCTCAAAGTGGTCCCCAACAAGCAGCATTAGCATCACCTGGGAACTTATTAGAAATGAGAGGTCTTGGCCCCACCCCAACCT
>NW_006291383.1:3640571-3667605 GCF_000327345.1 Myotis davidii | reverse complement strand
TCCTGCACATCCCCTACTGAGGATCAAACTCACAACCCTGGCATGTGCGCTTGACCAGAATCAAACCTGGGACCCTTCAGTCCACAGGCCAACACTCTATCCACTGAGCCACACCGGCTAGGGCTCAGAGACTGGTTTGTCTTCACACGTGCTTATTTCATGCTTAGCCCTGCCTTTCTCCTCTAAGAAACTACTCATTCTTTAAGCACTTTCTATAGGAAAGAGTAACTGACTCAAAAGCACAGAAATTATTTACTTATTATTATAATTTACTTATTCTTATAGCCCCTTAGTGCAGTGGTTCTCAACCTGTGGGTCGCGACCCCTTTGAGGATCGAACGATCCTTTCACAGGGGTCCCCTAAGACCATCGGAAAACACATACATAATTACATATTGTTTTGTGATTAATCATTATGCTTTAATTATGTTCAATTTGTAACAATGACAATACATCCTGCATATCAGATGTTTACATTACGATTCATAACAGTAGCAAAATTACAGTTATGAAGTAGCAACGAAAATAATGTTATGGTTGGGGGTCACCACAACATGAGGAACTGTATTAAAGGGCCGCGGCATTAGGAAGGTTGAGAACCACTGATATAGAGGATATTTAAAGCCAAGAGACTTGATGAGGTCGCCTAGGAAGTGAGAGAAGAGAGGAAGGCCAAGGCTGAGCTCAGGGTTCTTCAACATTTACAAGTTGGGAAAAGGAGCAAGTGTGAGCCAAGGACCCTGAGAAGAAATGGTAAATGAGGAGGAGGGAATCCAGGAGAAGGTATTGTCCCAAGGGGGAAGGAATCAACTGTGTCAAATGCTACTGAGATATTGCCTGTGAAGAGATTGGCCAAAATGAGAAATAAGAACTGACCATCGCCGAAACCGGTTTCGCTCAGTGGATAGAGCGTCGGCCTGCGGACTGAAAGGTCCCAGGTTTGATTCCGGTCAAGGGCATATACCTGGGTTGTGGGCACATCCCCAGTGGGAGATGTGGAGGCAGCTGATCGATGTTTCTTTCTCATCGATGTTTCTATCTCTCTCCCTTCCTCTCTGTAAAAAATCAATAAAAAAAAAGAACTGACCATCAGACTTGGGGTGATGGAGTTTGTAGGTAACCTCAATGAGAACAACTTTGGTGAAATGGTAGGGGTGAAACCTGATTGCCGTGAGTTTAGAAAAGACCAAGAAAGAGAGAGTAGTGAGCCATTACTTTTCCATTTGCTCTTCCAATAGTAAGGCAACAAAGACACCAACTGAACACCAACGGGGTTCCTTACCCTCTGGTTTCAAAATGGGTCTGACAAGAGATGGGAGAGAGGAAGATGAATGCGCGTATCCTCTACAGGAGGCCTCTATAAAACTCTTCTTCCAGTCCAGTAACTGCTTCCTCCCTTCTCCCTTTGTGCCTGGGCATATACCGGTTCAGCTGTCACTAACTTCATGTTCCTGCGCTTTTCCTTGTGGTTCCTCTATGACTATCCCATGCCTTTGAAAACAGACCCTTTGTAAATAAACCCTCCTTTAATTGTCCTAACTTAAATGTGTCTTTCATTTCCTGTTGAGACACTGACTTATACAAGCTATTAGCCAAAAATTGAGCAGCTGGAAACCTTTAAGAAAAACATTTTATCATAAAATTTTTCAAAAAATATTAGAGAGCCTTTTATGATAAACTCCCATGGACAGATTACCTAACTTCAGCAGCTAACTATGGCCACTCTCATTTCATCGAACCCCTGCCCACTCCCCACCCCTCCACTGGATAATTTTAAAGAAGATCCTGGGCATTTATTCATAAGTAATTCAGTATAGATATCTAAAAAGTAAGAATTGTTTATACAACACCATTATCACAGCTGAAAATTTAATATGAATTCATAAATATCATCAGAATATCCAATCAGTGTTTGCATTTCCCTGATTGTCTCATAAATGTTTTCTCCTACTTAGTTGGTTTGCATAGGGACCCAGACAAGCTCTCTTAAGTCTCTTAAGTTTCTAAATGTCCCTCATATCTACTCTTTTTTCTTTATCAGGAAGCCATCTCCAAGTTTTAATGTTAAGAGCAGAAAGCAAGTGTAAGAACCTGTTTCCTGGTGTGCTCCTCTGGTCACCAGGTGCTTCTGGAAGCATGAGAACACAGCCTCTGGGGAAGGAGCTGGAGGACTGGAGACAGGGGTGGAAGGAAGAGTTCTTTTCACCTTTGTATCATTTGTACCATTTTTATCATGAACGGTTATTGCCTGTGAAGATATTTTTTCATCAGGTAAGCTCGAGCATCAGCCCAGTCCTAGAAGAAGCAGATAAATGGAATTGAGCTTGGGTAAAGGACCAGTGACAGCCGCAGGTTAAAATCTGTACTGACCCAAGAGAGAAGTCAATTGGTCCCAACTAGGAAGAGAAAAAAATGCCAAGGCTAGGCCGCCCATGGGTGTTCACAGATTGGAGTGAGTTCCCTGTCTGTGTGAGAAGAGGAACTTGGGTGGAGGGCAGGGGACTATCATTCTCATGGAACATTAAATCAGACATGTTCAAGATGCCTGGAGGGCCCGCTGTGCTGTAAAAATAGCTTGAAGACACGTTTTTCAACCCAGAATTCAGAAGCATGAGCTTACAATTTCCTCAAAAAAACTGACCTCAAGTTTTGGCCAAAGAAGAAGTGAAAGCTGCAGCGAGGTTTCTCTACTACTGGTTTCACTTTTCTACTAAGATCTGATGTTTCTGGTAAGATTCAGTAAGATATTTCAGAAAGCCAGCTCAGGGGAGAGTCCCAGTGTGAATTGCCTCACTGCCCAAGCTCAGCACTCAATGTCTTTTCAAATATTGTCTTATTTAATCCTGCAAAGTTGATAGTATTATGCCTATTTGGGGGATGAGATCCAAGCTCACGAAGAAACAATCATGACTCAGAATTTAGCATCTTCATGACTATCCTCATGTCTAACAGAATGTGTCCTTATTTGGAAATAGGATCATTGCAGATATAAGTAGTTAAGATGGGTCAATATGACTGGTCTCCTTATTAAAAGGGGGATGTTGGAGACGGACACACAGGGAGAACGACATGTGAAGATGAAGGCAGCATTCAGGTGATGCATTTATAAGCAAAGGAATACCAGAGATTACCAGCAAACCACCAGAAGCAGGGCAGAGGACATTAACAGATTTTCCCTCATAGCCGTGAGAAGGAGCCAGTGCCTCCAAAACCTCAACCTCAGATGTCTACCCTCCAGAAGTGGGAGAAAATAAGTCTTTTGTTGAAGCCACCCTGTTATGGCAGGCCTAGCACATGAATATAGGCAGTATGTTTGTTCTCTAAATCATTATTTTTTTTAAAAAGTAATATATATTTTACAAATTTATTTCAGAGAGGAAGGCAGAGGGAGAGAGATAGAAACATCAATGATGAGAATCACCTATCAGTTGCCTCTTGCACGGCCCCCACTGGGGATCGAGCCAGCAACCTGAGCATGTGTCCTGACCTGGAATCAAATCATGACCTCCTGGTTCATAGGTCAACCACTGAGCCATGTCAGCTGGGCTCTAAATCATTCTTGTGTCCAACTCTGTGAGCCTCCTTAATGTAGATCTGCTCCATCCTGCAACTGCTGCTGTTCTCCTGACCCCTCTCCTGATAAATTACTTCCTAGAAATTGTAAAGAAAGACCTCAGCTATCCCTTCCACATACCATCCTACAGCAAAGCATTCTCTACTGGTTGGTTCCCCTAAATAAAGCCAAGGCAGGAGGGCCCCCAAGAGAACAGCTTCAAGAAATGTAGGGGCTCTGCACCAAGCAGACTGACCTCTCATCTCCTAATTGGTCACCAGCTGTTTCTGGGCTTGCTGAGTGGTCCTGGTGACCCCGAGCAGGGGAAAGAGCATCGGTGAGGAATGACAGGATGTTATGGGCAGATGAACAAGGGGCGAGGACCACCTCCCTGAGGTGCTGTTCTGGCCACCGGCCTAGGGTTGAGGTCATGAAGTTGGGAATTGCAGGTAGAAGATGATTCTCCCAAGGACTGATCTTTGCCTAGAGTTGCTTGGAATGGAGGAGGCTCTGTTTACACACCCTGAGCTGACAGACATCAAGTTTGGTAATGACTCTCAGCCAGGGTCACCTCACCAGCACTAAGATAAACAAAGAGAACACCAAACTCCCCCAGGGAGCACAGTAACAGGGCAGGGAAGAGAGAAGGGTAGGTGAAAGAGAAGACCATCCCTACACTGCACACACACATGCACACACATACATGCAAGCACATGCACAAACACACATGCTTGCCCACTCCAAGCTATGAACAATGGAAGCCTGCCCAGCCAGGGTCACCTCACCAGCACTAAGATAAACAAAGAGAACACCAAACTCCCCCAGGGAGCACAGTAACAGGGCAGGGAAGAGAGAAGGGTAGGTGAAAGAGAAGACCATCCCTACACTGCACACACAGACATGTAAACACATGCACAAACACACATGCTTGCTCACTCCAAGCTATGAACAATGGAAGCCTGTATGGCGGTAGAGGGAAAACATGAAGAATATGAGACTGAGATTTGATATGGACAGGACCAAATCTTAAGTTGAGCCAAACACAGCTGGAAAGTCATGGAATCAGGACTGAGATGTCATGAAGGGAGCCCCCTATTCAGAAAAAAGGAGAATTTAAGACAACATCGGGAATGTCAACTACTGGAAACTGAAAACGAATCCATGTTTATGCTTCAAGGACTGAATGACAAAGCCTTTTAAAAGGAAATCCCTTCCCATGTTTGTGCCTCCTCTTCTTCCACACCTTTCCTTCGTTGGCACCCCTCACCCTTGACTCTCCCACAAGTCTTCATACCTTCGGGAATGTGCAGTGCTCCCTCAGGTTTCCATGACTTGGCTCATGCTATTCTCTCTACCTGGGATAACTTCTCTCTCTCAGTGGCTAAACTCCTACGTGTACTTCAAAACCAAGCTCGAGCACCTCTACCATCTTAATTGCTCCCTCTCTGTGTTCCCATAAGCCCTGGAATATAAACTCTCAAAGCACCTTCTAGGTCTCCTAGCACTTATCACAGTGGAATTGTATGTTGATTTGATAAAGAGGAGATAGGAACTGGGAAGATGAAAAGAGGGATGAACATGAGATTTTTCACATCTTATTATAAGCGATAGATTTTTGAACCATGAATGCATTTCCTCTTTGAAGAAAATTAAAAATGTAATGCAATGAAAGAATTATTCTCACTACTGGGCAGAGTACTACCCACAATAAAAAGTAATGAGTTGTTGATACACAAAACAAATGGATTAGTCTCAAAACATAATGCTGCATAAAAGAAGCCAGTCAGAAGGGCAGATGTACAGGAATGACTGGTCGCTATGCCATGCACTGACCACCAGGGGGCAGATGCTCAACACAGGAGCTGCCCCCAGCCCACAGGCCCCAGGTCAGCCAAGGCGGGTGCCAGTGGGGGCCTCCCAATTACCCCACCAATTGCCCCACAGATCGGCCCTGATCGCCAGCCAGCCCTAGGGACCCTACCCGTGCACAAAGTTCATGCACTGGGCCTCTAGTACCTTAATAAGTTGACTGAAAAACAATGTAGGCAAGAGAACATCAAAAGTTTCTGGAGCCTAGAGTTGCAGAATCCATTTGTTGTATTTGCAGACTGAGTTGAGATGGCCTTGCTTGATATAAGCAGAGAAAAGTGGATTCCAGCAAAGCCAGGGTGCAGGCTCAGCAGGCTAGGCAGTGGAAGTTCCGGTTGGAGAGGTACATCGCAGCCAAGTTGTGGTGGCCTTCACTGCGAGGCTGGGTGTTTAGGTTTCAGTCTGCAGATAATGAGGAATGAATGGAGGGTGTCAGCTAGAGCCAGGTGTGGTGGGGAGGCCCTTTGGTTCTCAACTGCACTTGGAAGAGGAAGAAGCTGGAAATTAGAGCAGCATTTTTGCTACTCTCAGGCCAAAAATAAACCACAACCTCTCCTCATCTCAAGTTGCTGAAATGTGGGCTGCCCCAAAGCCTCGACTCCTCCCTGCTCTCATTCCCAGCTGGCTCAGTTCCCCAGCTGGCCCCTGGGCTTATAAGCACCTCAGTCTCTGCTGTCACCTGCAATAAGGGAGGCTCCTACAAAGAGACTCTGACCAACCTCTACCCAGGAAGAAGCTGAGGACAAGATGATGGCCAGACCATACTGTGTGGTAGTGGCCCTACTGCTGCTAGCAGAGGTCTCCAGGCTTGGAGAAGGAGCTTCTAATCCTGGGTTTGTGGTCAGGATCACCAGAAAAGGCCTCGAATATGGTAAGTGGGTTTGGTCATTCCTCTAGTGCCCATTGTTGCCCAGCAAAGTGGTGTAACCAGGATTTTTTAAATCTCAGGTGTGCCCTGCCTGACTTAGAAACCTTGGCTATGTCACCCTCTGGACTTCAGTTTCCTCATCTTGAATTATCAAAGGTTAAGGGGAGGACTAGATCAGCATTTTTTCCTGGGTGGTCTGTGGAGCCCCCACATTAGAATTGCTGAGGCACAATTCTGGAGATTTACCCAAGATTGACTGATGTTGAGCCTAAGAATCTGCATTGTTGACATGTGGTCCAAGCAATGGTGAAAACCCTAAGGTTTGACCACACTATGGGGAATGATTCCTCAAAAGTCCCATTGTATTCCATCATTGCTCCATGATCTGGTTGAATGAATAAGTAACAATGATTGCTGTTTACCAGACAATGGTAAATTTGATCTGGTTGAATGAATAAGTAACAATGATTGCCATTTACCAGACACTTGAGTTCATGATCTAATTTAATTCTCAGGCTCAGGCTGGTATTATTATTATTATTATTATCATTTACATGTGGGGAAACTGAGGTTTATGGAATTTAAGGGGCTTTCTTGCAATTATATCATCAGTAAGTGGAAAATCTTGCATTAACCTGGCCACTCAACCGTTATGCTTGGTACCTCCCACTGAAAGAGCAAACCCCCTCTATGTGCCCCCAGCCCGCCAATATGGAATGGCCATCCTGAAGAAGGAACTGTCCACCATCAACGTGCCTGATTTATCAGGAAGCTTTGAAGTCGGTTGGATGGGAAGTGTGAGTTATGAGTTTAAGAGGTGAGGTCTCCTTTCTTTACCACAGGGGCAATGGAGGAGGAAAAATAAAGGGCCTAAGGTCAAGGGGAAGGGAGATAAACATGGGATCATCACCTGGACTAGAGGCAAAAGGACTATAGGCAGCTCTCATGGGGCCTCTGGAAAATGCTATGTGTTTCCTGAATCATCAGGCTGGGAGGGAAACCCTTTGAAATCTTTCACTAGCCCTTAGGTCAGCCCTGGATTTTCCCTCTACCAGGAATCCTGGCACTCTCCTAATTGCCCAGATTAGGAACCTACTTGAGACAAACCATCCATTCCTCCAGAGCCTGGTGGGGGTCTGCAAGCAAGGACTTAGAGTCTTTCTGGAACCTATTCACATTTTATGTGCATGCCATCTCTTGAGGACAGCATCCACACATATCCCCAGTGAGGAATAAAGCAGGGGGCCTCCTGGTCCCTGGTGAACAAGTTCTGATTCCTCATCTCTCTCCCCCAAAGACTTAACTGACTTTATTCTCCCTCCAACTTTCACATATTCAGTATTAAAGTCCTCATTCCTCTCTCTCTCTCTCTCTCTCTCTCTCTCTCTTTTTCTCGCTCCCTCCCTAGCTCCTTTCCACTCTCTAAAAATCAATAGAAAAAATATCCTTGGATGAGGATTTAAAAAATAAAATAAATATAAAAAGAAGGCAGACTAGTGCCAGCCCTTCTGCAGTATAGGTTCTAGTGAATGTCCAGCCCCCAAGCTGGGTGGAATGGGGACCAAGCCTGAAACCCTGGCATGTGCCCTGATGGGGAATCGAACCGTGATCTCCTTGTTCATAGATTGACACTCAACCACTGAGCCATGCTGTCTGGGCTCCTTTCTCTTTTTTCATCCACTCTTTAGTTGCTTGGATTTTTCCTCCCCAGCCTCCTCAGTGTCCAGAGTCAGCCCTTGGGGATACTGATAGAAAAGGCTCCTCTTGGAATCCTTCCTGGAGACAATTTCCTGAATACAGTGGGCAAAGAAGAGCTATTTTAAATTTACGCGCGCGTGCACACACACACACTGTCCAGGCCATGCCATTTAGAGGTCAATGCCCCTTCCCGTATCCCTAAACCACCTCTTACATCTGGTTTCCACAGTAGGTTACTATGGTCTGTTAACACATCCAGACCTGCCACAGCTATGAGCTTTTCGAGGGCAGGGACTGAGTTTTGAAACTCTGTGGCCTCTGCGCCTACAACCAGGTCAGACAGAGCAGGATCTCAATGAATGTTCAATGAGGGAACTAAGTATCGATCTGGCAACAGTCATAAACTCCAGTGGCCACAGGGGAGTGGGTAATGTAGATGAGTATTCCAGGCAGAGTGACTGTATGCAGTGGGTGGGGATCAGTGGGAAAGAGGGAACTTCAATGGAGGGAATTTAATAGAAGAGCTGAAAAGCCAAATAAGGAATGATGAAGCAACCCAGAAATTAGCAACAACAAAAAGTTATTAACAGACCCAGAGCGGGTAAGACAAAGAGAGGGAAGGTATCAACAGAGCACAGCAGCTAGGGCTTCAAAGTAGGAGTTAAGAGCATGTCCAGCAGAAGCCAGTCCTAACTAGAAGTCAGTTGCAAAAGATCCTGGGAAATGTAGTTTTCAGAGGTCAGTCACATCCACTATAGGTCAGAGCAAGAGAAAGAGAATGAACCTGAGAGCAAATAGGCAAATTATAAGTATGATGTTTGTCTGGAGGGCATCTGCCCCATTTAAAGGGGGCAGCTGCTATGCACTGTAGTTGATTGATGCTGTAAGGAAATAAGAACATTCCCTTTTAACTTTTTTTTCTTTCCTTTAATTGATTTGAGAGAGAGGAAGGGTAAGGAAGAGAGAGGGAGGGGGAGGGAGAGAGAAAGACAGAGGGAAACAGCAATGTGAGAGAGAAGCATCTATCTATTGCCTCCCACAGGCACCTCAACCAGGGATTGAATACACAACCCGGGTATGTGCCCTGACCAGGAATTGAAACCACAACCTGTCAGTGCACAGAACAATGCTCCAATCAACTGAGCCACCCTGGCCAGGGCTTTTGACTTTTTCAAGAGAAACCAGAATTTTAGTTTAGTTTTATTTTTCCTCATATGTTTTTACAAGGAAATGGCCTCATTTTAAAATGTTGGCAACTGATTCAAATTGTTAAGAACGTTATAGGAAAATGTTCAATGCAGCTTATTGATCATATGTTTGGCCCACAGATCACCAGGGCGTGATCTCAGACCTAAATTGTGAGCCCCTATTTGTATTTGAAGTGTGGGGAGCAGAGAGAGGAAGCTGCCTCCTGGAGACAGGACACATAATGCGAAGCCAGCTCACAGGGTCCTCGCAGTGAGCATGACAGAAGTTAATGGGGAGGAGCAGCTGGTGCAGGTAGGTGTCCCAGACAGGAGGAAGGTCTTTGGGTCTCGAGGGAAATCTTCCTGGAGGAGGGAAGGCCCATGCAGGCCTCGTAGGATGTGGGTGCAATGGTTTGGTTGTCCTTTGTGGTTTAAGTCAGTAAATCAGGAAGAGAGTGTGAGAGGCTGGAGAGGATTCTGGGGATTCATTCAGAGGACTGATGTGGCCCTAGCCTTTCTGGATTTAATAGTCTGCCTTCCTTCCCTAGCCTGAGAATCCATAGCTTCCAAATCCGAAACTCCGATCTGAGTCTACTCCCAGGGAGGGGTGTCAGAGCCTCCCTGTCCAATAACTATGTGTCTATCAGTGGGAACTGGAAGGTGAAAAAGGCTTTCATGTAAGTAGTACTTGGGTTAGGATGTCTCTCAGCTCTGGGCAAGGTCATGTCCTACTCGGGGCTTCCATTTCTGGATTCTTGAACGTCCAATCTATAAAGGGCCCAGATCTGATTATCTCTAAGCTTCAGTTTCATTGTCTGTAAAATAGGGTTAATTATAACCCAACCCAGATGCATTTGTGGATTAAATAAAATAGCAGATGTAAGGTATTTGCAGTGTGCCTGGCGCATGGCAAATACTCAGTAAACACTGGCTGTCTTAGTCAGTGGTAAGAAGAGGCTGTCAAAATAATATAAATGGAGCCACTTGAAAATAGAGCCAGAGCTGCCATGCCAGAGGAACTGCCTTGCATGTTTTATGTCTCAAACCTTTGGAATGTTAAAACAGGGCAAAATAACCTTTGCACTGAGCCTAAAACAATCCTGTGCCCCAAATAACTATATGCGAAGATAACAAGACAGTAGATACATGACTACTGGACTGATGACTCCTGGAGTTAAAATTAAAAACAGCATTTAGAATGAATATCGCGACGTTACATCTTCATTAACAGAAATGCCTTCCTTCTATTGACACAGTTCCCCTTCCCTTTCTTATAAATACCCACTGCCTTTGTCTCCTGATTGAAACATTACTTGGGCTTCTGCCTTATCAATGCTTCCTGAATAGCTATTGTTATTGATCTCAAATAAATGTTTGTTGCCTCTCACCTTGAAAGGCCTTTCGATTTTCAGGTCACCAGGGCTCAGGTAAGATGCACAGCTGGTTAATGGGGAGCTCAGAGATAAGCCTGGGTCTGAGTCTTCTGGTTCCTCTTTCTGGAGGCCACTGCTTATTCACCATTTGGTTCTCATTTCTCCGAACCAGCACCCTACAGGGAACTTTTGATCTGAGTGTGGATGGTGTTTCCATCTCGATTTATCTGAACTTGGGCGAGGACGGGAATGGACGACCCACTGCCTCTGTGGCCCACTGCAGCAACTCCGTTGGCCACGTCAGCATTCACATTTCTGGAAACCTAAGGTAAGTCACCCCATACACTTGCTGGAAGTTGTCAGAACTGCCTCAGCATCCAGCGTGACCACAGGATGTCCCTGATGGGCCAGAAGAGCAAGATTTAAGATTCATCAAAATCAGAGGTCAGCCCTGGCTAGTGTGCTCAGTGGTTAGAGCACCAGCCCACAGACTGAAGGGTTGTGGGTTCGATTCCCAATCCCTGTCAGCGTAGCCCACAGACTGAAGGGTTGTGGGTTCAATTCCCAATCCCTGTCAGCGCACACGTGAGAGGCAACCAGTCGATGTGTTTCACTCACATCACTGTTTCTCTCTCTCTCTCTCTCTCCCTTCCAATCTTTCTTTCTAAAGATCAATGGGGAAAAATATCCTCGGGTGAGGATTAAGAAAACAAAAGATAAGAGGTCAGTGAACTAAAGTCTGTGGGCCCGATCCAGCAGGCCACCTGTTTTTGTAGATGAAGTTTCATTGGATCACAGCCATGCTCATTTGTTTGCATTTGTCTCTGGGTGCTTTAGCACTATGTTAGTAGAGTTGGATAGTTGCAACAGAGACCATGCAGCATGCAATGCCAAAAATATTTACTATCTGGCCCTTTAAGAAAGTTTGCTCACCTCTTGCAAGACTGCCTTTAGGGAAATCCAGCATCTCAAAGCTATGTGCCTGGAGCTGATGCTCAGTGAATACCGAATGGATGATGGTGACTGCTTCCCCACTCTGTTCTGGTTGCACTGCATCACTCAGATCCCTGGCAGGAAACAGAGGGCAACTCAAAAAGCTTAACTGACAAGAATCTAATGAAGAGAATATTCACTGGAGACTAGCAGCAGCAGGGAGCTACTACCACCCCTAGGGTTGAAGGTAAGAGGAAGGGAAGGGTGTTTCCAGAGCCTGGAAAGAGCTGGAACCTTGGAGAAGAGCTCTGGGACAGGAATATAGTGGGACAGCATGCGGAGGGACCTGGGCGTAAATATCCCAACTCCTCTCTCTTTCCTACCTGTGTCTCCCTTTGGCCAAAACAACTAGAAGCCAGAGAGCAAGAAGGCTTGAGAGATGAATCTGCACATGTCAACCCCAGGATGCTACCTGCAGAACCCCAGGAAGCTCTTGTGTCTAATGTTACCACATCAACTTATAATACACATACATTTCTAATACATACCACTAATCATTCAATCAGCAAGCATCGAATGGTCAAGAAAACTTTATGGGAGAAAAATTTTTGCTAGAAGTAATTCCACTAACTCGGTTCACTTATTTCCCTCAACCTCTCCCCCTCACCCCCAGGTGAGAACACAGTGTGAGAGGCTCTGTTCGGGGTGTGATTCTCACAGAGCGGTGTCTGAGGTTGGGAGGGGATCTCGGTGGGCAGCTTTACCTGAAGTGGGTTAGACTCACAGCCTGAGCACCGTGAGGTTATTCAGCAATGTCCCTCCACACCTCTCTTAGCAGGTAGAAGGGGCTCAGTGCATGTTTGCCAAATGAAGGAATGAGTGAATGATTAATTGCTAAGTGGCCAGATAAGTTGTGTGGTGGATTTTGCAGGGTACAAAGACTAGGTCTTACTCTCCTTATCATAACTTTAAAAATGTAAATGCTTCTGAGTTCATTTGCATAGTTCAGAATTCAAAAAGTGCAAAGGGTACAGAGTGAAACAACAAACTGTCTTTGCCGGGGCAACCAATATTAAGTGTCTAATGTCTCGTTCCTGAGAGTCTATGCCTGAACACTTAGATATTTTACTACTTTATGTTAACACAATTGGTAGCATGCTATAGTACAGAGAGTGGTATATCCCTCGCTCGCCTTACTTCACTATGTCTTTGTAAGCTCTTCCACACCTGAACATAAGAGCTTCCTTTTCAAAGTACTCCATTATATGAAGACACGAAAATGTAATAATTAGTCCTCTATTGATAGACTTCTATTTTTAGTGTAAGAGGTTTTCTTCCAGTCTTTCGCTACTACAAACAATGCTACAAAGGATGACCTTGTGTATAATATCATTTGGCATCTGGACAAATAAGTTATAGAATAAATATTTAAATGGTATGTGCATTTTGTCATTTTAACATATACTAACAAATTGCCCTTGCCGTGGCTTGCTAGTTAGTGGCTGTTTCCCCCCATTACCGTCAACACAGCATATTATCAAAGATTCAGCTTTCTGCCAGTCTGAAAGGTGAGGTATGTCAGTATCCAAGGGTCACCCACCCTTGGATTAAATTCACCTGGCTGCGATCTTCTTGGGATAACATGGGGAAGGTTAAATCTATGGGTAGCCCTCTTCTTGGAAATCTCAGCTCATCGTAAAGTGGATCCTGACCCTCTTTCCTCTTTTCTTCAGCTGGCTCCTGAACCTCTTCCATAAAAGAATTGAAAACAAGTTAAAAGATATCTTGAAACAAGAGGTAAAGAAAGGATAAGTATATTTTCCATTAAAAATCATTGACAGGTGCATATTTGATATTTGGAAACAGTCTTGTCTTTTAAGTAGGTTACCATTTGAATTTGCTTAAAACAACCTTACTCATTTGTGGTGCAAAGGCAAACATCAAGGCTTCCCCCAGTGTGAATGATCACATATGCTAAATTGGCATTTGAAACTGACAGTGTTTGATGTGTAGTTGTAGATAATATTAGAGAGATATGGAGAAGTGGCTTTGGATCCCTGCCTCACACCATACACAAAAATCAATTACCAATGGTCTAAGGCAGGGGTCCTCAAACTATGGCCAGCGAGCCACATGCGGCCCACCGAAAACATTTATTCGGCCTGCCGGGTGTTTTTGCCACCGCTGTGTGCATAGGAATTTGTTCATAGTTTTTTTTTAAACTATAGTCCGGCCCTCCAACGGTCTGAGGGACAGTGAACTGGCCCCCTGTTTAAACAATTTGAGGACCCCTGGTAAGGATTTAAATGCCAAAACAAATTGAAAACTTTTTAGTAGATAAACCTAGGATATCTTTCTCACCTTGAGGATAGGAAAATGTTTTTTAAATAAGACTACCCCCTCAAAAAAAAGGCATCATATTGAGAACCGCACTGGAGTTGGCCCTCAGTATCTCTCACCTCTGGAAAAGGCCTTGGCCTTGGAGGCAAAGAGGTACCTCTTATATTTACCCTTTGTGTATATTTGGACAAATCGACACACATCTTGGAGCATCAGAGATGGAGTAGGAATAGCTGGAATTAGGAAATCACAAGACTAAGGGCTTCTGGGATCTCCCAAGCTGTAATTCTTGGCTTACAGAGGAGTAAGTTGTCCTACTGAGGAATACAATTCTGGAGCAGACCCTCCCTTTGGCTTTACTTTGGAGCCCTCTGGTGGCCATAGTTAGTACTGCCCACAGGCCAGGCACCGTGCTCCTTGACAGATTCTCTGATGACAGAAACCCCAGTAGGTAAAGGAGGCAAAGGGGCCGGGGGATGGGGCAGCGGAACCTCTAATTCAAGAGCTGTCTCTTGTACCCAGAAGCTCTTCTGCCTTGTCCCTCTGCTCTCTAATATCAGCCTTCATGTACTACATTGCTTGCCACTCAGCTGCCAGAAAACCATGGCAGTGGTGGGCCGTAGGGCAGCGCTGACTTGACCACCATCCGCTGTAACTGGGTTCTAGGAACTTAAATTGGGCCCATCTGTCCGAGAGGCCAGCCCAAGTGGGACAATAACCAGGTGTCGATGGGGGTAGTGGTCTCTTCTCCCTTTTCACCATATTCTCTCCCTCCCCGCACATACCTACCTACCAGGTGGGGATATAACACACAGTTCCTAGAGTGGAGGAGGCGGGAGGAGGGGGAAGGAAGGCCTTGCCTGACTTTCTCACGCACTTTCTCGGCAGATCTGCGAAATCATCAGGACGTCAACATCCTCACACCTGGAGCCCTACCTCCGGACTCTGCCAGGTCAGGAGCCCCCTCGCTTCTCGGGTGCCATCAGATGTCATGGCACCCAGTAGCCCTGGAACCACCACCCCCGCAAGAGCCCTGGGAGAATTTTCCCCATTAGGTATCTCTCCATCTTACAGAGTTAGATATGGGATGACCACCTCTTGGGGTGAGGGTCTGTTCTCTAGAGGTGGGAGAGTAAGGTAATTAGGGTGGTGACTCACAAACCTGCTGGGAGCACAAGGTGGGCAGAAAATTAGGAATATGTGGGAGAATCATGTGTTTGTTTTTAGAAAACAGGGGTGCTCTGACCTCCCTGTGCAGGGCTGGGGACCCTCCTAGCCCTGACCCTCTGGCTGACACAGGTACCTTTTACAATCACACATCAGGTCAGGTCTCCCCCTCTTCTTGAAATCTATCAAAGACTCCTCCGACTCTCAGAAAAATGGGCCAGCTGTAGGGGACAAGGCCACCACAGCACGGTCTTCAGCTTTACCCTGCTCCCCTCCCCAACTCAGCCCGCCACTCTGGTCCCTAGTCATCCCTCTAATATACAGTTCTCCATAACATTGCAAGATCTCTGCACATACCATTCCCTCTGCCAGTGCCTTCCTCCACATTTACCCCCCTTCACCAGGCAACACCTGCTATTCCTTCAGATCTCAGCCAAAGCAACGCCTCCTCTGGGAAGTCTTCCCTGACTCCCTGTGTGAGTCACTTTACCCCCTGTTATATGGCTGGCACCATCCTATGGACTTCTATTTAACATCTAACATACTAGCAATTGAACATTTATTTCCTTGACTATTTCCTCCTCTGGACTTATGCTCAGTAAATACTGAATGAATGAATGAATCAACAAATGGATGAATGAATGAAGTACTCTCTCTGTGACAGAAGATACATGGATATGCCCCAGCCCATTTCCATTCACCAAAGGCTACAGTCCATGTGAAAGGAGCTCCCAGTATAGAATTTGCACAACTGTGTTTAGCCACTGTTCACAATGCTGCCTCTTTCCCATTCCATAGTCACCTTGATGATTGACGAGGTTGCTGGCATTGACTACAGTTTAGTAGGAGCTCCCCAGGTGACCTCCCAAGGCCTGGACACGCCCTTCAGGGTAAGGGGTTGTGGGTAAAGGGTCTTGGAGCTGAGGACTGGCAGGAAATCAGCTCCACCTCTCAGAGTCAGCTCCTACCCTCCCTCTCCAGTCCACCTGCCTGTCAGTCCACAACCTTGACCAGGGCCCACAGTGGGCAGATGTGATACTCAGCACTCAGAGCAAAACCTAAGACAAGGTTTCTGAGCCAACGTGGTAAATCTGTGGAGTCCAGAGAGAGCTGAGCTTGAATCCTGGCTCTATCCCTTATGTGGTGGGGAACCTTGTAAGAATTAACCTCTCTATTACATTGGAAGAGTAATAGTCTTCCCCATAAAGTTGCCATAGGAATTAAGTGAGATGTGTATGAAGTGCTTAGCACATACACAAGCCTGGCACATAGCACATATATAGGGTAGCATTGTTATCACTATCTGCCCACACCTATAGTACACTGAAGAATGGCTCTCTAAAATGTCCATGTCCTGGAACAGAGTGTGGAATCTCGGAGGGAAGGCAGGGGAGGGTAGGAGGGAAGAGATTAAGCAAATAACTTGTATGCATATATATGCCCATGGACACAGATAATAGGATGGTGAAGGCCTGGGCAGTGGGGTGGGGGTGGGCTGGAGGGGATCAATGGGCATGTCCTATACCTTGAAATCTGTAAATGTTACCTTACAGCCCTAGCCAGTTTGCTCAGTGGATAGAACATCGGTCTGTGGACAGAAGGGTCCTGGGTTTGATTCTTGTCAAGGGCATGTACCTCAGTTGCAGGCTCCTCCCTGGCCTGGGCCCTGGTCAGAGATCATGCAAGAGGCAACCAGTCGATATGTTTCTCTCACATTGATGTTTCTCTTTGTCTTTCTCTTCTCTTCCACTCTCTCTAAAATCAATGAAAAAATATCCTCGGGTGAGCATTAAAAAAAAAAGTTCCCTTACCTGGCAGAAGGGATTTTGTAGGTGTGATTAAATTAAGGGTGTTGATGACAGGATTATCCTGGCCTGTTGTAATCACAGAAATCCTTATAACAGGGAGGTAGCAGATAAGAGACAGAAGGCAATGTGACAATGGAAGCATGAACTGGAGTGAAGCAAGAGGTGATGCAACGGAGGGGACTCTGGAAGGTAGAAAAGAGAAGGAAGCAGATTCGCCCTTGAAGCCTCTAGAAGGAGCCCAGCCATAATAACATCTTGAGCTTAGGCTTCCGACCTCCAGAAATGTAAGGGAATAAATCTGTGCTGATTTAAGTCACTAAGATTAAGGGAAGTTATTACAGCAGCCGCAGGAAACCAGGGCACCCCCTCTTCATACCGGTCTCCTCCACAACTCCCCCGTGGGTTGAGCCAGGCCCTGGAGTGCCACGCCCTCCAAACTTATTTCTTTAACTAACATGTATGTGCTTCTTACTATGTCCCAGGTGCTGTTCAATATTAACTTCTTTAAATTTCATATTACCTCCACGAAGTAAGAACTTTTAGCATCATCCCCATTTCACAGGTGAGGAAGTTGAGGCACAGGCAGTTAGTGACTGGCCTGAGGTTGCAGAGTCAGTAAGTGGCAGACCAGGGCTCCAACCCATACTGTTAAGCCCCAGAGTCCATGCTTTTCACCACTGGCTGTGCCTCCTGTCCTATGTCCTGAGCCTGAGTGAACACAGGACGTATCTCCCCACCAAAAGGGGGATTTCAGGCAGCTGTCAGGACCTAGATGTGGCGCCAGAGGGAATCTTTCAGGACCCCTGACCACACATTCTGGAGAGAAACTGTGCCCCCTTCCCCCCGCCACCCCCTCTTCCCCGGCCACCTCCCAGGAATAGGAGGCCTCCCCCAGGCACAGGAGGCCTCCCCCAGGCAGGCTTTGGATGTCTCTGCCTGACATCCTCTCTGGATGGAACCTTGGGTGACTGATATGTCCTTCTGTCTCCAGGGTGAATTCTTTGGCCGAAGCCAGCGGTCCCCAGTCCCCTTTGATGCTCCTCCCATCAGGCTGCCCCAGCAGCATGACCGCATGGCCTACTTTGCAGTGTCCCAATATGTCTTCAACACGGCCAGCCGGGTTTACCACCAGGCTGGGCACATGAACTTCACCATCCGAAATGAGGATGTGAGTAGGGGATGGAGGAGGCTGGGGGTCCAGGAGAGAGCATCAAGTGGGACTGTAGACCCACTCTGGGGGGTGTCCTCGGAAGCTAGGGGAAGAATGTGGAACTTGGAGCCTGCCCAACATGAGTGCCAAGCCAGGCTGTGCCTCAGTTTCCCTGCGTGTGCACATGGACCCCCAGGGGTTCTATGAGAGCTTGTAAAGAGCTTGTGTCTGTCACACAATACACATTAGCTATGATTAGCAGGAATTTACAAAAATCAGACAGACTCTGGTGTGTGAGAACAGGTTCTCCGAGCAGCAGATGCCAAGACAGCATTAGACTTATAAGAGCTTTATTAGGGAAACACCTGTGAAGGGTGAAAGAGAGGAGGAGGAGGAGGTGGGAGAGCCCCCAGACTGCGATGCGATGTGGTACCATGTGCTCTTTCAGACCTGACCACAGGCGATTATACTGGGGCAGGGCCAGTGCTTGTCAGTCTCTAGAAGGAGCTCAAGCCCCGCCCCACTCCCACCGGAGGCTGGCATATCAGCATTCCTAGTCTAGACACTTCCGTTCAGAGGCCTCCTTATGGGTGGGGGAGGAGGGGAACCTCAGCCAAGACACTGTTCGTGTGCCTCCGATGAGACCCCTTCCTGGAGGTCTCGAAGACAGTTTTCTTCAGTCTCAGTACTCAATACTCTTCTACTTGGGGCCCTTCCCTTTCTCCTCTACCTCTTCCCCCTCAGGCCACAGAACAGCAGGGACCTTTTGTTCAGGGCTCCCTTGGCAATAAGATGACCCCTCAGCCCATCTGCATTGGTACATCTGACCCTCGAAGATGCCATGCCACAGGGGAAAATGGACAATGGGGGTGGGGGAGCGCCCTTTCCTGTTGGTCTCTTGCTTATACTACCACTTCAAATCCTGGCAATGATCTGACAAAATTCTCCAGGTCTACCACCCCAGCCATGCTCCGCAGAGGCTGCAGCCGCAGGGGCTGCAGCCGCCTGGGAGAGCACGCCTCAGGTGTGAATGGTGTGGGCCTGAATGTGAGGCAGTGGCAGCTAGCTGCCCTCTTCTCTGCTGACCCCCCTGAAGGGAGTTCTGAGCAGCACAGCTCCAGAGCTGATGCAGTGATAAGTGCTATAGGAGCTGCCCAGGTGGAGAGTGGGGATCTTGAGGGAGGAGAGATGATGGAAGGTTGGCTAAGAACGGGTGTAGGCAGGGTTCCCCAAGCTGAAAGATCAGCAAGTCATGAGGTGGGTAGAGAATGACACCACAAGAGATGGCGAGAAACAGATTTTGGGGGAAGCTATATCTGGAAGCTCACTAAATCCAGATTGTGGTGGTGATCAGTCCTCATTGGCCTTTTAGGGGATCATCCTGAAAGATAATAAATAACAGTAACAGACATTTATTAAGTACCATTTAATATGTTCCAGGCACTGCACTTGGTGCTTTCTCCACATACTATCTCATTTAATCCTTGCACAGCCTGTACAGCAAGTGCCATTATTATCATCCCTATTTTACAGATACAGAACCTAACTGAGTTTCTCAGCGACCACTCAGCTAAAGAATGGTGGAACCCAAGCTGTCTGGCCTCTGAGACCACGCCTTTCATCACCACGATGTCCTGCTTCTTAAGCAACTCCCTGCTTCTTCTGCTGCAGAGTCCCCTGAACTTTCCAAATCGCTTGCACACCAAATCACTAGGGGCTGTGATTCCTCAGGTAAGACCTCTGCCTATTCATCATAGAGGACAAGGCAAGCCTCTTGACCTAGGCCAGTGGTCGGCAAACTGTGGCTCATGAGCCACATGCGGCTCTTTGGCCCCTTGAGTGTGGCTCTTCCACAAAATACCATGTGCGGGCGCGCACGTACAGTGTGATCGAAACTTCGTGGCTCTTGATCAGCTGCCTCCTGCATGCCCCACACTGGGGATCGAGTTCGTGACCTGGGCATGTGCCCTGACCAGGAATTGAACCGTGATCTCCTGATTTATAAGTTGAAATTCAACCACTGAGCCACACCAGCTAGGCAACCATCTATTCTTACTGGAACATGCCCATTGGGGTGTCTCACCCATCTCACACACTTAACCCAAGTGCCCTTTCCAGCCACACAGCCATCTATTGAAAAGGAGTTCTGGGAGAATAAAGAGAGATCCTGGCTATGCTGATCATCTAGAAAAAAAAAAGGAGTTCTGGAAAATACAAGTTTCTCCATCCTGAGATATTTCCACTGCTGATTTCAGGCCCTTAGAGACTGAGCCAGAGTCCCTCCATTTGTGTTCTTCCCTCCCCTGAATCTCTGCCCTCTTTCTCCAGCTGGCCAGGTTGTACCCCAATACAGAGCTAGAACTTGAGATGTCACCTGAATCAGCTCCATTCTTGATGTTCACCCCTGGAAATGTTACCTGCGTGCCAGTGATGAACATCCAGGCATTCGCCCTCCTGCCCAACTCTTCTAACCGCAAGCCACTCTTCCAACTCAGGGCGGTAAGTCTGATTCCGGCTGGGGCAGCAAAGGGTTATGTCTGTCACGGGTGGAAGCCCCTCCCTCAGCTGAGAGACTAGGAGGCTGCACAGCTGATAGATGCTGGAGGCTATTTACTTCCACTGGAGGTGTAAGTGGGCCTTGCAATTCTGATCTGAACGCCAGGCTTCTCCAGGGCCTCTATACCTCTATATATAACAGCCTAAGCCAGTGGTCGGCAAACTCATTCGTCAACGGAGCCAAATATCAACAGTACAACGATTGAAATTTCTTTTGAGAGCCAAATTTTTTAAACTTAAACTATATAGGTAGGTACATTGTTATTAACTTAATTAGGGTACTCCTAAGGCTTAGGAAGAGCCACACTCAATGAGCCAAAGAGCCGCATGTGGCTCGAGAGCTGCAGTTTGCCGACCACGGGCCTAAGCGACCATTAAGGTGAAACGACCAGAAGGACCGGTTGCTATGATGCACACTAATCACCAGGGGGCAGATGCTCAATGCAGGAGCTGCCCCCTGGTGGTCAGTTCGCTCCCACAGGGGGAGCGCTATCCAGCCTGTGAGAGGACTGCAAATTTCGTGCACTGGGCCTCTAGTAGTTAATATCAGAGTTTCAAGAAACCTTAAAAGTCATTCACTCCAGCTGAGTTGAAAATTTTAGCTTTCTCACTGCTATGTTTGTTATAAAAAATTGTTTAAAGCATAACCCTATTTAAATTGTTATAAATGAAAGTCATCAAATTATATTTTTAAAGAAGACATAAAATTTAAAGAACTCTTAAAATAGCAATACTCTTGCTGTTGATTTATAGATTCAACATAACACCTATCAAAATCCCAGCTGGATTTTTTGCCAGATAACAAGCTGATTCCAAAATTCATATGTAAATTCAAGGGACCCAGAATAGCCAAAACCATCTTGAAAAAGAAAAATAAAGTTGCATAACTCATACTTTCCTATTTCAAAATGTACTATAAAGCTATATTAATCAAGATAGTATGGTACTGGTGCAAGGACAGATATATAGATCAATGGAATAGAATTAAGAATCCAGAACTAATTCCCCATTTATATTTATAGTCAATTGATTTTCAACAAGGGAACCAACACAATTAAATGTGGAAGAACAGACTTGCAGGAAATGGTGCTGGGGCAACTGTACATCCACATGCAAAAGAATGAAGCCAGACCACCAAACACAAAAATTAACTCCAAAAGGATCATAGACCTACTGTGTGAGCTGAAACTATAAAACTCTCAGAAAAAAAATATAGCAATAAATTTCCATGACCTTGGGTTAGGCAGAGCCTTCTCAGATCAACTCAAAAGCATAAGCAGCAAAATAAAAAATAGGTACATCGGAGTTCATCAGACTTAGAAGCTTGTACTATAAAGGATACCACCATTCTAGAAAGTGAAAAGACAGCCCACAGAATCAGAGAAAACATTTGCAAATCATATATCTGACAAGGGCTCAGAGATTCTCTGAACTTCCTTGATAGACTGCTCCAAAGTCATTCTTATAGGGGCAGTCTCCCAATTCGAATACTCTGAGTCTAGTTTGGGCTTATTACCCCTTCTTCTTTTTTGTTTCGTGTGTGTGTGTGTGTGTGTGTGTGTGTGTGTGTGTGTGTTAATCCTCATCTGAGGATATTTTTTCCCCATAGCTTTTCAGAGAGAGTTAGGGAGAGAGAGACACACACATATTGACTGGTTGCTTCCCACACGTGCACTGACCAGGGACAAAGAGTAAAACCTGCCATCTAGGTACATGCTCTTTACCGTGATTCAAACCCAAGACCCTTGGGTTCAAGGGGCAATGTTCTAACCATGGAGCCACACCAGACAGTGCTTATTCGCCCCCTTTTGATGCTTCCATTAAGATGGAAACCTCAGCCCTAGATGGTTTGGCTCAGTAGATAGAGCATCAGCCTGAGGACTGAAGGATCCCAGGTTTGATTCCAGGCAAAGGCACGTACCTTGGTTGTAGGCTCAACCCCCAGCTGCATGCGGGGGAAACAATCAATTGATGTGTTTTTCTCATGTTGATGTTTCTCCCCTCCTTTGCACTCTCTACAAAAAAGATCAATGGACACACGTCCTCGGGTGAGGATTAACACAAAAGCACACACAAATGGATTTCTCTTTCTATCTCCCCATCCCCCCTCAAATAAATAAATAAAATAATAATAATAATTTTTTCCCGGGGTCTTATCCGCATCTACTAGGGTTCAGGAATCTGGAGAAAGGGCTGTGATGCAAATTAATAAAGAGACTAGACATGAAATATAAATTTGGGAGGCATTTGGGGGGAACCAAGGGAGGCTTAGCTTTAGTAACTAAGTTCCCTGAATCTCAGGATCCAGGGCTTTTTTTTCACACATTTTGCCCTAGAGCAAAGCAGATATACATATCAAAGGTAAGGTTTGGTAAACAGTAAAAGATATCAGGTTGGGGGAACTGCCTTCGGCTGCCTGGCAGCAGGCAATAATATGTGCAGATCTTCAGCCCTGCTGAAGTCCCAAGGTTCATCAGCCTTTTGATGAACTTCTTGCATTTTATTATGTCCTGCTGGAATTTGCTTCCAGCAATTTTCTAAAATGATGGACACCTCAGAAATCTTAGCTCACCTTTCTTAAAGTTAGCTATGGAGCCACCAACATCCTGCATCCTCAGTCCATAATCCTTGAGTAGCTGCCCTTTCCTCCTCAGTCCCACATCTGGCCGTGGTTTCTATTTCTGGAGATTTGTCTCCTGGACTGGGAGCCAACACGATGATGCCTACTTAGTCTGAGAATCTGGGTGATGTCCTTTTGCTTTCTAGAGAACTGACATCTCCGCCACCATCAGTGTGAGCTCCGGCAGGGTCCTTGGCTCATTAACCCCAGGAAGGTAAGAGGCCACGGGTGTGGGGAGCAGAGCGTGTGGAATGGGTGGTCAGAGCATCTAGTCTGGTTCACTGATAGGGCTGGAGCTGCCTCTTGGAAACAGGAGTCTCCACTGGGGCTGTCACATTCTCTAATCTGGCCCCTCTGAAAAATGCACATTGACAATGCCTCAGGGGAAAAGCCAGAAGCCGAGAAAAGCTGTCAGGTACCAGAGGTCACCTTCAGGTTCCCCATCATTATGGGCTCCTCACTTCCCCTCATAGGCACCAGTGAAGGAGCTGAAACTTCTGCAAAAGAGAGTACTTAGGAACAATAGTCCAGTTGGAGAGGGTGGGGTTTGGAGCTGTATTTGCAAGGACTTTACATATAAGATTGAGAAACACTGTCAATATTACACATCAGAAAGTGCAGATTTCGGATGGAGGATTAAAGGTGCCCCAAGCCACTGCTTACTGCTCCATTGCCCAGGTACCCAATCAATAGGCAAGTATTTATTTAATCAGAGTTTGGGCTTTGGATAGCAGAGACTATACTGCCCCCCAGTGGTCGGCACTTGCCCTAGTGGTACTGTCTGTCCAGAGCTCTCACCTGGGCCCCATGTCTTAGCTGCTCTGGCTGCTGCTCCCTGCTGAGGTACAGGTGCAATGGGTTCATCAGAAGAACAAATTCCTGGCCTCAGGTTTAGATGTCTGTTGGCTGATAGAATGCCCCAGTGGTCGGCGAACTCATTAGTCAACAGAGCCAAATATCAACAGTATGATTGAAATTTCTTTTGAGAGCCAATTTTTTAAAACTTAAAATATATAGGTAGGTACATTGTTATTAACTTAATTAGGGTACTCCTAAGGCTTAGGAAGAGCCACATTCAAGGGGCCAAACAAACGCATGTGGCTCGCGAGCTGCAGTTTGCCGACCACAGCACCTAACCCCCTTCAAATGAACATCTCCGTAAGAGAGGTCTTTGAAAAGAAAAGCTCGTCTAGCAGGTGTGGCTAAGTTGGTAGAGCGTCCCATGCACAAGTAGGTTGCAGGTTGGATTTTCCATCAGGGCACATGCTTGGGTTGTGAGCTTGATCCCCAGTAGGGGCCATGCAGGAGGCAACTGATCAATGTTTCTCTCATCGATGTTTTTCTCTCTCTCTTCCTCTCTCTGAAATCAATAAAAACTTATTTTTTTTAAAAAAGGAAGAAGTTAATGGTGAGCTTTTGGAGGTCCCTGAATTTGAGTTTATGCATAGACCTGGCTTGGGGGGGTCTCTGCAGTGTCAAGGACAGCCAAGAGCTTAGACTGAGGAGACAGGAAAGTGAGCAGAGGATCTCGCCCAATAATTTACTCTGGAATTATCAAAATGACTCTGCCCCATGAGCAGAAAGCAGAGATCTGTCCAGGGTTATTATAATTCCTGAACAAGGGAACCAGGTCAGCAGCCAGAGGGAGCAATGGGGAAATTGGTGTTGGCTCTTACAGTGACAGCAATCCAGGTGCCGAGTCCCTCTGCCTTCCTTCACTCCAGTGGCTGCCAGCTGCCTGCCATTACCATTTGTGGTGCCTCTCTTTTCTGCTTTTTTAAAAAATATATATTTCTAATTGACTCTAGAGAAAGGGGGAGAGAGAAACATTGATGTGAGAGCAAAATATCAATTGGCTGCCTCCTGTATGTGCTCCAATTGGGGAGTCAAGCCCACAAGAACTGAACTGGCAACCTTTCAGTGCATGGGACAATGCCCAACCAACTGAGCCACACCAGCCAGGGCCTCCTTTCCATTTTTATTGCCTATTCCCATATTATACAAAAAATCCATGCTCATGGCAAGATAAAAAAAAAGAGAATTTAAAAAGTCTAAACAAAAATCACCCATAATCTTGCCCTGTAGAGACTATTACTCTTAAGTTTCATGTTTCCTTCCAGTCTTTTTTTTATACATTTATATATAACTGGAAACATATAGTGCCTTACTTCTTACATTCCACTTTCTCCAGTTAATATTTATGTCACCATAGTTTCTTCCAAGTTATTGAAGGTGCTCAGATAACACTATTTTTTAATGCCACTTCTTAAATCACAGCGCATGCTGAAAGCCTTAAATTGCAGAGGAGCCGGTGGGGGCCCAGCCCCTGAAATGCCCTTGCCCATAGGGACTGCACACCCCACGGCATAAGTGTGAGAAAGTATTAGCCAAGGCCTGGAGTGACCATGCTTCTCTCTTCTCCACACAGTAAGCTGAAACTGGAACTGAAACACTCCAACATCGGTTTCTTCGATGTGAGTTGTTGTCTCTTCAGTGTTTCTTGACTGTCTTGCCCAAGCAGGGCATCGTGGGGTTCAAGAAGTGACAAAGTCCCAGAAGATGACGCACTGCAGCCTTGCTGGAAATGAGACACCACATCTGAAAGTTAACTCGCCAAGAGAAGCATTGCCTGAGGGCTCAAGGGGCGACAGGACAGGGACATTGAGAGCATGAGCTTTGAAGGGAGGTAGATCTAGGCTCCTAGATCAGCTCTGCCACTTGCTAGCTGTGTGAACTTAGCAAATCAGTCACCCTTTCTAAGCCTCAGTTTCCCTGTCTGTAAAATGGGAATAATAGCGTCTACCTCAAATGGGGGCTGTAATATAAAATGGGGCAATGAATTCAGTAAGACACTTTTATAAAATGTCTCACATAATAAGCTTTCAACATATGTTCATTATTGTAATAATAGTAGCCCACATCCACAATCCCTGATGGTTTTCAAAATTGAGATTTTTTGAGATAATATGGGGGCATGTACCACATTATATAACAATTCCAGCAGGATCTAGGGCAGCACTCTATAATCAAACCCATTACTATTTCTGCCACCAAATTTTTAAAATATTCACACAAAGTAGACAGCCCTGTGACAGTTGTGGTCATTTTGCCTTAAAATGAGCTCGCATGCAGTTATGGAGAATGAAGTTCAGAGACTTGGAGTTTGGGGGGGACTGTGAACAGGGAGCTGTTTATCTGTGGTGCTGACAGGACAGTCAGCCTCTATTTTGTAAACGGAATGTGTCCAGAGGTGGGGGCAGATGCTCTTTTCTTGGACTCATTTGATCCTTTTGCTTGGGCCCCTCCTGTTCCAGGTGCAGTTGCTGGAATCCATCTTCAATTACTACGCGTCCTACATTATATATCCCTCTCTCAACGGTAAGAATAGCTGCTACTGACTGCCACGTGTGACGGCTGAATTCTACCCTTTCTGTAGCATTTATGGTTCATTCATTTAACAAACTGGGCCTGTCTTCTGTGCTGGCTGGGGCACTGTCCCTCACAGAGTTTGCACTTGGTTGGGAAGGCACACGTGTAAGTTGATAAATGCCACAACAGGAGGAAGCACTGGGGGCTGCAGGAGCTGGGAGGAGGCACTGAACCTCCTAGAGGTCACCCCAGGAGGTGAGGGCTAAGTTGAGTCCAAAGCACAAGGAGTTAGACCCAAGAAGAGGGAGCATTCCAGGTGGCACGTGGAGAACACCTGGAGTTAACACCATGGGTGCTGAGCCAGGTTAGGACTGTGGTCCTTGGGGATGATGAGTCCCTGGATAGAAACACTGCACGGCCCAGCCCTGGCCATGGGTGATGATTGAGGAAAGGCTCTTGAAGGGACAGAAGCCCACGAGGCTGTAGACTCCTAGAGGCTGCATTTCCCAAGTGTTTGCCTGTGTGTACCACTCCCCCCCCCCC
>NW_006291383.1:3592291-3640497 GCF_000327345.1 Myotis davidii | reverse complement strand
CCCCCGCAAAAAAAACCCACACAGCCCCGAATCCAATAGTCTCCATTTCAGGGGCCCACTCTCATTGGCCAGCTGCAAATGCAATGTCTGTGTCTCCACGCCTCCCAGTGTTTTCTGTCCTGCCCACTCTCTGCTGTTCATCTTCCAGCAAAGCTTGAGAAGGGCTTCCCACTCCCTCTGCCCAGGGACACCTACCTCAGCAGCTTGGAGCTCCAAGTCCACAAGGTCAGTGAGAAGTGGGCCCTGGTGGGGAGCTCTAAGAACGCGTGGGAAGGATGCTTTCGGGTTGATGGATATTAGGGGGAGTCCTTAACTCCCACTTACATCCTAGACCTAATTTTCATAGAAAAAAATGAATTTTGGAGTATAAATGGCAGGTTTTGATGATCTGAAATCTGGGCTTCATGCGAAAGGTCCTTAGCCATGTATGGCAGAATGTGCAAAGGTGTCAGATCAGATGCAATACTTTTGGCTTGAAGAAGCCCTGGATGTCCTTGGTGGAGTGAGGGTCCCCACTGGGCACTGACCAGCCCTCCTAGCCACAGCAGCAAGGGATGGTCCTGGGGAAAAACTGACCATGCCTTCTAGTGGTAGGAACTTATCAGGGCAGGGGACAGGGACCATCATAGTACAACTTATGATATAAATCCACAAGGACTAGTTTGCAATGTCTTCACTGTTCCTATGTTCTTTTTAAACTTTTTTTAAAAAAAGTATCCATCCTATTTTTTCCTCTAAGGTAATCCAGGACTACATTCTCAGAAATTATGTGAGGGGATAACTCAAGCGGCACCTGAGTATACATTATTCTCCTGGGAGAAAACATTTTGGAGGAGAGTGGTTATGGATGTCTTCCAGAAACCAGAGCTTAGGATATGCAAATAACTTCTTGGGCGCCAACAGCTGATAAGGACAGTTTTATTTTAAAATATATTTGTATTGATTTCAGAGATGGAGAAACATCAACGATGAGAGAAAATCATTTATCGGCTGCCTCCCCCACACTGGGGCTCAAGCCTGCAACCTGGGCGTGTGCCCTTGACCTGAATCGAACCTTGGACCTTTGAGTCTGCAGGCCGACACTCTATCCACTGAGCCAAACCAGTTAGGGCTAAAGACCTCCTTTTATAAAAGCTTAAGGTCTTGGTTTCTGCACTGACTGGGTTTATATTTGCTAACTTGCCTCTCCCTATGAAAGTTTCCCTTTCAGGAAGTTCCTATGCAACTCAGATAATGGCCTTTCTTGTCTGCCCTTTTGCCTTCTCCCCAGAACTTCTTGTTCGTAGGGGCCGACATCGACTAGATTGAAGACTGAGGAGCACCTGTGGCTGGAGGGGACACACCACAGCTGGACTTGCCCCGACTGCCCTGTGGAGCCCAAGTAGCTGTGACATTTCGCTTCCTCTCATGAGTGTCCCTGAGTAACACAGGCCCAGCCAGGGCCTTGGATAGGTGTTAAAGGGCAAGGCAGAAAAGGAAGCTTGGGGGCAGAGTGGAACATGTCAGTCATGAAGAACACCTGGCCCTGCAGTAGAGGCCACCGAGGTACCAAACTCAGGCAGGCTAGACAGCCTGAATTCTGCCTCAGCCCAGCCAATGTGGTTTCTACTTCAAATGCAGAAAGTGGACAATTAACTCAAGCCTTTCATCATGGTCTGTGGGACATACTCATGTACAGACCCCTCTATCTGTAAAATGGGATTAAAAAATTCATGCATGCACATCCTCACATTGTGGCAGTTTTTTATTTTAAACCAAAGATCTCCAAAAAGCCTGGCCCTGAGGACACCAGGGTGTTGTCCAACAGCAGCTGCTCCATTCACCCTGCTCCCACCTTTATTTTACACCCAGATAAGTCAACCAACTCGTCCGTTTGCCTGGGACTTACCTGATTTTAGCAATTTAAGTCCCTCGTCCTGGGAAACCCCTCAATCCCAGGCAAACTTGGACAGTTGGTCACACAGCAGGCAATTTTTTATGAGCCAAGCCCCAGAACTCCAGGACACCCCACTTTCTCTGACATCAGCATTGTCTCACTAGTCCACCCTGTCACCAGCCAAAGCCTTGGCCCGACTGCTCCTCAACACCTCAACTGTCATGGGCCCTAAATCTGAACCAAGTGCCACCCCTTGTTCACCTCCTAGTCCTAACTGAACACTTCAAACAACCACCCACGTGCCACGCCTCAGGACAGCGAGAACACGCCAGGGCTGAAAACGAGATCTGGCTCGTGACCCACGTTCTCCAGGCCCAGCCTTGCTGGCACGTGGCTTGATGCTGATTTAAAAGGCGGACAGAGCACGGTGGTCAGGTTTATTAAATGGGTGGTGGAGGAAAGTGATGAGCAGCTACAAATTCAAGAGAATTTGGCTACTAAAGTCATTCCGGGCATGGCTGAGGGACACGGGCTGGCCCTCTAAGGGTGCTGCTGTCAAGACGCAGAGCTGGTTGAAGTGGACCCCAAGCTTCCCTCTGATCTCTTGTGCGGAGTGGAGCTGTCGGTGACGCTCTGAGCGGGCAGAGGGGAGAGCTGTGGTGAGGCTTCATGTGGGGACCTGCCTCTCAATTCTCGGCCCCTCTGGTCTCCACAAACACCGAGAGAATCTAAAAGAAAGGAAAGGTGAGTCCAGTGGTTTGGAGCTCGCATCTGCATAAACACAAAACAGCTTATCCTCTAGCTATCGGTTCAAGGGCAGTAACTCACTTTGGTGAGAAATATCAGGAAACCAGCTCCCAAATCACCCGAGGGTCACTGGTCCATGGGTCCATGGCCGTGGGACTTTCTGCAACAGTCTGTGATCTAAGGCTGGCCTAGGAGGAAGCATACAAGCGTTCAGCCTCCAGGGCCATCTTCTCCCCAAGCGACGTCACCAAGAGGGCCCCGATCAGCCAGGCCCAAGCTCCCAGTGTATGCACACCAAACTAGGTAGCACCTGAACGGAAAGGGCAATAAAGGAAAACCAACTTAACATTAAAAGCCCACTTTTTATAGGAAATGATTTTCTTTCTAGTGGTTCATGATCAGGACAGCTGACCCAGATAAGAGTAACCCTCAAGAGGACAGCTCAGCCTTCTGTCAGGGGCTTTGACACAGGTCCCACGGCATCTTGAACACCATCTTCAGCGGCTCTCACATCGTACTGTTATTATTTATCTGCCTAGCTTGTCACCAGGCCCCAGCAGCAGTCATCCTCTTCTGCAAAGACCCACTTTATATGACCCAGCCAAAAAGGCAAATAAAAGATAAACTTCCAGCAAGACTTGTTAGGCACCCAGATCTTTGAAGATCAAGACTGCCCGGCCCTGCCCTGGCCAGTGTGGCTCAATTGGCTGAGCATCGTCCCATGCACTGAAAGGTCGCCAGTCCAGTGTGTGTGGCAACCAATGGATGTTTTTCTCTCTCTCAAATCAATAAAAAGATTAAAAAAAAAAAAAGACTGCCAGACCCACTGAAAGCTAAATGAGAAAACATCATCAAAGTCTGAACATATTACATAAGCGAGCCCCCACTCAGTCCACAGGTTGCTACCCCCACAGGTATGAATTACCAGGTGGGAGTGGTGGTGGTGATAAACTGTCTTTTCAAAATGGTCACCACTGTCCACTAAATCCTCCAACATGACTGAGGAGCCCCAGGCCTGGTAACCAGGCTGTGGGACAGGACAAGCCTCTGATGCAAAAAGGGGCAGAGGGCAGGTTTGGAAATCTCACGTTTATTAGATGGCTGCCTGTACCAGGTGGCTCACATGCATTATTCTCACTACCTTCGCATCATCATGAGACATATGGCAACAGACATGGCAAAACTGCATCCCATCCTCAAAGACAAGTGACATGAATGTCAACGGAAGAGAGCCTGGGAACTAGACAGGAGTCCTCAGACCTAAAGTGGGGACCGATGAGAATACCTTGACCTCACCTCCAAGTCACCTCAGCTAAGACATGCCTTTCAGGGCCACCATGTTCCATCTTCTGAGTCTACAGAGTGAAGGCAGCGCCATAGGTTTCTGCCTCCTACAGAACACACCTGCACGGACAAAAGGCAGAATGGGTGACTCCATGTCTGGGTGGCCAGTCAGCAACGCACCATTCTAACAAGAACCAGAATGCAAGCCACGGTTCGAGTCTACAAATACAGATTCCAGAGATCCACAGGCCTGAAAATGTCTCCTCTAGTAACAGCCAGGATCATCTTTTTCAAGAGAAACCACAAAAGCACAGGTTAAATGTCAGCGATAGAATAATTAGTCAATGTGCCCGACTCTCCTCCGTGACTGACAAGAAAACTCCTCAATCTTTGTATTGTGACAATACAAACTGACTCGGAATTGACAGAACCCCTCTTTGCCACTATACTTGGCCCCCAACTTTATTTTTTCCCTCCATTAATTTGATATTACTGACGGCTCCTGGAGAAGCAATATAGTCGTGCTCAAGAGTCAAGGAGCAAAAACACACAAACACCACTGGCTGTCTTGAATCATGTATTATTATGGATTATCCTACACGCCTATAAGTTTATAAAGCAGAACCCATGAATTATGCATGCCCTTCAGCACTATCTGAATTTACTCCACTGTGAGGCACAAATGTAAACACACGGACTGATTTCTGGGGAGGGGATCCTTGACTTGAAAAGACAGAGTGAAGCCCACAAATCAGAGGGTAGCCCAGGCACTATTATCACATGAGGGCAGCGAAGAGAATGGCAGGAGGAAAGAGTTAGTGTGTGAAAGTTCCAGGGTTTGGAGGGGACAGCCGGACCCTTCAAACACGGGGAAAACTCCTTTCAGCAATCCTCTCCCTGCACTACCAATGACCAGGGCACAGCAGCCCACGATCACTTTCGAATGCAGGAGCAGAAAAGGACAGTCAGGGCGGGAGGCCGGTACCAGGGGCATGGCTGAGACAGGCGAGCGGCCCAGCCGAGCAGAACCCCAACAGCTTCTGCTGCGTCCTGCAAAGACCCTCTGTACTCTGCCAGAGCCCGGACACTACCAGCATAAACAATTAGAAATGCTTTTCGGTTGGGAAAGATCGGGATCATGTGGTCATGACACCACCATGTACAAGAGTTAAAAACCTTCTCTGCTACCCCAGCTGTGATTTTCAGATGAAGAAGTAGAGGGACTAGGTCACAGCTGGATAGGTTCAGAGGTGGGACCAGAGCCTGGCGTCTAAACCTACATGCTTTCCATCACAACACCTGCTGACACTCCGGCACTTGGAAGGGCGATAACCCAGGGAACCCCTTACCCAGGCAGATTCCTAGAGGCCCCCTCTGTAGGCATGTGAAGGACTGCCCAGAGCAGGGACACAACTGTGGACTCACGGATGCCCCCTCTACCTCCCTTCCCATTACATTTTCATCCAAGTCCGAGGGAATATGCATGTGACTTTACAGATGTCAAACAACAAATTCCAGAAAATGGTCCAAAAGACTTACCTCAGGACCCCATGGTCTAGCGCCCGGCTGATATGGAGCCTGACATGAAGATGACTGCCGTCTCCCATGGCACCTCTGCACCCGCAGACCCATCTGCATGGGACAAGCCATGAATGGGCACTCGTAGCAGGCCCTGGGGCACACAGAACACGGCAGATTAGGGCACTGACAATGTGGGCTGTTACCATGAGTACCTGAATGGCCACACTGCCATCAAAGGAATAAGAACAACTTAACTCCAGGAAGGGGTCTGCAGATCGTCTGTGATCATGAGTAACATCCGTGTTATCCATGTGCCAACTGTGATCAATTTGTTGCTAACAAGTCTATGTTGAAAGGATGCCAAGCCAAGTTAAGGGAGGGTGCCATGGCTGACTGGCAGTGACTAGTAGGAATTAGGGGTGTGTGTGTAATCGGGTCGGGAAATGTCCCATGTCTACCATCTAGTTTAAGAGTTGCTTACATATATCTCCTCAACTGTACTGTGTTTGGCCCAGCTCCATTATTGTTCCCCTAACCACCCACAATGGGATGAGCCTCTTTCTGTTATTTTGCTTTGTTTTTGTCCAGTCGCTGTATGTCAGTCACTGAGCACAATGCAAAACAAGACTGAGCCACTGCCCTCAAGATCATCGCACGGCGACATGATAAACAAGCCAACACTTCCCAGGTGTGATTAGCACTAAGAGGTGGGACTGGGGATGTGGGAAGGGGTGCATGTGATGGGGAGGGAGGCACAGAAAGGTTCCAGGAGGGGGGCCCTAGGAGGGGAGCGACTATCCCTCAACCATAAACTCGGTGCGGCCGGGCAAAAGGGACTCTTCAAAGAGCCACACAGCACGAGGTACCAGGAAGTAACACAAACTGCTGGGAAGGTATGTCCGAAAGCGCCAGGGTTTGGAAGGGACATGGGTGGACCCTCCAAACACGGGGAAATGCTTTCGCAGTTCCTCTCCCTGCACTATCAATGACCAGGGCACCGGCAGCCCATGATCACTTTCGAATGCAGGGGCAGAAAAGGGCAGTGAGTGAGGCGGGAAGGGAGGCCACTGCCCGCAGCCTGAGAAACGGCTGAAGTGAGAACGGACCAGCAGACAGGTCAATGACCAGATTACAACCTAAGATTACAGAAGCCACGTCTGACTGTCAGAGATTACTTACCAAGTCCCTGCCAGAGCTGAGAGTTAAAGGGAAGATTAACAGTAGATAAACTGAGCGTCCTTGAGTTCCGGAAGACGGGGTGTGAGCGGTCCCAACACTGAACATCAGACAGCATTCCCACTCAGGCTCACAGAGAGCACCGCGGTCACACATACATCCAGGCTTGGCTCTAAAACGCAGCCCCCTGTCCATTCCAACACACTGCTTCCTCTCCGCATCACAGGAGCCTTCACCAGGGGCTCTCAGAAGAGGGCCGGGACCTGTGTCTGCTGGCCCCAGGGGTCAAACCCGGGAACACCGGGAAGCAGCCTTCGCCTGCGCCCTCACCCCCCACACCTCTGGCCTATTAGCCTGCACAGAACTTGAGCTCTAGAGAACCAGAGAGGGCGTCACTTACCTGGCATCTCATAATCCAGGATCTCCCTGAGGACATTTCTCATTCATGGGACAGCAGTCACATGACCTCCTGCAGGGGACAAGAAGCCAGCATGTGATGGGCCACTTGGCACTGCTTATATGTCCAAAAAACCATCATGCTCAACAGAAAGCCACCTGGGGAATCCAAGGGTTAGGATATGAATGCAATGACAGCCTGTCTCCCTTCAACCTCAGTCTGCTTCATGCTTGGCCACTGCCACTCACCTAAGGCAGTCCCCTTAGGAAGGGGCAAGAGTGGGTCCTCTGAGTATGAGGAAAACCTTACAGCTTTTCCTTTGCCCGCATTACAGGACACAGGCGCCCTTACTCCAAGCACAGGCAGAGAAAAGGACACAGCTGGCCAAACTGGAGACCATGGCTCCACCAGCAACCCATGCATTGCCTGAGGCAGGACCCCCTCTCATTCTCCCGTGAAGGCCTCACCCGAAACCAGCTCTGAGCCCACAGGCAATAAACCAGACACCGGGGGGCCTGGAGGCCTCTAAAAGGTGGTGGGAGGGCAGAGGTGTGTGAAAGCGCCAGGGTTTGCAAGGGACGGGTGGACCCTCCAAACACGGGGAAATGCTTTCGCAGTTCCTCTCCCTGCACTATCAATGACCAGGGCACCGGCAGCCCACGATCACTTTCGAATGCAGGGGCAGAAAAGGGCAGAATGTGAGCCGGAAAGAGGAGCCCATGTAAACGGCCAAGCCCAGGATCCTGAGCTCTATCACCACTCCGCATCGATTCCATCTCCTGTCATCAAAAGGGTCCATAGGACCCGTCCGCTTGGCTCAGTGATTGAACATCCTCACTCGAATCCGGGTCATGCACATGTCCAGGGTGCAGGCTTGATCCCCAGAGGGGAGTGTGCAGGAGGCAGCCAATTATCATTGATGTGTCTCTTCTCTCTCTCTCTCTCTCTCCCTTCCTCTCTGAAATCAATAAAAATGTATTTTAAAAAAAGAAGTAAGAAACTTAACCAAAGTTTCACAGATAAGGAGGGACTGAGTCAGGATCCGAACCTCTCTGGCCCCCAAACCCAGCCCCGTCTACACCACCAGGCCCCCGGGAAAAGAGCTTGGCAAGGCAGCTCCCGGAGCCCAGGTGCACTCCAGGATCACCCGCTCCGCCGGGGCAGGAAGGCAACAAGCCCGGAGTTCAGGGGCTCAGGGGCAGCAGCATTTACCCGGGGGGCAGCCTCACCCTCCGGCCACAGTGCGGGGACACCAGGCCCTGGAAAGACGGGGCGCTGGCTGGTGCAAAGGCCGGCCGAGGGAGGGCTGTCACGGCTTCCAAGAACCGAGCCCCTGGCCTGGGCCGGGAAGAGCAAGGGGGAGGCTTTAGTGCAGAGCGGGGACCGCACGCCAGACTCCGGGTCCTGGAGCACCCCCGAATCTAATGCTCCGCCAGCAGATCGGTAAACGGAGGTCAACACTTCCCATTAAGGTTATTAAAGGGAAAGAATTACGGTCATAAGAGCACCGTGTAGGCAACAGACGAGAGGCTCCGGGAGATTGAATGCCGGGGCCGAGAAAATCGGGGGCTTTGACGCCCCTCCGTTCTGGCCGTCAGCGGGCACTGGCCTCCCCCCGGGCGGGTGAGCGCGGGGATCGGACGCCCGCACCGGCTCCGAGGCAGCGGCGGCAGAGGGCGCGGCACCCTTTTCTTCAGGGCACGAACCCGGAGAGACCCACACCCGGCGGGAAAAACGAGCCCCGGAGTGGGACCCGGGCCCAGACTCGGAGCTGACCTCCGGCCTCGGGTTCCCGATCCTGGAAGGCGCAGACCACGCGCCCATGGCACTCCGCAGTGGGCTCACCTGGGTGCCGCGACCAACGGCTCGGGACAGCGGCGGAGAGCGCCGACACTGCGGGACGGCGTGGATGTCCGCGGATTTCGGGAGGTGGCCTGGGCCGACTGCAGACGTGAGCCACGCGACCAGGACCCTCCTCCGGATGCTCATCGTCGGCGGAAACGAGACAGGGGCGCGGGATGCGGCCCAGAGCGGCGCCTCCCCGGACAGAACCCGCGAAAGCGGTTCTATCGCCCCCTGGTGGAGCGGAGTTCAAATTCTGACTCTCGAGGGATAATTTCCCAAAGCAGTCTGAAATTAGAGAAATAACATTCTATTTGTTCTGAAGGTGTTCCTTGAAGGTGTCATTAATATGTAGAAACTAGAGGCCCAGGGCACGAATTCATGTACCAGTGGGATCCCTTGGCCTGGCCTGTGGGATCAGGCTGAAACCAGCTCTCTGACATCCCCTGAGGGGTCCCGGATTGCCAGAGGGTGCAGGCCAGGCTGAGGGAACCCCACTGATGCAGGATTGAGGCTGGGGAGGGATGCAGGAGGTTGGCCAGACGGGAAGGGACTGCGGCAGGGCTCTAGGGCATGTCCAGCCCATCTCATTCAGTCCCCATTGGCCAGACCCCAGCAGCAAGCTAACCTACCCGTCTGAGTGTGTCTGCCCCCTGGTGGCCAGGGCACATCATAGCGAGTGGTTGAGCCGCCTTAGCATATCATTAGCATATTACGCTTTGACTGGTTGAACAGCCAACTGGTCAACCGGACACTTAGCATATTAGGCTTTTATTATATAGGATGATCACTCTTCCACGTGAGGAACTTTTATTAGCAGGATCTCGTTGTTCACTGTGTTTAGTTTGGGTAATAGGAATTCGTCTGAGTGACCACTGGATTCATAGCACCAGCTTTAGTGGCTGGCACAGTTGAACAAATGAGTGAATTCTGTCCATGTATTTATTTGGCCGTCACCAGTCTAAAATATTGCCTGAGACTGGACTGTGAGGGAGCCTAGAGGGGTATGCAGGTGCTTTACTGAATCTCGTCCTAAAATTAAATGGGATAAGAGTCCTTGAAGCACAAGGGACTTGATCAGATTTGCATGTGAGGAACCTGATCAGATACGCATAGTGGCAGAGAAAGCAGAGGTCCTGTGCTCCAAACATCACACTAGACACTGGCCTGGGAAGGGGCTCATGGCTCCCAAATCTCACAAGCTCTGGCACTGCCTGCATCCCAGGCCAGGTGTACCTCTCAGTCTCGGGGCAACCCTGCCACTAACTCAGCCCACATTCTGAAGTGTAAAACAGTGCACCCCTGGCCCACAGTCAGATTCCTGGTGCTCACTATGTCAGCACAATGCAGAAGTCCAATCCAGATGTATGCAACCGAGAGAAAATGGGGTCTCTGAGCGTGAGAACACTCCATATTCAGTGTTCTGGGAGAAGTTGCTGGGATTCTAAGACTGTGAAAAATGGGGAGGGGGCCCTCTGTAATGGGGAGGGACCATGGGATGCTGTGTCTGTGAGGACACTGGGCAAAGGGGTCAGGTATACACACTTGTGGCCACTCAGCCTGCTGCCCTCTCCTGCCTCCTGCTCTTGTGCTTACTCTCCGTGCAACCTTGGCTAAGTGACCTAACTTCCCTACCTAGCCTTAGTTTTCCTTTTCTGAAAGATGGGCAGAATCAGAGCTCCATCCTCATAGTGTTGCTGTGAAAATTAAGGGAAATGATTCATATGAAGAGCATACCACAGAGAACATGGCGAAGGCATGGTAGTTGCAATACTTTAGTACTTCTGAGAAAGCTGAGGGCTTCTGTCACTGTGAGGACCCTGTGGGATTATTTTTGAGGCAGAGCAAGTGTGCTGTTTGAAACGTCTAGTGGGCCAGACTTGACATTTAAAATAATCGAATGGAAACTGTGTTCCCTATTTTTAGTGCTTATAAGACTTACTGCCTAAGAATGGTCAGAAAAGCTATGAGGTCTGCCTGATATTTCTCTAGGGACAGGAGAAAGATACTTCTACTTAGAAAGTCTAAAGAGGCTGGCAAAAAAAAATTATGATTACATACGAGGAGTCCTGTTTTCAACATACTGGTTGCATCAATAATGGATTGGGCTGTAGCTCTGAGGCCAACGTTCCACCAATCTAGAATGTGTGACCTCACAGTAGCTGAGAGAGCACCTTCCCTTGGGGGAAATGAGACTGTTGGCTGGGCAGATTCTTCCAAGAAGTTGATGCCCAGGGTCAAGGCTGGAAGTCAGCAACTGGCCCTGTGAGGCGGGCAGGCGCTCCAGGCTCCACCCCCACACTAAGAATGATCAGCATGCTGGAGACCTCACTGTACCTGTTCATCCTCCTCCTTGCCTTCTTACTGCTCCTCTGTTACTGCATCTTTCGGAGGCAATAGGCTCCGGCTCCTGCAGTTTGGAACTGAGGCCTAGTAGAAGCCTTGACCATTCCAGCCCCCTGGGGTTTCTCAGGCAGGTCGGGCTCTCCCTGAGCTGCCTCATGCCAGGGATCTTGGCCTGTTTTGGAGTCTCCAACAGCCCTGAGCTCTCTCTGAATGCTCTGACAGACTGAGATGAGACAGAGGGTCTTTCCACCAGGGTCTCAGCACCTCCTTCTCCCTGAGTCCCCTACTTGGGTCCTCCAACCCCACAGCCTCTCTCTCTCTCTCTCTAGTTTTGCTTCTGGCTCATTAAAGGTCACTGGTTTTGAAGAAGGGGCCAATGTGGGCTCAGTAATGATATAAATGACTCAGGCAGCCTCTGCCATGTGGACAGGCATGAGAAGCTGTGGTCCTCGTCCTTCAGAAACTGGCAGGGATATGCCCTGGGGAATGGAGTCCTAGATAAAGACATAAACTCAGCAACGAGATTGGAATTTCCTTCTATCCATGGTGGGCGACCCTTGCAAACAACTTGCTTGACTAATAAATCTGGATGATTAATTAACTTGGGCTTCCTTGAACAATGATTTTTGACCTTCCTTGCTAACTAAATCACTGAGATATTTGTGGCTAATTCCTTAAACTGCCTGGCTTGAGAATTGTTAACTTTCTTGCCTGAGTACTTGGGTATTTCAGGACAATGATACATGACTTTGGCTCATTATCTTTCACCACCGCTAGCTGACCACATCAGCTCTTCACTCTGAAGACCTTGGGTTTCTGCCCTGGCTGGGTGATTCAGGTGGCTGGAACATTGGCCTGTATACCAAAATGCTGTAGGTTCATTTCCTGGTCGGAGTACATACTTAGGATGTGGGTTTGATCCCCAGTCAGACTCATACAAGAGGCAACTGATCGATGTTTCTCTCCCCCCCTCTCCCTTCCTCTCTCTAGCGAGGATTAAAAAAAAAATGGAAAAAAAAAAAGACCTTGGAGTTTCCTGGCCAAGGACATTAAACATCCTTGGCTATTTTTCTGGGACTTCCAGGATAAAAATAGAAGACTGCTTCTATGATTTTACCATTATGTATGATGTTGGCTGATGTTTACAACGTTTATTCTATTTCTAAAATTTTAAGAATTTTTAGATATTAGTTTTTATAAAGTGATAATGATGATGATAACTAAAACTAATTAAACTAGCTTACTATAAACAATTATTAAAAACCACTTATGAGCCCTAACCGGTTTGGCTCAGTGGATAGAGCATCGGCCTGCGGACTCAAGGGGCCCAGGTTCGATTCAGGTCAACGGCATGTACCTTGGCTGCGGGCACATCCCCAGTAGGGGGCGTGCAGGAGGCAGCTGATCAATGTTTCTCTCTCATCGATGTTTCTAACTCTATCCCTCTCCCTTCCTCTCTGTAAAAAAAATCAGTAAAATATATTTTTTAAAAAAACAAAAACAAAACACTTATGATACTGCATTTCAATGTATTATTCTACCTATTTTTAAATTGTGATAAAATCCACATAAATGTAAACCTTACCATCTTGACCATTTTAAATACTCAGTTCAGAAATGTCAAGTACATTCACATTGTTGTGCAACCACCACCACCATCCATCTCCAGAACTCTCTTCATCCTGCAAAACTGAAACCTTGTACCCATTCAACAAAGAAGACAGACGTGGTCTCTGACTTTGTTGGTTGTAGTCTAGTGGGGATAATAAACAAATGAGCCAGCAAATGTAGTAATTAAAAATCATGACAGGTTCTACAGGAAAAGCGGGGCACTGATGTAAAATCAATGAAACAAGCACAGAAACTAAAATGGATTAAAATGAGTAAAACCATATTCAGAGCAGCCCTCCCCATACTCAAGAATAAAAGGATGTTTGAGCCTTGGCACATCCTTTTGCCATGGTAAAGGGATGGCCCTTGAAAGAATGATTATTAACTTTGGGTCTTCAGCAGAACATTCTGAGCTGGGAGTGGAGGTTCAAGGGAAGTACCCTTATTATTTCTCACCCTTGAGGCCTCTTTCCCATACATATAATGAAAGCAAGTTTGAAACCAATGTAGTCTCCCCAACATCTCTCACTTTCAGTCAGGAAGAAAAGAGAAGGTGTGAGGTAGGGGAAGAAAAAAGGCAACAGAAGGTGAAATAAAGACTGATAACATCACTATTTTGAACTAATAGATCCTGCTTAGGTGACTTTTCATGGATTAGTAGAAGCTTTAAATTCCTACCTGGCCTAGTTACTGTCAGGCCTCCACTTAGCCATGGCCTCAAAGGGAGCCCCCAGGCATGAAAGGGTGTGTAGGATACAGAAATAAGGGGTGAGGAGTAGAGTGGAGAATCTATCAGAATGACTGGAAGGCTAGGGATTCTCTAATGCCCAGTGGGGATAGAGGAGGCCTTGCCTTTGAGTCATCTCTGTGGAGTCCTGAGTTATAAATCTAGGACCTGGATCCCTAGTAGCCCATAGATATTTCACAGTATTCTCTATGACCCACAGTCTCAGATTCAAATCAAGTCCAAACTCTTAGCATTAACTGTGTTATCAGTAGCCTCTCTGGCTATTGGAAGGCCTCACTTGTCAAGAATGACCAAAACCAGGGCTTTGGTTCAATAATTTGTACAGTATCTTGCCAAGGACCACATGTCCTGACTTGCAATAAGAAGAGGGAAGGGTTGCCCAGCCAGCATGGTTCAGTGGTTGAGTGTCAACCTATGAATCAGGAAGTCACAGTTCGATTCCTGGTCAGTGTACATGCCTGGGTTGGGGGCTTGGTCCTCAGTGTGGGGCGTGCAGAAAGCAGCCAATCAATGATTCTCTCTCATCATTGATGTTTCTATCTCCCTCTCCCTCTCCCTTTCTCTCTGAAATTAATAAAAAATGTAAAATAAAAGGGGGGGGGTAAAAGCTTTTAATGTTGGCAGAGTTTAAATAAAGGGTGAAATTAGAGATAACGAAGGGGTTTTCCCAAAGGTATTTACTTAACTAAAAATGAGTAACAATGGGTTCTACGGATATTAGGTTATAAACAATCAGAAATAATCACACTTTCAGTAAAGCAGTATCCACCCTACCTAGAAGAGAGGCAATAAATGGTGATTAACTGATTCTTATCACACATCTTTCCTGATGATCCTGGTTCCTGAACCTGGGAATGGAGAGAACTGTATTGTAGACCAGGCTGGGCAAGCAATGACCCACAGGTTGAATCTAGCCTGCTGCTTGATTTTGGACAGTCCTCAAGCTAAGAATGATTTTACATTTTTAAATGGTTGTATAACATTAAAAAGATGAATAACCCTGGCCTGGTGACTGTTGGCTGGTGCATTGTCCCATACACTAAAAGGTTGTAGGTTCAATCCCCTGTGGGGGTGTGTGTGGGAAGCAACTGATCGATGTTTCTCTCTCATATCAATCACATGTGTGTTTTTTCCTCTTTCTCTTTCTCTAAAAAAATCAATAAACATATCCTTGGGTGAGGATTAAATAATAATAATAAAATATGAATAATATCTTATGACACCAAAATTAAGTACAATTTATGTCAACATTACTAAACTAAGCATTCATTACAATATTCCCAACTCACAGTGAAGTGACAATTAGAAAATATTTTAAATCATCACAGTGGAATTTCTTGACAAAAATAAACAGTGAAAATGAGGTTGGAGCCACAGTAAGTTTGAGTGGCTTATTTGTTAGCCAAATAAGGAAAATCGAGAGTGGGTTAATTAAATAGTGATTGATTGCCGCTACTGTGTCCAGAGAAAATAAACTTGTTTAAGACTATTATTTTTGGGGGGAGACTAGTTGACCAAAGAATTGACGACATGGGGAACAACATTAATAGTCAATTAAAAATCAGGGTGAATGATTTTTCAAGTTTTTTTTTTGACTCTTGATGAATCCAAAAGATGTTACTGATACTACCAGGTTGTTTTTTATTCTAAAAGTTAATGCTGACTTTGAAGTGAAAAAAGAATTAGTCTCTATGAATAGTCTGTTATAACTAAAGGGGAAGTACTACAACTTCTTTGTGCTAAGATGTATTAAACTTACAGTTATAAAAATATGTGTGAAGCAGAAAAAAGCTTACTTCACAAATTTACAAAGCTTGTGAAAATGTAATGTTTAAGGCTTATTCATTAGCAGGTGCTTTGCAGAAAATGTTTGATTGTATCATGCGTTACTAAGACAGTAGTGTGAATGGTGAACTGCATTTGCTCTTGTGGACTTAACCATCAGTTCTGTCAAATCTTGTCAGGAATCTTCCTTGGCAGTAGCAAAATTTCATTGCAGATTTTAAAAAATCTTATCTAATATTGAATTTTTTTTCTTAATGAAAAGAACCAGCCCCAACTATAACGGAATACTGAATGGCTTGGGAAATTAGCTTTTGAGGCAGACATAATGTTTCCTAATGAATGGAACCTAAAATTGCAAGGCAAAATATCAATGATATGCAATCTTAAACTGTAGTAGTCATTTTGATAGCAATCAATGTTGCTTGAATCTTTTTTTAAATTTTATTTTTATTGTTAAGGGTATTGCAGATGTTCCCCATTTCCTTCTCCTTTGTGCTCCCCCCTCCCCCCCGCCCCGTCTGGCTCCTGCCCCATCCCAGGCCTTCACTATTGTCTGTGTCCATGGCTATGCATATATGCATATAAATTCTTTGGTTAATCTCTTCCTAGCCCCCTTTCCACCCTTCCCTCTGAGATCTATTAGTCTGTTCCCTGCTTCCAGGTCTCTGGACCTACTTGTTCATTAGTTTATTTTGCTCATTAGATTCTACATATAAGTGAGATCATGTGATATTTGCCTTTCTCTGACTGGCTTATTTTGCTTAGCTTAATACTCTCCAGGTCCATCCACGCAGTTTCAGGATAAGAGAGCCTTCTTTTTCACTGCTGCATAGTATTCCACTGTGTAAATGTACCACAGCTTTTTTATCCACTCATGTACTGGTGGGCACTTGTGCTATTTCCAGATTTTAGCTATTGTAAATAATGCTGCTATGAATATAGGGGTCATATATTCTTTCTGATTGGTGTCTCAGGATTCTTAGGGTATATTTTACTTCCTCCTTTTCATTTTAGATGCCTTTTATTTTTTTCTTCTTGTCTGATCAACATAGAAGTTGAATAAAAGTGGTGAATGTGGACAACCCTGTCTTGTTTTTGTTTTTAAGGGCAACACTTTTAGTCTTTGCCCATTGAGTATGATGTTGGCTGTGGGTTTCTCATATATAGCCTTTATTATGTTGAGGTATATTCCCTCTATTCCCACTTTGCTGAGTGTTTTTATCAAAAATGGGTGTTGGATTTTGTCAAATGCTTTTTCTGCATCTATTTATATGATCATGTGATTTTCATCCTTCAGTTTGTTTATATGATGAATCACATTTATTGATTTGTGAATATTATATCAGCCTGCATCCCTGGAATAAATCCCACTTGGTCATGATGTATAACCTTTTTGATGTATTGTTGGATCTGATTTGCTAATATTTTGAAGATTATTTTAGCATCTTTGTTCGTCAGGAATATTGGCTCGTAATCTTCTTTCTTTGTAATGTCTTTATCTGGTTTTGGAATTAGGATAATGCTGGCCTTGTAAAAAGAACTTGGAAGTCTTCTCAAATTCAAGTCTTCTTGAAGTTTTTGTAATAGCTTGAGGAGGACAAGTGTTAGTTCTTTTTTGAATGCTTGGTAAAAGATGCCTGTAAATCCATCCAGTGTAGGGATTTTGTTTGTTGGGAGGTTTTTTTTATTATTATTACGTCTTCAATTTCATTAGTTCTTATTGGCTTATTCAGGTTTTCTGATTCCTCCTGATTGAGTTTTAGAAAATTGCATATTTCTAGGAATTTGTCCATTTCGCCCAGGTTGTCTACTTTGTTGGCAAATAGATGCTTATCATTTTTTCTTATAATTCTTTATATTTCTGTGGTGTCAGTTGTTACTGTGCTTCTTTCTTTTCTGATTTCATTTATTTGAGTCCTCTCTTTTTGTTTCTTGATGAGTCTGGCTAAAGGTTCATTAGTCTTGTTTATCTTTTCAAAGAACCAGCTCTTAGTTTCATTGGTCTTTTGTTTTTTTAGTCTCTATGTCATTTATTTCTGCTCTGATCTTTATTATTTCCTTCCTTCTACTTCCTCTGTGGTGTGTTTTTTTTCATGTTGTTTTCTTTCTAATTATTTTAGTTGTAGGGTTAGATTGTTTAATTGAATTTTTTCTTGTTGCTTATGGTAGGCCTATAAAGCTGTGAACTTCCCTCTCAGGACTTCTTTCACTGTGCACTGCTGTGGGCTCATTTTCATTTGTTTTCAGGAAGTGTTTTATTTCTTTCTTCATCTCATTGGTAACCCATTCATTGTTTAATAACATACTATTTTGCCTCCAGGTGTTTGAATGTTTTTGAGTTTTTAAATTATAGTTGATTTCTATCTTCAAGGCATTGTGATCTAAGAAGATGCTTGATAAGTTTTCAATCTTCTTGAATTTGTAGACTTGTTTTATGTCCTAACATGTGGTTTATCTTTGAGAATGTTCTATGTGCACTTGAGAAGAATGTTTATTCTGCAGTGAAGTTTGTCCCAGCAGATTTTAGTGCCTGCTAGGATTTCCCTTTGGGTCCTGCTCTTATGCCTTCTGAGGCTAACCTGTATGCTGATTTCAGGCTTCCAGGAAGTATTTTGTGCCAGCCAATGCCAGAAGCTGTCCGAGCATGGCTGTCAGCATCCTGTTTAAAGTGTTATGTGACCCGCAGCTTGTGGCTGCTTTCACTGGGCTTATCTGCCCACAGGAGGAGCCAAGTTGAGCTCCCAGGTTGCCTTTTTAGCAGCATGGGGCCCTCCTAAGGCAAGTGGAGGATGTGTGCCCAGACTATTTCCCTGTCATCAGCCAGGCTAAGACCCTCTTGGGCAGGCCGTTGGGTCTGCTGGAAGCCAGGAGATTCTATCAGCTCTCTCGTGAGAGTGGGCACCTTGAATCTTAAGTAATGTCAAACACTTCCCATGCTTTCAAATGTTAAGGCAAGAATCCAGGTCTCCACTCCCACACAGACTTGCAGTGGACATATTTTCTAAGCTCAGACTAGTTCCAGGAGATTTCCAAATTTAAAAATCCATTTGATGGTGCAATTCAATAACTTCCCACTTACCTTACATTGGAGGTGATTAACATAATGATGTGTTTAAAAAGGCAAATATCAAGAAAAGACTCTAATAGAATTCTATAAATGCTTTCCAAATAATGATGATGCTCAACTAAAATAGTATGCTTGTGGAATGGTTCCCATATTTGCCAGTAACTGTCTGTGTGAGAAGACTTTTTCAAAGTTGAAATGTATAAAACACCATAAGGATGGACATTAACAGCTGAACATTTATAATTGGTTTTGATGAGGAGCACTAATTTTGAAACCCATTTAAGCAAAATGTTACCTGGCCCACAATAACTTGATTTGTTTTTCTATGTAGGCTTTTATTACAAAAATAATTATACTCATTGTTTTGAGTTTTGTGAAAACATTTGTGGACATTTATTTTCTCTCTTGATATAGAAGTACATATGTAATCATATCTTTGATTTTGCTTCTTGGTCCACAAAGCCTGAAATATTTACTATCTGGTTCTTTACAGGAAGATTTGATTGACCCCCTGCTTGAGAGGAATGTTTTTGGAACATACAATTGAGGAGTAACCCTCTAAGTCAGCCGTGGGCAAACTATGGCCTGCGGGCCGGATCCGGCCCGTTCGGCTGTTCTATCCGGCCCGCGGAGCCAAAAGAGCCGAGGGTTCTCTTGCTCTCTCCTCCGCTCCTTCACCAGCAGCAGTGTTAACACGGCAACGTCGGGAAACACGACCGCAGCTCCTTCTTCTGAGTCCAGTTTAAGAACACACTGTGGCCCTCGAGTCAAAAAGTTTGCCCACCCCTGCTCTAAGTACACAGCAGAAACATACAGTGAATACCTATAGCTCTGTAGAGACTCAACTGAGGCCTACATATTTTAAATTCTTATTGATAGACTCTTTTCCCCAGAGACTTCTGAACAAGGATAGGAACACTACCACCAACAAATGATTACATTGTAAACATATACAATTTAAAATCTAACTTTTCCAAATATTTAAATGATTGCAAACTGACTAAATTTATTGAAGTAACTTAAAACTGCATTTTCAAACTAGTATATCTGATTCTTTTGACTTCAAATAGATAAAATGCATGTAAATACAATGATTTAAAAAGTATTTCTAGGGTTATGGTTAAACGATAAAACATCAACACTATTATTTTAATTATTTCTGTCTTAGGTCCTGTGCTTTCCAAGGGTTTCTGTTATACTTCCTTTGATAGCTTCCTAGGGTCTTAATATTTTGATTCTTGCAGGAACTGAGTATCAACAGTTGATTATTGGTTGAGATATTGGACCTGTTTATAGGAGCATTAGATGGAGTAGTTTTGTTTTTTTACAACTACATCATGAATTTTACCTTTTATATCATGAGATCTTAAATACTTATTTTTCTTACACATTTCAACTTTTGAAACTTGGCATTTTCCCCAGAAATAATTTAACCTTTAAATTTACCATGGCCAATAGTGCCTGAGCCATTGCTTATATTATATTTTGTTGACCTAGTGTGTTGGCATTTTTAAAACACATGCATTCCTCAAAGAATTTTATCAGAATTAGTAGGACCATCTAGAAGTTTTTTCTCCTAGGAGATAAGGATTGACTCTATAATGAACTTTTCTTTTTAGAAATTTAGCTAATCCAACCCTTTGGGACACACAGCTAAATCCTCATTTAGTTGGTAATTGTGTCTAACAACAGGTGCCGATTAACTGTTGAGCTCATCTTCCCACAGTTATTATGTGTGACCTTTAGTCCTTCCTGGTGCGGGTACAGTAGCTGCTTTTCCCAGGATTACTCAGCTCACTCACTGTTCTTTCCTGTGTTCACTGTGGTATCTACATAGAAATCAGTATCTTATATAATAAAAGGATAATATGCAAATTGACCCTAATGGCGGAATGACCGTCATTATAATGTGCATTGACCACCAGGGGGCAGATGCTCAATGCAGGAGCTGACCCCTGGTGGTTAGTGTGCTCTCACAGGGAGAGCGCCACTCAGCCACAGCTGGGCTGACAGCTGCAAGCACAGTAAAGGTGACAGGAGCTTCCCCCGCCTCCTTAGCAGCACTAAGGATGTCTTACTGATGGCTTAGGCCTGATCCCCCAGGGAGCAGGCCTAAGGGGTCAGGTGGACATCCTCCAAGGGGCCCTGGACTGTGAGAGGACGCAGGCCAGGCTGAGGGGCCCCTTTGAGTGCATGAATTTTTGTGCACCGGGCCTCTAGTATATCTATAATGAAAAAGAACATATATCATTAGTAGAAGAAATAAAGTCCCTATATATTAATACTCTTCTATCTATTAAAATATAGAATATATTCTATTATATTTAATCCTTTTACATTAAAACTACCTTTATCAACCCTTTTTATTACCTTTTATCCTTTGAGTATCATTATGAACTTAGAGCCTTTCACAGCTTCAATATGTCCCAGTTAACCATAATAAAACTATTATTTGAAGCTCAAATGATCACATTCTGGTTTGTGGGGGCCTTTGAAAGCCTCATTGGTGTTGACATTCTTGAAGCATCTTTGCTTCCTGGAAACAACAGGATGTTCTCAACCCTCCTGGTTTTTTTCCTGCCATAAAACATAATCATAATCTCCTCCCAACCAACCAAGCGATCTTGTTCTCATAGCAGAGGGTTGCGTTAGAGACCAAAGTCTGGACACTAGAAAACCACACGCGAGTGTGGATGGAGGGAAAAAGTATAGCCACTGCAGGTGTTGCTTTTAGTAGTAACAGAGCTAGAAATGTCTACACAAATTCACATTGATGCTTCTTATTTAGCTCATCACGTTGCTACACCATAACTTAAAAAACACACATTTCTGTATATAACCTCATCAACCACTTAGATTTTCTTCTATTTAACAGCATTCTAGAAAGGGCAAGATAAAGGGAGACTGATGGAAGCTGGATGCATAAATCAGTAGTTGGCAGTGGTTTGGGGGAGGGATGTGGTCATATTGAATGTAAAGGTTATGGCATGATAAACCATTTATTCATTTCGGCCTATGAAGTGCTAGGCCTTATGCTATGCGTTAATGACGATGCCTCTGCTCCGTGTAGCCTAGATCTGGCAGTGGAGGCATTCGTGTAGCAATTAACTTAAATGAGGACTTCAAAGGAAACACATAGGCGGTCCTGAGAATGTATTATAGGACAACCTGATTTGAAGTGTTAGAGCGCTTAGATAGATGGAAGCAAGAAAATGGCACTTGTCAGGTGGATGAGAAAGAGCAGGGAACCAGGTTCAGGAGGAAGTTGCTCTACTTGGAGACATTAAAGGGCCCATACACACAAGAGGTGAAATTATAGCTACTGTTGCTCTTAAAGAAATAATTTATTATTTTTTCTTCCAAAGTTTTGTGAATGTAAAATAGAGTCTCACAGGCTCAAAGTTTACAAACTATTGGTTTACACTCAGAATGAAAAGAGGTGAGAATGTGCCACCATGGTGACTGCAGTCATAACGACAGTGTTTGTCAGCAAATACACAGTGACGTTGTTTACAGTAAGTTCCCCCAAATGTGTATGACTCACATGGCATACACAGTCATTAGTCAACAAGGCATTGGGACAGTACCGAGGTTTGGGGGTATGTTTATGTTTTCCTCAGGTCAGTTGCTATGAAAATGGAAAACTTCCATTTATTTACTGAGGGTAGGATTCTTCTTGGCAAACTCTCTTAATTTTATTCAAAGGATAGATCTCAACACACGTCTGGAGTGGCCCAACAGCAGATAGAATGGGAGAAGACTTGAAGGAAGAATAAAGTGGAAGTCATGCCAGGAGTGTGAGAAATTGAGATGTGTATTTATTTCTCTCTGAAGGGAAAAGACCAAGAATTGCTAATCCCTTCAATGTTATGGTGAGTTTAAAAGTTTTCTAAAGTATTTTTTTCTATACATATTTAAAAAATATATATTTTTATGGATTTCAGAGAGGAAGGGAGAAGGAGAGATAGAAACACCAATGATGATGAGCGAATCATTGATCGGCTTGCCTCCTGCATGCCCCACATTGGGGATCGAGCCCACAATAAGAATATTCTTTATTGATTTCAGATAGGAAGGGAGAAGGAGAGATAGAAACATCAATGATGACGAGTGAATCATTGATCGGCTTGCCTCCTGCATGCCTCACATTGGGGATTGAGCCCACAATATGAGCATATGCCCTGACCAAGAATCAAACTATGACCTCCTGGTTCAAAGGTCGATACTTAATCATTGAGCCATGCCGGCCGGGCTTTTCCTGTATCTTTTTACCACAACCTTCTGAGGTGGATTGTTGGAGAGGCTTATGACTTTACCCATTTACCTGAAGAGTAAGTAAGACACGAAGAATTTATATTCCTCACCTACAGGCACCTCGCTAGTCATCAGTAAAGCTGAAACTAGCATAAAACTCCATTTTCTAGGAAATTTTACCAAACTCCAGACAAGGCCTATCCTGGTCACCTTATTACATTTGCTCTCTCCCACACCACATACTCCTGCAGTCCCTGCTTATGTTTTCCCCCCAGAGCACATTACTTTCTAATTTAATATTTAAGTTACCACTTTTTATTTATTTGTTTGTTTGTTCTGACTCTTCTGCTAAAGTGTAAGCTGCACTGTTGATATAGCCCAAGTGCCTAGAACAGTGCCTGGCACATAATGAGCATTCATTCAATGTTCGTTGAATGAATGCATGTAAGCAATAGCAGAAATTTTCTGCAGGTGGCCTTAGCTGAATTGTTCCTATCATCATTCAGTGGCCTTCTCTTCCATTATGCTATAAATTACATATGAAGCACTGATTTTGGGGAGCAAATACTCAGAATGTTAAATATCTTGAATTATGTTAATGGGCTCTTGAAAAACTGGGAGTGTTGGGAAGCTAGAAGTTGAATGTCATTTTTCAAAATAATTATATCCCCAAGTCAAATGGGTCATTTAATCTAGCTTTAATTTTATACACACAAGGAAACTGAGTTAGCAACGTTAAGGAACTATCCCAAGATCATACGGCTAGGTAGAATTGAATGAATAGACACTTCCATTTTCTTAACTTCACAAGTTCTGAGCCTCTTCCTACTGTTTTCTGATGCTTACTCTAGAGGCCCATACTCACATAACACTGGTAATGTTAGAGTTCTTCCTGAGAACATTCTGGAATGGGAAACGGTGGGCTCTGGGAGTGTTGGGAATATTTATTGAGCCTTTGCCCACAAAGATCTGGAATTTAAATCTATGGCCTTGACTTCGAAGCAATGCATATTTTAAAATAATTGTTTAAATTTTATCTGTGGGGCCAGGAAGGTGATTTCCCCATCTTGTTATCCGGGTACCATAAAACAATGTTTTCCTGTTTAGTTTTCCTCATGCATTTGTTAACTGGAATGAATCATTGTATTGTAAAGTCTGTGAGGTAAGGGTCTATGAATTCCATGATTTCGCGAACCCTGCCCAGTGCCTGGTCTACAGTACATTCTCATTTATCTGTGATGTCCAGTGGTCATCTGAAAGCTGAGCAATAGATAAGAAACATTTGTGTAATGAGAACATTGGTCAGTCTTGTTACTGGTAGGCATGTAAAAGGAAGTAATCAGAAAGAATTGCCCAACATTGTCTTACCAGCCTTTCCCCCTGAATGATTATAGGAGGCACACAACTTAGAGACGGGGGACGCTGGAGGAATGTTCTTCCTGGAACAAAGACGCACCGCCTTCTCTCCTCTAGCAACGTGGCCAAGAGAAAGGACTCATTTGGCTCAGTTTTTCTAAGGAAAGCACTATCCTTTTGTGATTGGCTGTGTTCCAGGAAAATAAACTCAAGTCATTTAATGAAGAGTTATGTCTTAATATATATTCAGTTTATTCCTCTCATAGATATTACAACCAGCAGCTCTTAGCACTTGCCAAATTTAGTATTAGTATGCTCCTAGCCCTTGTGTTGATAAACATATCAAAGGATAAACCTGGCAGCCTACCTCAGTGAAAATAATGGCTAGAGAGGGTATAAATATGTTTGTTTTAGTTTGTGGTAAAAATAGCCCAAGTGCAAGTGAAATGGTGCAATACAACAGGACTCTGTTACTTGTTTAGGCACGAATTTGAGATGGGTGGTTTTGGTTGGCAGGTGGGCTTCCTCTACACCAGTGGCTCTCAACCTGTGGGTCGCGACTCCTTTCCCTTTCACAGGGGTCGCCTAAGACCATTGGAAAACACATATATAATTACATATTGTTTTTGTGATTAATCACTATGCTTTAATAATGTTCAATTTGTAACAATGAAAATACATCCTGCATATCAGATATTTACATTACAATTCATCACAGTAGCAATATTACAGTGATGAAGTAGCAACGAAAATAATTTTATGGTTAGGGGTCACCACAACATGAGGAACTGTATTAAAGGGTTGTGTCATTAGGAAGGTTGAGAACCACTGCTCTACACAGTGACTTGGGAGCCAAGCCTCCTTCCCTCTGGTGCAGAAACTCGAGTGTCTGCATTAGGGGAAGGGAAAGGAACTTGATAAGGGCAGTTCAGAAGGATATCAGTAGGATTGGGGGTTGTAGGATTAGGGGGTTGTCCTAATTCAGTGTCCTGTGCTCTGGGGTGGGCTGTTGGTAACATACCCAACAACTGGGTTTAGATATTTGTGATAATATTCCTTGGGTTGTCAGGAGGGAGAATTATTCTTCCAGATGATAGCTAGAGATGGACAGCAGTAAGCAACAATTAGTCAAAGCATGTACATGTTAACTTGTCCCACCTTTAAACCCATCGGGAATGGAAATGTGCCTTCCATGGCATGTGGCAGTATTTGCAAGGCAGTATAAAAATTATTGAAATCTCCCCACGGAAATCGGCTATAGTTAATCTTATCTACCACATTACTTATCTTGCTTGGTGGTTCTGTTTTCCCTTTTAAAAAGAAACTTAAGGTTCCCCAAGGGCTCACTGGTCCATTCAGTTTCTTCTTTGTTCCCCTTCTCGATTGGCTCTGAGTGACAGTAGGGTTTTATGCCAGAATAATGTATCCAGCTGGCAATTCTGGGCACTTTGATCACTCTAAGGGGTCGAAAGCAAGTCAGGATCTGTTCCCTACCTTAAGGGTGTGAGCTGCAAACCAGGAGATCCATCTCTCCAGGTCTTAATGAGGACCTGTGAGCAGGGCTCATATAAAAGATGGGTATGGGAAGCTGTGAGGTCTATTTGGTGACCATATTCTTGTAAGGCTTGTTGAAATTTGGCTAGTGATATGAAATAAATGGTGGCTTTAGTTATTTCTTCTTCAAACAGTAGGTCTGAATAAAGGAAGAGTCTCTCATATAGGGCCTCAAAGGGGCTTCATTGGAGTTGAATAGTGGGGCTGGCTCAGGTCCTTAAACAAGCATTTCGGGTCTAATAGAAAACACTCCATTTCTGAGGGCTTTGGGGATCGCTGGGCTGCACCATGGAGTTACATTCACGTGCCCTAAAATGATTTTTATAATTATATTTCTTTGAGTTTTCCTGCTTCAATTCACTTTGCCCTATCTCAGTGATGTTTTTTTCTTTCTTTAAAAATATTTTTTTATTGATTTCAGAGAGGAAGGCTGCCTCCTACATACCTCCCACTGGGGATGGAGCCCACAACCCGGGCATGTGCTCTGGTTGGGAATTGAACCATGATCTCTTGGTTCATAGGTCGATGCTCAACCACTGAGCCATGCCGGCCAGACTATTTCAGCAATTTTCAACAGTGTGCTGCAAGAATTTTTAAAAGATACAATACCTGACTATTTAGTCAGAGGCACTGACCTCTTTTCCCTTAGATGGTCAAATAAAATAAATGACAACAGCCAACACAATAGCTGAGCAGTGTGAATGGATCAAAATTATACCTACCTTTTTTTGTCATCGGCAAAAAATATATTTTTGATGTGCACCAGAATTTTAGTAATTAGTTTACATGTGCCATGAGATGGAAAAGGTTGAACATCGCTAACTATTTGCATGTAGCATGTCAAAGGCATGAGGTTCTCCTGCAGCAGATGTAGGAAAAGCTCTGGCCGGAAGTGGGAGAGCTGGGCTTCTGTTCTGGCTCTGCAGGTGACTTTGGGGAAAATAGACTCCAATCTGCAACGATGGAAATATTTTACCCTGCTGCAGCATTCTTTAATTCAGTGCTAAAATGAGTCTCTGTACAGTTTGGTTGATGCTTTGCCTGTTTTGTCATTTAAATAAACGCTAAACGTAGCTCCCGGATAGTGCTGTTGACAGAGGGCTGTGCTCTCCTATTCCAAGGAAAGAGCAGCAAAACATGAAATTGAGTGAAACTTGTTTTGACAATTCACATAGTGCCATTTGCTGATTAGACCTGAGAAACGCAGCAAACTATATGTCATTGCGTCTCAGAGAACACTCACTACGAACCACACTCCGGCTAACCACTGCACGAGGAGGATTGAAGAGGAAAGTGACCCCCGATGGCACCCCGATGACAAGGTGAGACAATCACCACACCGGCCTCACAGGTGAGCAGGGATTTTACGTATCTTATTATCTCAAAATCAATGCCACACCTTTACATTCCAAGTCTTTGTGGGAAAGATAAAATTGCTATAATGCACTGAAGTGTCTTACGTTCCATGAGCTATAGTAGGAAAGCCATGACGTTAACCCCCTGGCAGGTGAACACAGAGTAACCGTGGTGCCTGAGCTGCTCAACTCAGGTAGGGTCCACACTTTTACCACACGGGGTATGTTCCAGAGCTGCTTATGGACAAGCCACAAATAGGGAATAAAATGCAATCGACTAAGCGTGCAGCCGAGCAAAGCCGTGTTAGTCCTCAAAATGAGGACTTCAGCCCGGCTGGTGTGGCTCAGTGGTTGAGTGTCAACCTGTGAACCAAGAGATCATGGTTAGATTCTCGGTCAGGACACATGCTCAGGTTTTGGGCTCGATTCCCTGTGGGGACCATGCAGGAGGCAGCCGATTGATGATTCTCTCTTATCACTGATGTTTCTCTCTCTCTCCCTCTCCCTTCCTCTCTCTGAAATCAATAAAATCATTTTTAAAATGAGGACTTCAGAGAAGCCTTTCCTTTCCTTCCCACCCGAGACACAACCACTCTTCTCTACCCTGGCAGGGCCTCGCACATCTGGCATAACAGAGCCCCTTCTGGGGTAATGACTTTCTTTTTTTCCTACCGGATTGTAAGCTACTCCAGGGCCTCTTGGTGTCTGGATTACAGTAGGGATGCAGCCATGTCTATGGAAGGACTAAGGGGAGGAAGACAGAAAGGAAACATCTTTGTGGATTTATAGAAGCAGTTTTCAGATTACTCAGGCCACTACTCATCCCCAGGTAATATAATGCGAATGAATTTTAAACAAATATTTAACTTTCAGGTAACAAATTATTCACTAAACCAAGTAGAAAAACCAGTTACTTTATTTAGAGGCAGGCCTGATTTGGGTAAAAAGAGATTGTGCTAGACTAAGCACCTACAGGGAACTGCAGAGGACCGGTGTCACAGAGGAGTCTTTGCTTAAGGGTGCTTTGCTCTGACACTAAAACTAGCTGTGGGATTTGGGGGCAGTTGCCATACCTCTACATGCCTCCATTTCCTAACCTACAACATGGGAATAATGGTAGCACCTGCTAGGATCACTGTAATAATTAAGTTACATAATGTATGTAAAGCACTTAGCACGCTGCCTGGCACACAGGGAGATAAGGAAATAAATGTTAGTGCTGCTATTATTATCTCTGTATGCGTCATCAACAGGCAGAGTTGGGGACCATAGAGAGTATTTTATTGGCCTCTAATTTGACAATTATTTCTAGGTGTTTTTTTTAAACCAAGATTATAGTTTAAGAGGCAGCTTCCTTATTTCATTTCCTTAACTTTCCGCTCTATATAAGCACTCCCTTGCTTAAGCATCATCATCTGCTCCTCTCAGAGACCTCAGGGGTCTCCCTGCGTGCCGAAGAGACATTTCTCCCTCTTTCTTTTTTGGTGAATTGCTTGCCCCGTCAGCCAATGGACAACGCAGCATTTGACATGCATGAAGGCACCACACCAACTGTTTCCTATGTGGGGAAGATGAGCGCCAGCCCCAGAATGGTGAGTTGGGGGTTTTCATCTTGAGATGAGTTCTCCTCCAAACCTTCCTGCAGAGCTCAGGAAAGAATCTCCTAAACCAGCTTTCCTCAGCAACCTTCCTCACCCAGGCAGCATCACCTGCTCTCAGTATTTCCCGATTGGCCTCCTTACTCACAATCTCTGAACTCACACCTCCTTTAGCTCTCTCATGGCCCAACTCTCTATGGATCGTTGCTCATAGTACTAGTGAGTTATTTATTGTCCCATATAATACCCTTATGCAATGTTAAATGGAATATGTTGATACATGATTATGCTGTACCACATATGCCATTTAAGAAGGCTAACGTACTAAGGACATTTGTGTTACAGTTATTAGTGATCAGAGATAGGCCTGCTCAGAGAGGAAGGTCAGGAACTCAGAGGGCAGTGGAACAAGACACCTTGGCATCGGTGTATCATTTAATGGTCAGAGAAACAAGGGCAAATTGGTCCAAAGATTAGGATGTGTTTTCTCTTGGCAGCTTTCAGTAATGTGCATGGTAAGTCACAGAAGTGATACTATTGTTTTCAGCACATATTTGTGACGTGAAACCAGGAAATAGTAACATAGAAATACATGGAAATACTGTGCTCAGACTTGGTGGATGGGTTAGTTGCTCCTGTAGGGAGGGGAGTTCCATGAAGCTGTCTAAACAAAGGAGGGAGAGAAATGGAGACCTGCAGGCCAGTTCTTTACAGGTAAGCTACTTATTCCTATGCATGTACCTGTACATGTAAATGTAGATGTATATTCTGGAATGAAAGAGTTCTTGGAAAATACTCTTTATAACCTATTTAATTTTTAGGTGAAGAAACTGGTAAATGAGAAAGGAGGCAATATTTTTTTAAAAAATAATTCTTTATTGTTAAAAGTATTACATATGTCCCCTTCTTCCCCCCACTAACCCCCTCTAGCCCGCTCCCATCCCCCTGCCCCAGGCCCTCACTATTCCCTTGTCTGTGTCCATGGGTTATGCATATATGCATACAAGGTCTTTGGTTGATTACCTCCCACCCACCCACCTTCCCTCGCCTTTCTTCTGAGATTCCGCACTCTGTTCCATGCTCCCATGTCTCTGGACCCACTCCGTTCATCAGTTTATTTTGTTATTTAGATTCCACATATGAGTGAGACCATGTGATACTTGTCTTTCTCTGACTGACTTATTTAACTTAGCATGTTACTCTCCAGATCAGGAGGCAGTATTTTAATGCATCACGTGTAGAGAATGATGGCTTCATTTCCCCTAATTTGCTAATCTCTCCTAGGAAAAGAAGAAGCAGTGGTCATTGATGAGTGTTTTCCTGGTGTGTCTCTTGGCCTGCACCGTTACCACAGCAGTGGGAGTCCTGATCCTCTCCTTGGTGTATATCAACAACGCTCAGCCCCATTCGGAACCTAAACCACAAACAACAATTCCAACACTGCAAAAAGCTGTTGACCCCAAGTTCCAGTTTCTTAATCATTTACCTAAATCCAAGGTATGAATGACACACACTAAGAAAAGCATCATCTACGCGCAATGACTATTTCAAAACAAAGTTTCCATTGTGTTTTTACTTTGCTCTGTCTTCATGGGGAGGAATCAGGTGCGTTCTCTCTGCATGAAGGGAGGGGAGAGATAGGGAAGAGGGAAAGTTGAGTAGATATTGGTTCCAGGCAGAACTTTTCTTTAATAGATAGGTAGTCCTCTGGCTGGAAGGGAGAATTGCAGATGGACAAATAGAAAGCCCTCTTTTCTCTTGTCAAGATAGATATTCTTTTATTTTATTCCAGAGAGAGGAAGGGAGAGGGAGAGAGAGTTAGACACATCAATGATGAGTGAGAACCATTGATTGGCTGCCTCCTGTATGCCCCCATTGGGGATCGAGCCCAAAACCCTGGCATGTGTCCTGACTGGGAATCAAACTGTGACCTCTTGGTTCATGGGTTGATGCTTAACCATTGAACAACACCAGCTGGGCGATAGGTGTTCTTTTTATGTCTAACAGCGACTAGGCCAGCCGTGGGCAAACTACGGCCCGCGGGCCGGATCCGGCTAGTTTGAAATGAATAAAACTATTGAAAAAAAAGACCGTACCCTTTTATGTAATGATGTTTACTTTGCATTTATATTAGTTCACACAAACACTCCATCCATGCTTTTGTTCCGGCCCTCCGGTCCAGTTTAAGAACCCATTGTGGCCCTCTAGTCAAAAAGTTTGCCCACCCCTGGACTAGGCAGAGAGCACAGCCTGTACCATATGGTCATTCCTGACGTCTTGCAGACCTATCCCTCCTTTTCCCTTTTGGAATTCCATTACTCCCCTCATCTCCACCGCCTTTCCTGTTTGTGACTTCTCAGGTGTTTGAGTTCTCTGGTGGTGCCATCCAGTGGGCTCGGTACAGGAACAACATCAAAGACTATCTCAGCATCGAAGAAGAGGCCTTTGGCAGCAGCTTGAACAGCCAGAGGTCACAGATGACGCTGGGGACCCTGAGAATAAAAAGCAATGGCCTCCGCGCCCCTCACTGGCACTTTAATGCAAATGAGCATGGCTATCTCGCACAGGTATAACCAGTTTGCCCCATTCGGTACTTCAGCATTTATGCTGGCATGTTGTATCCTCAGGTTATTATTTTAGTTGTTGCAAAAGCTGCTTAAGTGATAGACAATATCCAGGCTTTGGCTAAGTATTCAGTTAGATTTGTTAGCAATGCCTTGAAGCATCAACCTGTTTGTTTTAATTATTCCTTTTTAAAATGGATTTTAGAGAGAGGAAGGGAGAGGGATAGAAACATTGATGAGAGAGAAACATCAACATTGATTGGCTGCCTCCTGCACTCCCCCTGTTGGGGATTGAACCAGCAACCCCGGCATTTGCCCTGATTGGGAATGGAACCTGCAACCTCTTGGTGCATGGGTTGATGCTCAACCATTGAGCCACACCCGCCTGGCTGTTTTAATTATTCTTGGCATTGCTTTGAACTTCTTTCTTCAGTATGAAATCATTTTTCAGACACTGTTCTTAAAATAAGATCACTGTTCCATCCTGTGAGCCAAAGCTAAAATTGGTGGCTCGGATCTAATGATCAAAGCGAGGGCAGCTTTGCTCTAAGAAAAAAAGCAGCACTGGATGACAATCCAGTTTGCAGATGTTCAGCCTGGAGTCCCTAAGATCAGGCCAATTGTGGTTCAGAACTTTTGGAATTTTCTGGAAGTCAAGTGAAATAAAAAGAGTTAGAGGTGAAATGAGTGTGCTTATTTGAATTTCAAATATTTCTATATTTCAGACACTGGGGACCCAATAGTGACTAAAGCCCCGTTCCCCCCACCCCCACCACCAGAACTTACAGAATTTTGCCTTACCCTAATAATCTTATTAATAGGTCAGCCAGTTTTACGTGACATATTTCTGTTGTTGTTAATAAAACTCCTCGTTTATTTTTAACAATTCATTCAATTTTATAGTTTACAACAGGAAGAGAGATTAGAGTTTCACCTACCTAAGACTGAATCCTTTTTATTTCTCATAAAAGAACAGAGGCTCAGAAAGATAAAGATAAACTGTAGCTGTCGTTGTTGGCCAGACTGGGACAAAGTCCATATTTTTTGACTCCTTGTCTTTTCCACGTGTGTAAAATATGTAAAAGAGGATAGTCTTCAAAGGATTTTTTGGCTGAGTATTGGCAGAGTGGTAGGCAGAAAGAAAGGCAGTTAAGTGAGCTTTCCTGGAGGGTGGCCCCTAAAAAACAAAGTCCAAGCCAGAGGAATTAGTCTGGAGAATGTACCACAGATCAAAGGCTTGGGACTCAGCTCAGCAGAGTTTATGGTCTGAGCTTCTAACTGTGGGCTAGAAGGCGATCAAAAGGTACAGACTTCCAGTTATAAAGTAGATCAGGGGGATGTAATATACAGCATGGTGATTATAGTTAATAGTACCGTATTGTTTATTTGAAAGTTACTAAGAGAGTAGATCTTAAAAGTTCTCAACATTGTAAGGTCTCAAAGTTATAAAAAATTATAACTTTGTGTGGTGATGGATGTTAACCAGACTTATTATGGTGATCATTTCACAGTATATACAATTATTGACTCTTTATGTTATACACCTGAAACTTATATAATGTTATATGTCAATCTTAATGAAAACATATGGAATAATTCAACTAGAAAAATAATGTGGGCCAGAATATTCTCTAGATCCCAGGAAATCTAGGGTCACTCACTCTCATGATCAGGGTAAGGAAGCAAGCAACAGGGCATGAAGGAAATCCCTCCTCTGCACACTCACCCAGGGAGATGGCTTTTGCTTCGGAGTACCTTCATGAGAGCTTTGGAATGAGTGTTCCTGAGAGAAGTGGGGCAGTGACGTGACTAGTGGGTGTCCCATTGGCCACCGTGCTGTCTCTGCTCTGTCTGGATTGGTTGATGCCCCAATAGGAATAGATGCATATTTTTGCTGTTGGCTGCATGTGGACTTGGAGAGAGCTCTTTAGAGATTCACCTTTTTCTGCATCTTTAATATCCACTGTTTACATGTCTGAACAGAGAGAACCAAGACTTCCTTTTCATTCACCCTGGTGGATGCTCCACTATGTGACCATGAGTCTCTGGTAAAACAGAAACAATGGTACCTTCTCTACCTACTTCACAGAATAATACTAAGGAACAGAGGAGAGAAAGAGAGAAAGGATACAATTCTATATGAGCAGAATCAAAGTATGGTGCGGATTAAACATATAGGCTTTCCCTCAGTCCCTGGCAACCGCCATTTTACTCTCTCTTTCTATTCTTTTTTTTTTTTTTTTACTCTCTCTTTCTAGATAATTTGATTAAATAATTTTAACTGGGTAATCTGACTAGATAGTTAAGTTTTAGAGAACTGTTACATGACATTGTATCTATAATTAATAATACTGTATTGTACACTTAAACATTTATCAAGAGGGTAGATCTCATTTTAGGTGTTCTTGCCACAATTAATAAAAAACCTGCAGACTTTAGAGCTGGGCTGCTTAGGTCCAAATCCCAGCTTTGCCATCGACTAGCTGAGTAACCTTGGGAAAACGATATATTCCCTCTGGACTTAGTTTTCTCATCTGTAAAGTGGTGGTAATAATAGAAATTGCCTCACAGGGTTGATGTAAGGAACTTGAGTTAAATCAGGAAAAGTACTAAGAAGACTACCTGAACTGAACACAGTAAAAGCACTAAGTGCTAGTATTGTTAATATTATTATAAAAATTGTATGCAGACTTTTTCTTAACTGGAAAATACATACACAACTGTATTCATCTATACAAACATGCATGTCTATGTAATTGCATATGAGCACACATGTGCCTGCAGTCTTTTTAAACTCTAAAGCATGTATTCTCAATGGGGGCAATATTGCCCCCAAGGGGGTATAAACTGGTTTTGGGGGGCAAAAATACTGACTCTTTTTATGTATTAAAGTATAATATATGTATAGCACATAAGCAGTAGGCGTATATAGTGTACGGATCTATAGTATATCTGTAGTATTAAAATTTCATGAGCTGGTGATTAGAAAGAGTCTTAAAATGTTACCTTAGGAAGGAGGTAATGGAGAAAGGTCGAGAATTGCTCTAAGGTGGTGCTGGATGTGCTTCTCTGTGTATGTTTCAGGGGACAGCATGGATCGGGGTGGTCGATGACGGTCATGTCATTACCACGTACAATGTTACAGCTGGCCAAGTGATCTTCTTTCCTAAAAACACGCTTCACTGGATAAAGAACGTGGGCGATGAAGACTGCTTTTTCTTGCTCTTCTTTTCCACACATGATGAGCTTCAGACACTGGATGTTGATGATGTCTTTTTCTCTACACCCGAGGACATTGCTTCCAGGTCCCTTAAGGTCTGTACTGAAAACTCATCCCAGCATGTGGGCACGCATCACACAGGCGCAAAGAGAGCATGTGTGTTTGTGTGTCTAGGGCATCAACAGTGTAACAGTGGGCTAATGAACTCAAAAACATACCTTGTGTTCCCACTAAGGATAGAAAACTTGTTGAAATTGAGTGTCTCTACTTTCTTTTGTGAAGGACTTCCATAGAAAACTATGATAAATTTGGTAGAAAGGTTATAATAGAGTTGATAAAAATCGCTATAATCTTCATCTCTGAAATGCCATAAGCTAATACAGGGAGACGTTTGCTACAGATGATGTTGTGTTTTCTTGATCTAATGTAGAGGAGCCCACCATTTTCCTGAAGAACAGCTGGTTTGGGTCTCTTCAAATATTTATGTTATCATTGGAGGGATTACTCATAAATAACACTGGGTGCAGAGGTTCGGATGTGGAGGCTGACACTGCAAATGAGTGATCAGGAGAATTGGTGATGGCCCATGACTGGCAATTGAAAGGGGTTCCATGGAAAATTTAGAAATCTATCTAGTAAAGTCCTGAGGTCTATTTTGCAGCAGGTCCTGGTCTCATCTTATAGGGAGAAGAAATGAGTTATTAGGGAGATTACTGGTAAACATGGAACCCATAGGAGTTTTTATTGACTATAAAATACCAACACATTTAAAATCAAAATACATTGAAAACTTGGAGGATTTTTATAAATATCACAAATCAGGCTAACTGAGGTCAGCTCTTTTAACTGGGCCACTGGAAACCAGAGGGTGCCAATACCACCCTACCCACAGCTACCTACCCTTCTACTGCTAACATTTGTAGGATGTGTCACAGATATCTTATGTGGTTTCTTATGTGTTTCAGCCTGAAGGCGGAGTCAATTTCATTAGGTCATTCCACAAGCAAAAGGAGGATCAGGGCGTGAACCTCCCTCCCAACCTGGCAGACCTGGTGATGAATGCCAGTTATGCACAGTCTCCAGACAGCCTTGTGTGGAGATACTTTTATGACCTTAAAGGTATAGTATGTTATTTTATGAAGCCTTCTTATTTAAATATTTATATAGGTGACGATATAGGTGTATTGGACTGAGATATAATTTTTTTTTTTTTTACAATGGGTCACAGTCAAGAGAAGTTTGAAAAAAAACACACATTTTTCAACAGAGTAGGAAATGTGAGAAAAGGCCTGGGAGCAAAAGAGAACATGGCAAAAGATTTCAAAGTGTGAGGGTGTGTGTTGGGGCTGTGGGAGGGGATTATAGGAGAAGAAGCTGATGAGAGAGGAGGGGTCCAATTATGTAGGTTATTTTGCAAATGAGTTTATACTTTATCTTGATGGAAAAGAAGAGCAATTAGGGTTTTTTAAATAGAAGAGTGGCAAATATATGAATATGTATTATTTGTATACTAGAGGCCGGATGCATGAAATTCGTGCAAGGGCCTTGGCCCCAGACCCGCCTGCTGCAGCTGTGGCTGCAGGACCTCTGCCGCCTCTGCCTCAGCCCCCCGCCCGCTGCGGCTTTGTCTGGAAGGAAGGACGTCTGGAAGGATGTCCGGTCTAATTAGCATATTATGCTTTTTATTATTATAGATTTATTTATTTGAGATATAGCTGATATACATTATATGAGTTTCAGGTGTACAACATAATGATTTGATATTCGTATATATTGTGAAATGATCACAATAAGTCAGTTAATATTGTCACCATCATCCAGAACTCTTTTTCTTGTGGTGAGAACTGTTAAGCAACTTTCAGATAAGCGATACAGTAGTTGCCATGTTGTGCATCACATCCCCATGATTTATTTATTTTATAACTGGAAGTCTGTAGCTGTGACTTCCTTCACCCATTCAGTCTGTTCTCTGGACCTATGAGCTTTTTTTTTTTTAGATTTCACATTTAAATGAGATCATGTTGGTATATGTCCTTCTCTGATTTATTTCACTTTGCATAATGCTCTTGAGGTCTATCCAGTCACAAATGGCAAGGTTTTTTATTATTTTTTTTATGGCTGAACAATGTTCCATTGCATATCTGTACAACATCTGCTTTATCCATTCATTAGTCAGTGGACACTTAGGTTGTTTTCATATCTTGGCTATTGTAGACAATGCTGCAGTGAACATAGGGGTGCAGATATCTTTCTGAGTTAGTGTTAGTTTTGTGATTTGAAGTGATGGCCAATCCTGCTGGATTGTGGAGAATGGATTGGAAGGGCCACTGGGAGGCAGGGAGATGAATCAGGGACTCTCCAGTCCCTCAGATAGGGGTGATGCTGGCCTGCACTCTGACAGATGTGAGAGGGAGAGAACTGTTATGAAGCAAAGAGACTTTAAAGAGGTAGGGCTGACAGGATGTAGGTGACTGACTTGAAGAGCAGGGTTGGTACTTAGGATGACTCTCAAGTTTCCCAGTCACGTCCCCTGAGTTGAACTGTCTGTCTTAAAGAGACCACTGTTTGTTAGGAATTTCAGGAGAGCTTGGGAGGCAGGATAGTACCTGAGCACATCCGGTCAATTTCTTGGGGGCACATAGGATCTGGTATCAGCAGTTCCCACCGCATACGTTTTGGTGACTTTAGAAGAGCTATGCCCTTTATAGTATGATTTTGAAGTATTTTATCATATTTTATTTTTAAACCTCATCTGACTCAGGTTCAAAAGAGTATCGATTTCCAGGAGGCATAATACAGCTGGCACAGTATTGGAAAAATGAAAGTGGACTAAGCAATAATGAAAAAATTTTCAGTAAATTCCTGAATCAGGTAATTGAGAAAAATATTTTAATCATTATTAACATGGATGAAATAAAATATTTAGATTGGATTTAGCATTCTTTTGGACAAAAAGAAAGATGTAATCAAACATTGGTTGATTTGATCAGTGTACACTATTAATTGAGGACTCAATGTGGATTTGGGAACTGAATTTTTTGGCATTGATAGTTACATTAACGAAAAGACTGGGTGCTTGTGTAATATCGCTTTTCATTTGTTTTAAATGCTGTATTGCATAATGACCGATAGGGCAGCTATGGTTTTAAATTTCCTGATTCAAATCTCAGATCTGTCACTGTGTGACTCTCGGTAAACTACTCAACCAACCTAGATTTTAATTTCATCACTCATAAAATGGGGAGACTAATACTACCAACCTTACAAAACTGCTATAAGGAACAAGTAAGATAATAAATGTAAAGGACATAAAAAATTGCATGTCTTAGTGAGGGCTTCATAAATATTAATTATAATTAAAGTAATGGCTATGTTGCTGAGTAGGATGTTGGCTAACTAACTGGATTTCATTTTTCTTTTTTTTAAGCATCAAAATGCCCTCACTTTGTGTACACTCAGGATTTACAACAATGGATTGAGACAACCTCATTTCCATTTTAATGCCAATGAGATGGGATATGTAATAAGTGGATGTGCAAAGGTAATTTTTCTGTGAACAGCTTTTTAAAAAACTTTCCTTTTAATGCAGAAAGGAGAAAATGGGAGGTGTTACTTTATTTTGGTTCAGTTTTTGGTACCATCGAAGGGCTGGGTGCTAATGCCTTTCTGGGCACAGTTTTTAGAGGATACCCTGCAGGCTCTGGGGAACAGCATCCATCTTAGCGTGAAGACAGGCTGCACACATTTCAGAAGTGATACAGAGTTATCCCTCGTGGCGGAGGGTCTGAAACACCTGCTTATCTTCCAGAGTTTTGCATTCTCAGGTAATGCAAGGGTTTAATGTGCTGCCCTTTGGAGAATGTGAAGTGACTCTTTGCTTCTCAGTATAATGTGAGTCAGGGTGGCTGGGGAGTGTGAAATGCTGGAAGAGTGGCCGCAGGTCCCAGTTTACCCAGGTGAAACTATTAATAGCACCCCTTTCACTCTTCAGAGAGTCTTGATTTGGATGATCAATTATATGGTTACCTGGTAAAAGCCAAACTGAGTCGCCTGTTACCATAGTGATTTGATTCTGGACTTTCATAGGGCTCCCTGGGGAAACCTACATGGTATACACAAGTAAAATGGTCTTTTCTAGCCTGTGCCTGACAGAAAGACTCAAACCAGACTGTGCTTCATCTATTATGTCATTCGTAGCAGAAGTTTTGTTGTATGTTTTTGGAGGTGAAGGCTTTAATAAGTTGGAAAAAGGCGTTGTAATCATTCACAAATTATTATTTCAAGAGCAGATTTTATTTTTGGTGTGCTTGTGTGCGTGCATTTGTGTGCACATTTAGTCTCTACCTCTTTTAGGGAAGACTGTTAGGATGCTGCTCTCCTAAAGGCTGCATTTTTCCAAACAAGTAGAGAGGAAGTCAGGAGAGTAAAACACTCAAATTTAAATCCTTTGCCTAATTAGGTAATTACGTAAGGGTAATTTATAACCCTTAATTAGAACGTGGTGATTGAGGCTCTTTTTGCATGTTATTCTGCAGTATTGAACTTGCTAATGGCATTTTGAGGAACATTTCCTTAAATAGAGTATCTTTTGATTTTTGCGGGACTGCCTCTTGGAAGTAGGAGATTTAATGTGAAGGGTGGTCTCTGTCTTCTGTCGTTTATTCTTTCTACTAAGTCTCTTTAAAGTCACAGGCTTTTATTCATCTGATCGTCACTATTAATACTTATCCGTAATGAATATTTGATTTTATTTGCTTTACTTCAAGTTACTTTTTTCTTCCTTAGGTGGGCATTATTAATACTCAGGGTACCACAGAGTTTGATATTCACGTTGGCGATGTGGTATTTTTCCCCATTGGAACCCAGCATTACATCAAGAGTGCATGTGATGAGGATTTGCTTTTCATTCTTGCCTTCAGCACCAGAGACCAGGTGAGAATAAACTCGCTTAAGAGAGATGAGTAAGTGCTGGGGATGGGCATAACACTCTGCTAAACAATGTATCTGGACCAGAGGGGGCCCTCAGGCAATGTGTGTTGAATGAGCACATAAATAAATAAATTGGCAGAGCCAATGTGAAAAGAGGAGAATCAAGTAATCTTTTTATTTGGTTATAAAGAGATTCAATGTATCACCTTCCGTCTTAATTTCTCAAGTTTGACCAAGAAAAAAAGACCAAAGAGTCATATATAGAGATCCATGATGCAATTTTTCTTTCTAATAAAGCAGATGTTAGAGAATGTGACTAATATCTTGGGTTTCTAATATTAATTTCTGGAACTGGATTGGCTTCTTCAAGTTGAGACAAGTCCTGAACGCCTTATGGCATAAAGAAACAGGGCATGTTCTTTGAAGTGTTGCAGCTCCCAAGCATAAAGGGGTAAGCTAAACTGAGCATGCCCAGTTTATCCATCTAGTCTCTGGCCATGGAGCAGGAGGTCCACTTACTTGGTGGACAGATTCACCTCCATCCTGCGCCTCAGGGCACGGTGCTCTGAGAAGTTCTGCCACTAGTCCCTGCTGACAGGAAGACAGACAGTCCTGTTCCCTCCTTGAAGGGAACTATGTCTCAGGAGGATGGAGTCCCTCCTAGAGAAAGCTTCCGCTGCCCCCGCACATGTAGCCACCAGTCAGACTTTCCTGGTTCTCAGAGTTGAAAAGGTGAGCTCCCCTTGGCAAGGGATGGCCAGGCACACACAAGGTGAGCATTGGCAGGAATTCGTAGCTGGGGAGTCACACAGCCAAGCACCTGCCGTTCTGTAAGTGTCTCTAGAGGCTGGAAGGTGCCTGTAGGAACCCGAGTAGCTCAGCGCTGATGCTTCTTTTGTTTTCCATTGTCAGCTACAAACCCTTGACATGGACGACTATTTCCAGGCCACAGCAGACCACATCCTGGCCCAGCTTTTCTTCAAGAAACAAAGTGAGTTTAAGAAGATCCCCAAATTCAAGGAGGACCAGGCAATCAACCTGCCTTAGGCTTGCTGGGGAGTTCATGTCTGTTCTTCTTCATTTGTTATCATTGTTTCTAAAGAAGGACTTGCCTAAGGGACCTGGAGCTCTTCACACAGTGGAAGGGGGATGCGGGTGCGAAGCAGCCTGTGGGGTCACTTAGCTGACAGTGATTGCCGGCAGTTCATGTGACGTCTGTGCAGATTAGTAGGCCCACAGAGGACACCCCCAATAGATTATATTATATTTTTGTATGGATTTTAGTATATGTGCATATAGTTGTTTATTTTCTCTTTTTTACTTCAAATTTATTACTCCAAATGAAAAGCCATTCTTTTAATTCGCATCAGTAAATCTTAGTACCATGCATGTATTTTTTTTTTATTCATCACTCATGGGCAAGGACAACAGTGTGATGATGGTGGGAGGTGTAGGAGAGGGGAGGCGGTGGGCAGAGGTGGAAGAGGGCATAGAGGGGATAAATAGTGATGGGAAAAAATACCCTAATCCCCCCTCCCCCAAAAAAGGGACTTGATCACCTTCCAGGGGGAGGAACATGCTTTGGAAGGTGCAGGGAATAGCACAGGGCAATGGGTGTATGGAAGGAGGATGTAAGATAGAGGGAAATAGTCATAAGAGGTAAATGCAGAGACAGATTTTTATGTACAAACTAGAGGCCTGATGCACGAAATTCATGCAAGACTAGGCCTCCGGCACCCGGGACCCGGGCTTCCCTCGCAGCACCAGCTTCATCCAGAAGGACGTCTGGAAGGATGTGTGGTCTAATTAGCATATTACATTTTTATTATTATAGTTTTTTTTTGAGAATTCCTTCATATATTATAAACCAGTTCATATTCTATTTTCTTGTATCAGGAAGTATTGTATCAGGTTACTGTGTGATCATTTAATAAAGATTTTATGCATCTTTATATATATTTTTTGCTATTGTAATTTTAAATGAAATCTGTTCTTACAGTTTTATGTATTTGAAGCATTATTGGATTTCCTCTATGCATCTTTGAAATATGATTAGGAATCCAATTCTCTATGTACTTTTAAAAAAATCTTAAAAATAAAAATCTAATGGAAACAATTTAATTGGAATATTGTTGGTATTTTATGGGAAGATATGTTAACTTTCACATGGCTGTTCTACTTTCAGTCCTTTTCTCTTTTTGGAATGCCAATTTCTGTTTTTTTATACCATTTTTTCTTTCTCTAGGGCAACCCATTAAAAATCAAGTGCTTTTAGGCTTTTCGGTATACCTACTTTATTTATTACCAAATCAATAGATTGAAGAGTGAATTGCCAATCACAATGATTATTTGCTGCTCCTCATTCAGGCAAAACCCAGACATTTGGCTAAAAATCTGCCTCAGCTGGCCCTCGCAGTCCTGGCTTCATCTGGAAGGTCTTCCGGATGGTTGTTCTGCTGTTCAGTCTAATTAGCATATTAGCTCTTTATTATATAGGATTGCTTTAAAACATTAAAAAAGAAAGGGGGGTGAAGCTATACCAATTTGTGCTTTTGAATTGCACATAAATTGCACACAGAAACATCAATCAGTTGCCTCCCTTACATGCCCCAACCAGGGAGGAACCTGCAACCTGGTTATGTGCCATGACTGCGAATGGAACCTGTGACTTTTGGGTGTATGGGAAGACACTCCAACCAACTGAGCCACACTGGCCAGGGCACATTTTAACCCTTTGTACGTTTACAATTCACTGGCATTAACTACATTCATATTGTTGTGTAGTCATTGCCATCATCCATCTCTAGAACTTTTTTCATCATCCCAAACAGTTAGTGATCATGTACCCATTGATCACTAACTGCCCATTCCTCTCTGCCCCCAGCTCCTGGTGACCTCTATTCTACTTTCTGCCTCTATAAATTTGTCTGTTCTAGGAACCTCATATAAGTGGAATCGTATAATACTACTCATTGTGCTTATGGGGTTCTTGCTCATTTAAAAAAAACAACAACTATGCCTTTACTACGTGCTTAGCATTGTGCTAAGGTATACAAAACATGTAAGATGTGTCCTCAGAGAAGTTTTAATGTAAATGTTTCTTATTCAGTTCTGTATTTCTCTTCCCTCCCCACCCCTTCCCAGGATGAATTCAGCCCTTATTGTGAGTTTTCAAAAGAATGTTTTTGCTTTTTTTTCATTTAGATTATGTTAGGGAGTCCACAGTAACAAATAACGAAAAAAAAAACCAAAAAACTAAAGAGGTTAGTCTCTATTATTCTCTCATATTTCCTGAGAAGGCAGCACACAAACCCTTTGGTGATTTTCATCCAGTGTCTTAACAGTCCTTTGTCCTCAAATGTTTCATAACTCTCATGAAATTTCTTTTAATCTACTTTTGTCTGGGGTGGGACTTCATTCTAGTCTCTGAAGTTTAAACATCCAGATAAGAGTGTTTGAATTCTGGTGTTTTTTTTTTTTTTTTAAATATTAACAAGAAACCCCAAATGGCCTCAACAGGTGTCCTTCACATCTCTTATCTTGGCCCATTGATGCCCAACTTAACTTTCCTGGCAACAGATCTATCATTTTATTATTTCATTCACATTCTTCCGTGTTGAAAGGAAGTATGCTTCGATGTGCAGGTTCAATGGGGCCTGACCAATTCGTATCACCTCCACTGCTGCTCTCTTGGTTAAAGCCACATTTTGCTCTGTCTTGCTTCAGGAGCTGATAAACTTTGCCTTCTTTCTGCCTTTGCAACCCACTTTCAGGCTATTCTTAAAGAAGCCAGAGGGATGCTTTTTATACATCATATCATTATATGATTGGAATCATTATAAATCATTCTTCAACACTCCAGCGGCTCCTCCCCATTTTGCTCAGAGAAGTTAATAAGATCTGCTCCATCCGGGCCCCACCCCCAATAACCCACCCCTCTTGCCACACCCAAGCCACACCCTCACAAGCCTCCCCCCATGCCCTTGCATGACCTTCCTCTTTCATGGTCACCCTCTCCATGCCTCAGTCCCATAACGTCTCTTGGCCTCATGTTTAATACTCTTGCATCTGGATACTCGGCTCCTGCCACACCAGCCTCCGCCTGAGCCTCGGACTCCCTTGGCATGCTTCTGCATTGGGGCATCTGACCGGTGGTTCTTCTGCCTGGACCACTTCAACCGGATTTCTAACTCCCTCCCACCTTTGCTCAAAAGTCACTTTCTCAATAATCACCCTAGCTGAAATGGAAAAACACCTGCCACCCACACATGGCCCTCCCCCGCATGTCCCTCCTCCCCACTTGTCCCTCCTCACCCATTCTTGCATGTGGATATGCATAGGAATATTTCTAGATGCCCACTAGCTGGAGGAACAGCTTGGAACCCTAGCGAGCCCCACCGCTGGGAGTGCTCTCGCTGCTGGAACTGTGCACCGGAAACCCCATTGCGCCGGCGTTTGCCCTGGCTGGAGGCAGGGAGGCCGCGGGGAGGCCGCAGGGCCCGGAGGGAGTTCCTTTAAAGAACCGGAGGATAAACACCTTTTTCCCTCTTGATGGGTGATTTGTGGGTTTTGCTTTCAGGAATCGCCCTTTGTTTACTTATTTATTTTTTAAATTGTCAAATTATGAAAGAGCTCCAGGAGTTAGCCGCAGCGTTACACGTTGCACCCGGTTTACTTTTAATCCTTTCCATGGTGTTTTTCTGGTCCTGGGAACGCTTTAAATGGTTAGATAGTCAGCGATGTTGACCTTTCCTTTTATGAGATCCAGCTTTGTTGTCTTTCTCAGAAAAGCGTCGCGCACCACTCCTCTACATGAGGATCTGTATTCCTCCTAGGTGTTCCATGATTTGATCACATTGAAATATTTATGCAACCTGGGCTTCTTCCGGTGGAATGTGTGCTGTCATTCTCCACCCTTCTCAGTGTGCGCCCCCTCGCTGCAACACGACCCTGCCGATCTGCCCATGCGGAGGTGGAATCTGTTTCCCCACCTCTTCAGTCTGGGCTGGCCTTGTGACCTCTTTGTCTGACGGAATGGCGTGGGAGTGCCAATGTGCCATTTCCAGGACTAGACTTCAGAGACGCTTCATGCTTGTTCTCGTGGAGCCCTGCTGGGCCCCCGTGTGAACAAGCCTGCTGGGTGAGGAGATGCATGCGGCCTGTTGTTCCCCATCACTCTGGCTGACAGCAAGCCACCTCCCAGAGGTGTGTGTGAGTAAGGTTATCGTAAACCAGCTCGTTCCTACCCAAGATACCGGCGGCGTGATAGCTGATAGCAGCAGGCACATGAATGAGCCCACCCTAGACCAGAAAAAGAGCTGCTGTGGTGAATTTAGCCCAAATTGCTGACCCACAGTGACGTGAACTAAATAAATGGTGGACATTTGTAAGTCCCTAAGGTTTGGAGCGTGCCCTGCTGGGAATCCCATTTTGTTTTTTCAAGGGTTGGCATGTGGTCTAACATCATAACTGAATATTCAGTTCATCTTTCCGCCGCTGTTTGAAATGTCACTTGTTCCAAATATATTGTTTTGGTTCTGCCTCTGGGTTCTCCATTATGTGCTATTGGTTTGTCCGTCCTTTTGTGTAATAGCCTTGTTCAGTGATATGTTTCAATATCTGGACGGAGAGGTCTCATTTCATTACTCTTTCCTCCTACAATTCTTAGTTATTCTCGTATTTTTATTCTTCCTGAAGAACGTGGTACTCTTTTTCCATATTTCAAAAAATATGTATGTTGAGCTTTTGATTGGGTGGTATTAAACATATAATTTGAAAAGTATTGACATTTTAAAAATATTAAGGTGTCTAGAAACACAATGTTTTGAATCATTTAGGTCATATTTTATATATTTCAGCATTTTATAGTTTCCTCATGTGGTTTTCTCAGATTTCTTATTGAAATAATTTTTATATTTTAAATTTTATATTAAAAAGGGATATTTTTATTATATATTATAGCTGATTGTTTTTGATATATTAATTGCTGACCTCGATATATTAATTTTGTGACTGACCATTTTCCTGAAATTTGTATTTTAAGAAAATGCTTAAAGTTGTTTTTTTTTCAGCTATGTACATTGTCTGATTGCAAATGATATTCTTTCCAATATTTTCTCCCTCTATTTTGTTGTTACATCTTATTGTTTTGGCTCACACTTAGAGAATAATGTTAAAGAACAGTGGTGACAGGTGCACCCTTTTCTCAATCTTGCTGGTATTGTTTTCTTTAAACAATTAGTAACTCTTTGAGAGCAGGGTCTATGTTTGTCCTTTTATTCTTTCTCCCGTGATACCTAGCATATCGCCTTGCTTATTTTAAAAATTAAACAAATATTTGGTAATAGACACTTATTGCAGACCTTCCTTTATCAGACATAGTACTAGGAACTGGATGTGCATAAGGTTCCTGACTTCGGGGATCTTTTTGTCCAATCATATTTGTATGGGCTTTGAGGTTGGTTAGAACTAGGACCTAGCCCTGGCTTTGTGTCTTACCAGTTGTGGGACTTTGGAAATGTACATCATCTTTCTAAATTTCAGTTCTATCCTCCTGAAAATCTGGAAATTAATAATAACCCTCTCATGAGTTTGTTGGGAAGATTGGAAATACATGCATAAAAGCACAGTGAAGGAGTTCTGAAGGAACCCATGGCACTGGAGCCGCTGGCTCTGTATTTTTTTTTTTTTAAATATATTTTATTGACCTTTCACAGAGAGGAAGGGAGAGAGACAAATAGCGAGAAACATCGATCAGCTGCCTCCTGCACACCTCCCACCGGGTGCATGCCCTTGTACATGCCCTTGACAGGAATCGAAACCGGGACCCTCCAGTCCACAGGCCAACGCTCTATCCACCAAGCCAAACCGGCTTTGGCGCTGGCTCTGTATTTTGATGGCATTTGGTGCCTGGGATGTTGAGCCGGAATCTAGAGATCTGACACTGAAGCCACCCTGCCTCTGGGCGCCAGGTGGCGCTCGTGCACCACCAGAGAAGTTCTGCAAATGCCTCCGTCTGAAGTTTCTGTTCTGCAAAGGGGAAAGCTGCGGCTCTAGGTGAAGTTCTGCAACAGATTCGTTTCCTAAAGACTCTTGAGTCATAGCTCCAGTCTCCAAAGAAGGGTGTATTTAATACACATGCACACCCAGGTCAGGCTGCAGTGAAGGCGAAATCCTCTCCATGTGAAGGCAGTCACACTGTCTTTTCTTGCTTGGTCTTTTTGCCTTTTAAACAGCTTCCTTCCGGTGAAAGAAAAGGCCAGAGGAAAGGCGGGGAAAGGAAGATAGAGAGAGGGTATTATCTGGACTCGGGAATCACTGCTGACCTGCTGGGAGACAAAGGGTAGAAATACTCTGAGCGGGTCACACTTGCTCTGAGCAAGCCTGGGCTTCTTCCTACAGGGAACGAGGGCACGGCCTCCGTGCTTTCCGTCGCTAGGGAGGTGGATTTTTCCTGTCAACTTTCATCGCCTTGCCCTGCAAGAACCATTGTGTCTTGATCTCTCTCCTCCTGTTTTGTATCCTCTGTTATTCCTGGGCTCTCCACGATCAGTCTGCAGGGATGAAGTGGTTAAAAAAAAGGTTCTGCCACTTGCCACCTGAGCTAGTATCCTCTTTGAGCCTCAGTTTACTGACTGTCAAATGAGGTTAACGAAACATACTTGGAAAGGTGGCTTTTATAAGATTTGAACAAAATATTAAATATTTGGTGAATCATTTTCTTTCTTCTATCTCTGAATAAACAAATGCAGACTAACACTAACCGAGAACTTGAGTCAGAAATCTTCACAGATTCATTTCCAGTGTCATCACTTCTGAGCCATCACATTTGTTCCTCTTCCATTAGGCTCGCTCTCAATGACATGATTATTTTTCCCTTCATTCGTTTATGGAACAGATATTTATTAAGCACCTGATATGCTCTAGGTACTGTCCTAGGTACTTCTGAGAATATGATAATAAGAACAAAATCCCGGAAAGAATATTTAGTGGCAGAAATAAATAATAAATAAACAAATACGTAATAGATAATTATAAATAATTGCTATGAAGGAATCAAATAAATGCCATAGTTTAAAAAATGATAATGGCCCTAGGAAGTTTGACTCAGTGGATAGAGCATTGGTCCTCAGAAGGGTCCTGGGTTCGATTCCCATCAAAGGCACGTACCTCAGTTGCAGGCTTGATCCCTGGCCCTGGTTGGGGTGCATGTGGGAGGCAACCAATCGATGTGTCTCTTACACATTGATTTTCTCTCTCTCTCTCTCTGTCTCTCCTCCCTTCCACCACTGTCTCTAAAAATAAATGGGAAAATACCCTCAGGTGAGGATTAACAACAACACCACCAACAAAATAAAAAAAATAATGAGTGGAGTGAGATGTGAGGATGGTCAGGGAAGGCCTTCATGGGGAGGTGATATCAAAATACGGAGGAAATGGAGATGACTGTGACTGCCTTCCTGTGCAGTAGGCTAGGAAACAATCCGTGAGCACCTACTGAAAGAGTTTTATTTTCATTATCCTAAGATAACAAATACAGCCATGCTTATAATAATGTAATGATACCATCCACTTCACAACATTTTACAGTTTATATTAACATATTTTGGGGGGAGATTGTATCAAATGTATCTTTTTACCCTAGTGCTTTACTCCCAGCCTGATCTATGGTAGGTGCCCAGTAAGTGCTTGTTGAATGAACAAATGGTTCCACTGATCCCCCGGCGTAGACAAATCAGGCATTATTGCCCCATTTTAGAGATATTAAGTGACTTGTCTCTGGCCTTAGGGCTCACAAGGGAGTGGAACTAGAACTAGAATCCCGATTTTTTAAAAATTACGTTTACTCCAGTGTTCTTTTTAGTATTCTGATCTTAGGAATGAAAGCGTCATCCTTATGTTTATGGCAGTTGTCTTCAGTGTATTTGAATGTTTAGGTGAGATACAGTCTGCATATCTGACAGAAAACCAGCACAA
>NW_006291383.1:3554474-3592159 GCF_000327345.1 Myotis davidii | reverse complement strand
GATGGAAAGAGACTTTGCTTGGGGCGCTGGGCGCATGATGTAGCGTGCAGATGATACTCTATTGAGTTGTACACTTAAAACCTGTATGGTTTTGTGAATCAATATCACCCCAGTACAATAAAATTAAAAAAATAATAAAAGTAACAAAAATAAACATCTCTTATGGTGATCTGGAATGCCATCCAATGGCTCTGATTTCTCATTTTAGGTAGAATATTTGCCTTGCAGTCTTTCTTTAAATGCAAATATATTAATCAATCACTGTGCTAGGCTCTGGGAGAGAAGCAAAGAAGAATACAGTTTTTCTGCCCAAGAAACTGATAGATCAGTGGTTCTCAACCTTCTGGCCCTTTAAATACAGTTCCTCATGTTGTGACCCAACCATAAAATTATTTTCGTTGCTACTTCATAACTGTAATGTTGCTACTGTTATGAATCATAATATAAATATCTGATATGCAGGATGGTCTTAGGCGACCCCTGTGAAAGGGTCGTTCGACCGCCAAAGGGGTCGCGACCCACAGGTTGAGAATCGCTGTGATAGATTGTTTGATTGTTGCATTCATTCTACAAGTATTTCCTGAGCACACACTGAATGTCAGACACTGTGCTAGGCTCTGGATGAAGCAAACAGCTAACATATTTTGAATGCTCGTTGTGGGCAGGCACTGATTGTTCAAAATGCTTTTTTGTGTGTTCACTCACAGGCTCATAGCCCCCTCAGAAGTTGAGGTCCAGAGAGGTTGATCTACTGGAGGTCACGCTGCTAGTGAGAGGGTTCAAATTCGGGCATCTTGGCTCCAGAACCTGAGCCTCAACAGCGTCCCTGCCCTCCAGCAGCTCCCAGCCCAGCTGGGGAGACAGAAATGTAAAGAGATGAACCAGAGTCCAGCGTGGCTGTGATTGAGGGTAACCAAGCAGGACTCCGGAACTGGCTGCTTGGAGCAGCTGGGAGGCCATCACCAGACGGAGGCGCTGACGCTGGGTCCACAGCTTAGTTACAAACAACCTAAACACGAAAAGAGTCTCTTTTCTTCTTACCCAGCTCTTGCTTTGCCGTGAAGGTGTATCATGCTGCTGAGGTTGCTTTAATAACGCTCTTTTTAAATTATTTTTAAAGTAATGTAAGTAAGTTTCTGATTGAAGCAATAGATGACATTGGGGTTTGTAAGATATGGCAGGTATACCACACATAAAGAGTCTCACTTTGTACTCTTGCTTTTCTCTCTCACCTTCTTTTGTTTTTGGGTCGGTTGAGCCAGGGTGGAAATCTCCAGGCACCGGTAGCTCTCCCGGACCACAAGCACTAGAAACAGCATCCAGGGGAAGTGGGTGGACAGATTCAGCCACAACATGAGACTTTTTCTGTTGGTTCTCTACTTGCTCACTGTCCCTCAGAATCTTGAGTCTTCCAGCTCCTTTTCCTGAAGTAGTGTCATTGCTTGTACCTGTCTAGCTATAGTCTTAGAGGACACAGCTCACCTCTTTAAGGAAGCCTTTCCAGCAGCACTGAGCGCCTCATGCCAAACTCCTATGGGATCCACACCACTGATCTCACTATTAAATAGGCGCTGCTCTGAGCGCTGATATTTTCATATTATGACTTCCTATTTCGTATCTCTTCACACTCTACTCACTACCTTTCCCTCAAACAGAAGCTTTCAGTTGGTTATACATCTAGCGTAGGGTTTCCTTTTTAAGTCCAATATGCACCTGGAAGTTTCTCTCCTTTTTAGCTTGTAAGCAAACCAGTTTCCCTAGCCCCATTTTGCTTAAAAATCAGTTCTTCTTGTGACTGACTACTAACCCTTTCGCAAAAACTTTATTTACATTTAAGTTTTTAAAGTGGGTATCAGCATGGTTGTTGCCCCTTTTGAGGATATAGGCATTGTTTTGTGTATCCTTAAAAATTTTTTTTATCATAAAATACACATAATACATAATTTATCATCTTAACCATTTGTGTGTCCTTTAAAAATCTCCAAGCATTTGCACTGAATAATATGAATACATTTCTTTATTTTTACAGTCCTAATATTTCATAAATGTATAGGGCTCCATATGTCATTCATCAAATGTATCTTATTGGAACATTTTTGCCTTCTTTTTTCTGTTTTGTGACAAAAGTGAAAATACATGATGGGATATATGTATGTAATAAAATCATTATGTTTTAGGATCACGAAAGGCTAACTGATAAGTTCCGAGTTATGGACAACTGCACCACGCTCATCACATTGTGCTTTTACCAGCACCATTTTCTAGGTTTCAGATGTTGTCAGTACTTAGAGTTGGAGGGGAATTATTTTTGACATGAATTGAGTATTGTGATTTAAGATCTAAGTAATACTAGAAATATGGATACTACTACTAATAGATAACACTTAGCAAGTGTACTTACTCTATCACTAAGGGATAGTCTAGATCAGCCGTGGCAAACTACAGCCCGCGGGCTGGATCTGGCCCTTTTGAAATGAATAAAACTAAAAAAAAAAAAAAAGACCGTACCCTTTTATGTAATGACGTTTACTTTGAATTTATATTAGTTCACACAAACACTCCATCCATGCTTTTGTTTCGGCCCTCTGGTCCAGTTTAAGAACCCATTGTGGCCCTCGAGTCAAAAAGTTTGCCCACCCCTGGTCTAGATGATTTATGTAGATTGACTTATGTACACAAAACATTAGTTCTAGTCTGTTCCTGTGCAGAGTAATCCTATATAATAAAGAGGTAATATGCAAATTGACCATCACTCCAATACACAAGATGGCCGCCACCATGTGGACACAAGATGGCCAGCAGGGGAGGGCAGTTGGGGGCGACCAGGCCTGCAGGGGAGGATAGTTAGGGGTGACCAGGCTGGCAAGGGAGGGAAGTTAGGGGTGACTGGGCCTGCAGAGGAGGGCAATTGGGGGCAACCAGGTCTGCAGGGGAGGGCAGTTGGGGGCGATTGGGCTGGCAGGGCGGCAGTTAGGCTTTGATCAGGCTGGCAGGCAGAAGCAGTAAGGAGAAATCAGGCAGGTAGGCAGGCGAGCAGTTGGGAGCCAGCAGTTCTGGATTGTGAGAGGGATGTCTGACTGCCCACCGGGATTGGGCCTAAACGGGCAGTTGGACATCCCTCGAGGGGTCCCAGATTGGAAAGGTGCAGACTGGGCTGAGGGACACACACACACACACACACTCCGTGCACGAATTTTATGCACGGGGCCTCTAGTAGTTAATACTTCTATTAACGGTAGACCTACAATGGAGGTAGACGGCTCTTGTCTTTCCTTGACTTTGTTCTTGGGATATAAGGCACAGATGTTAAAGCTCACCAAGAACTAGTGGGTAGCTCCTCAAACTAACTAAGTTGAACATCCCTAGAATTATTTATTTTTGATGCCCACGTGTTACTTGTCACATACTAGGGTAAATGTTGTTCATTCAAAAATGTATCATCAAAATTGGCTTTGAAATGGCAGCGGAAACAGCTGGCAGGGAGCTGAGTTTGCAGCTAGAACTTACCTGCTGTTAGGGAGGGAACTATGCCTGTCAAGGAAAAATTTAAAGTACATAATATTGGCTTTGTGCATGATTGCAAATGTCAAAATTCCATTAATTTGATTTTTAAAGTTTAAGGTATTCTGCCATTTGGTTACTAAGTATATGAATAGACTGACATTTATTCAGCTTGGCTCTCTGTAAGCTACACATGCATATTTGTTTGAAGGATATCCTTTATCCCTCTACTGAGAATTTTGGGAGCACACCGTGTTGGGCTAAATAGGATGTGTGATCTGAAGGAAAAGAACATACTCTGAAATTTAGACTCTAATGCAGCGGTTCTCAACCTGTGGATCGTGACCCCTTTGGCTGTCAAACAACCCTTTCACAGGGATCGCCTAAGACCATCCTGCATATCAGATATTTACATTATGGTCCATAATAGTAGCAAAATTACAGTTATGAAGTAGCAAACAAAAATAATTTTATGGTTGGGGGTCACAACATAAGGAACTGTTTTAAAGGGCCAGAAGGTTGAGAACCACTGCACAGACCTCATACACATGAAATCTCAAGTTATAAAGAAAAACCGTGTGGGATTAGGTAGCAATGAATGATGCAGACAGGGCAATACATCTAGAGTTCAGAGGAGGGAGAGAATGATCAGCCTTAGGAGGGAGTTAAGATTCTGTTCAGACTTTGACTGCAGGGAGGGGAAGAAGGAAGGTCCTTTAGAAGAGGAGGTATATTGTGTCCCTAAATGGGAATAAATAAAGTCTGTTTTTTGAGGAAAGTTAATGGTTTTTTTCCCCTCCTGGTTGGAGTGAAGAGTTTTTTAAAAGTTTATTTAATGAGCACTTACTAAATGCCAGGCATTGTGCCAAATATTAAGGTGTATCATTAACTTAATCCATAATATATCCCTATGAAGTGACTATTCCTAACTCCATTTCCAAATGAGGAAACTCAGGCTAAGGGAGGTCCAGTCACTTGCCCAAGGTCATACAGCTAGTCAGTGATAGAAGAGACACTTGATCTCAAGTCTCCCCTCAAAAAGTTTGTGCACTAACCCATTTGTTCCCATCCCAGTTTGTCCAAATCTAGATATAACCCATGTTAATCTCTCCCTTCAAGACTTCCCTTCCATTGGTTATTTAGGGAAAGGTAGGTTTATCTCATATTTCCTGTGAACTATTTCTCTGTAGCACATGTCATTTCTCTCAGCTTGGGCTTGGGGCTCCATTTGCTTTATAAGCAGGCAGGGTCTGCTTGATAAGATGCTGTTGCTATAAGGCTGGCTTCTGAATGGTGGTAAGGAGAGGGACCCAGCGTCTTTTACTGCTCTGTTACTTAATTCTTTACCCTGCCACCAACACAAAACATTACTGAAGGAATAAACCGGAGGTTATCTTAGTTTGGTTGTAGGTTTAGTTCTGGAAACAAAGGGACCCTACATTAATAATGGCTTAACTGTGATGGGAGTTTGTATCTCTACCGTATAAAAATCGGAGCTGTTATGGCGGCTCTCCTTCATGACAGGAGCAGGGGCTCAGACTTCTGTTTCGTTGCTCTGCCATTATCTTAGGCATCCATCAAAGCTGAACAGACATAATAGAGCCATGAGGTAAATGTTCCTACCTGGCAGCACGGGAGGCTGGGCATGTGGTCTGTGTTCTGGGTGGCCAAGTAGCCAGCTTAATCTCAAGGGTCTATTATTATGAAAAGAGGAGGATGCATATTGAGGGATAGTTAGCAATCTCTGCCTTAGAGGGAGTTATAAAAAAAAGGAGAAAACTATAAGACTTAGATGATAGGTATGGCTGCCCTAGAGACCAACAGGAAAAGACCAAACTGTTAAAGTCTCTTTAGGAGCAATGCTGTACCCTAATAGACATTACAATACCTGCTTTCCTATTTCAGGTGTGCCTTCTATTAAAGGAAACTGTACTTCCTTCCAAGAAGTAGTTCTCACCTCAGGTCCCTCCTCCAGCAGGATTAGACACAACAACTTGCAGCTGTATCTTTGCCAAATTCGGAGTTGTTTTATCTAGAGTTACCTACAAGTGACGTGAGCAGAAAACTCCAGGGTCAGCTTTTGTTGAGATGAAATAATGCCTCTTCATTTTCCAGCAGACCACAGTTAATGAGATATTTGTGTGCACTCACACACACAAACACACACTCATATCCCCCTCACAGGGACAAAACCTCTTCTTAGCTTCAATTCTGTCTAAATCCAGATTGGGGAAGAGAAATGCCTTTTAAGGACCACATCTACACAGACGCAGACGCTGCAGCCTACGGCACCGAGGGAGCTTTCTGCTTTACGTGGAGTAGCAGGAGTTTCCTCTCCCTCATGGAGACTCATTGCTCTTTTTAGACATCAGGACCTAAGACTCCTGGTCAGCTCTTTAACCATTTGTATGCAATAATCGTCTATAGATGCAAGAGGCAGACCTTTTTAAATTAAATTTAAAATATCGTGGCCATTAACTGGTTAAGGAAGCTTTGAAATTGTACTTTTTTTCCTTTTTAGGTTAGATAAAAAGTTTTACCAGGGTGTACGTCTGTCTCCCCAAACTAATCTATGAAGGTCATAATCAAACAAAATGTAAATACGTATTTGCCTGTTTTCTGCGTGAAGCCTAATGTCTGGGTGGGTGTGGTAGTGAGAGCTGTATTTCTAATTTTATTTGCCTGAATGTTCTCTTATAATGTGAGAATTTTCTGAGCCTGTGCCTCCTCCAGCGAGTCCTTGCACTCACGTCTATCCGCGTTACCACCTTCGATCCCAACTCCGCTCCAGCAGAGAATGTGTTGCATTCTTCCTGTTGGCAGCTAACTAGTTACTTTAAACCAGTGGTTCGCAACCTTCCTAATGCCGCGACTCTTTAATACAGTTCCTCATGTTGTGGTGACCCCCAACCATAAAATTATTTTTGTTGCTACTTCATAACTGTAATTTTGCTACTGTTGAGGCAGGTGTGGGAGGCATCCCCCTACTGGGGATAATGCAATCTCTACGATTTATGAATCGTAATGTAAATATCTGATATGCAGGATGTATTTTCATTGTTACAAATTGAACATAATTAAAGCATAGTGATTAATCACAAAAACAATATGTAATTATATATGTGTTTTCCGATGGTCTTAGGCGACCCTTGTGAAAGGGTTGTTCTACCCCCAAAGGGGTCGCGACCCACAGGTTGAGAACCGCTGCTTTAAACTAAGTCATTGGCTTGCCTTACGCCCTTCCCACGCTCCCCCCCCTCAACCCCCACCCAACACACACACAGCTCTGCTCCTCAGAAGTTCCCCTCTAGAATCAGAGCATGGATGTCTAAGATAGAAATAGATGGAAACATAAAATTTATAAGTTATTAAGGTGAATAGCTTTTATGTTTGTTTTCCTTTCTCTTCTCTCCTTGCATCTTTCTTTCTAAGCAGATGAGGCATTTAACTGCAATGAAGTTCTCAGAATGTATGTGTAATTTGGGTCCAAAAGATTATGTTATTGTCTCAGAGTTGAACAGACAGAAGAGTGTTACCAATGCAGTTAACGTGCTTTTTGTTTGTTTGTTTTCACGTCATTGCTGTGAATCAAAGTAGGATGACTTTGACCCTGCCCAGCCCCTGGCAGCAGATTCTGTCTCCACACAGTAGTTCTCCAACTTGGTGTCAAGTAGAATCACTGGAGGGAGCATTTAAAAAATGTCAGTGTCTGACTCTCCCTCCCAGGGCTTCTAAGTTAATTGGTCTTGAACATGGCCTGACCCTTGGGATTTAATAGGTTAGAATTTAGTACGAAAGCATCTCTGGAAACATGCTCTCAACATTTTCATAGAGATGTTTCCGGTAGGGTGCACTTCCACGTTAGTGACATTTAAAAATTGTTCTAAAAAAAAAAAAAATTGTTCTAAAGCACTTACACCAGACCGATAGAGAATAATAGGTGAGCAGCATTAAGGAACAGGTAGAAGGAGAGAGACACTTGAGATTCCAACTCCTCTGGATCCAAAATGAAGCAAGACACAGGGGCACTGTGGGACGGGAGACACATGACTGAGAGGGTGAGGACTCAGCTCCCTGACGCAGACGCAGGAGGGCATCCTGGCAGGGTGGGCTCTGCTACTCCAGCCTCGGAGGTGAAATTCTGACCATAAAGATTTAGACTTACCATGTGTTGTGGAAAAGCGCTCAGGGCCTGGGACTCCTGGGTGCTGGATTCCCTTCTGCCACGTATGCCCTTTCAGAGCCGCTTGGCTGGCCCTGTGCGCCCCGAGGAGCTGGGCAAACGCAGGTTGCACCCACCCCCGCCTCTTCCCGGGCCTCTTCTTTCTGAGCTTTTCCGCCAGGGGGAGTACAGACAGGCCTGACTCAGATTAGGGGGTTTATGTAGGTATTTTTATTGATTTCAGAGAGGAAGGCAGAGGGAGAGAGAGAAACATCAATGATGAGAGAAGGAAAGAGAAGAGGACAGATAGAAGAGGAAGGAAGGAGAAGACATTCAAACTGGTCACTTTTGACCTATTAAAATTGGGACACATGAGGCCGCTGGGGATGCCTGGATCCCCAAAGGTACTTTTTCTCTCAGAAAACACTTACTCGATATTCTTCTGCATCTACTTGCTCTTCAGTAATTGGTAAGATCTGATGTATGTCCAGGTAGAATAATATTAAATGGCTATGTTTTGGCTCATGGTACATTTCTGCCGTATAATAGTCTGTTTTAATACATAATTTTTCACTTAAGTGCACTACAACATTGAGTTGGCCTTTCTCCAGTGTGTGCTGTTGGCCGTTGGAAGCAGTGGTGTGTAAAATTTATACTTGCTTTGGATCCTACAGTTAAGACCTCAAGTCATTTTCTTTGAAAAATTATATAAAATCTCTGAGTTTTGATGTTTCTCTTTTGTAAAATGGGGATAATGCAATCTATATATATATTTTTAATCCTCACCGGAGGCTATTTTTTTCATTGATTTTTTTTAGAGAGAGGGGAAGGGAAGAAAAGTAGGGGGATGCCTCCCACGAGTGCCCCAACAGGTGCCAGAGTTGAACCTGCAACCAGGTATGTGCGCTTGGCCAGCAATCGAACCCAGGATCCTTCAGTCCAAGGGCCAACACTCTAACCGCTGATCCAAACCAGCCAGGGCTACAGTCTCTATGTTGTAAGGTTCTTTTTATTGCTGTTTTAAAATTATTAATGTTATTTGTTTTGTTTTTAAAACTCATTTTACTATGCTGGACTAATTCAAGCAACAACAACAATAATATTGGATTATAACTCAAAGTATAAAATACATATCAATACTGACATAAATACACGATTAATTAGTAAGTAAATGGAGGGAGACGAAGCAATCTCATGTGCAGAAGAATCTCAAGTATTTCCAAAGTCTGATCCACTTTTCAATCTCACCTCAAACCAAGTGTCAATGGTAAACAAAAGAAAGATGAATTTAGAAAAGAACCCAGGGCATCCTAAAGAAATCTTAATGCCAATGATAATGAGTTAACTTTGGGGAGGTTAGGAATGTTGGGGGGAGACATTCCATCTTCAAAAAAATTATCAAAAGAATGTGGATAACTTTCTGCCTTTGAAAAGGGCTGCCCTTGGAGTTCTCTCCCCTTTGTTTTAAGTGATTTTTAATCTTGTAATCCTGTAACACAGGTTTGGCCCCTCCCTCAGAGTCCTTTTATTTTTATCTCTCACTTAGAAAAGAGGCTGGCGTAGGTAGACTTTGAAAGAGTAGACTTTGACAATGTCATTTTTCCTCGTTCTCGCCATCCTTACCCACCTCCCTCCCTGAATATTATTTTATGGGTACAGTGGGGCCTGGACTTACGAGTTTAATTCATCCCATGACCAAGCTCGTAACTCAAATTACTCGTATGTCAAATCAAAAAGTGAACGAGTGAGACATGTGATGCTGGGCTGATGTTGTGGCGTTCACTGTGACGTTCACTGCACCAACTAGCGGTGGGGTATCTGAAGCTGGCTCGTAACCCGAATTTTAACTTGCAACTCAAAGCAAAAAAAATCGGCCAGGAGACAGCTCGTATCTTGAAAAACTCATTAGTCGGGACACTCATGAGTCAAGGCCCCACTGTATTTAAAAACGATTCCTTTAGCTAAAGGACACATATTTTTGAAAACGTGAAAAGCATGTGTTATTTATTCCCCAAAGGCTGTTCTTATTCCTCTTTTGGCCAGCCCTGGAAACGATGGATACATCTGCAGGTGTGAAAGGAATCAGGAGAGGATCTGGGAGAAAGACCTGGGTGTGTCAGGGATTTCTGCTCTTGTTAAGCCAGGCCTCAGCCATCATCACCTCTTACCTGCTTCCCTCCCAGAAGAGCTCACGTTCATCGGCTACTGTGCACCCTGCCTGCTGGGCTGCTGGAAGGGTGCATTCGTGTAATGCGTCTAATGCACGCTTTCAGCTGTGCTCACCTTCATAGCTTCAAGGACCCGGTCTTGTTACATCTTGTTTCCTGTGAAATAGTTTAGGCTTAATGCCTCACTCACTTCCAAGACCTAGGAGCAGAAGGAGTGTGGCAGGATAAATGATTGGCCAGTTGTTTATCCTGTTACTTCCCCTCCTTCTCTGTTTGAGGAATATAGCCTGCTCTAGTTTTTAGGGTTCCCCTCCCTCCCTTCCTTTCTTCTTACTTTCTTCCCCTGGAAAAGACTTGATTGAACAGTTAATGGGAATGTTCTATCAGGAAAAGAGAAATAGATAAGGCCTTTGAGGGCCTGGAGAAATTAAGGTGGAAGATTCTCCCCTAACTGATAGGAAAGAGGTTTGAGGTGTCATGGGAGTGAGATAAAGGCATCGCCTTGGGGCCATGTCTGAGGAGGTGGGAAAACCCCAGAAAAACGGGGTCTAGATTAAGAGAAACCTTGGGCTGAGGACTGCCAGTCCAGGAGATCGCTAATGTTCACTCATGGGGCAGTGACCAGGGCTTGGAGAATGAGGACACTCAATCTGCCCTTTCTACACTTCACGTGACCCATCCATTCCGGTTCAAAGTGGGATGGAAATGCAGGCTTGGTGCCACATTAAGTTGATTAAGAGGCGATAAAACAGCAATATTTCTTAAACACCTGAGCTTGTGGACTGAGATTCATAGCTGCTACACTAGAATTAATTCATGGCTAATTGATTTGAGGGGAGAATATTGATCTTTCACACCAAAGGCAAATGTTTGAGTAAGCTCCAGGGAAAGCAGAAACTGCATGCAGCTTCCTCTAGTAAGGAAGAAGAGAAGTAAAAAGTGTCAGTAAAGACTAGCTGGCTTGGCTCAGGGGATAGAGCGTCGGCCTGTGGACTCAAGGGTCCAGGGTTCAGTTCTGGTAAGAGCACATACCTGTGTTGCAGGCTTGATCCCCAGTAGGAGGTATGAAGGAGGCAGCCAATCAACGATTCTCTCTCATCATTGATGTTTCTATCTCTCTCTCCTCCCTTCCTGTCTGAAATCAATAAAAAAAAAATATATTTTTAAAAGGTGTCAATAAATATATTGGGTTTTGTTCAAAAACCCTAACTGGGGTTTCTTTTAGAAAATGTACACGTTTTGAAATTCTAGGTATATAAAAATCATTTGGGACATGAGTGGAGAGGGCGTCATTGACTTTACTTTCCAGTTGTCCTGTCCCTTCTGTATCCAACTAACACACTTTCTCTTCTGTGGAGAGAGTCCTGGGCAGGGAATCAGGACCTGGATCCCAAACTGTGGCCTTGGATAGGCCATTTTACTCCTAAATACGTAAACCGAGGGTTTTGGCATACCTGAGAGTTCCCCCGCAAATGAAGGGGCATCCTTTTATTTGTAAAATTTGAGGATGGGGAACTGGTTGTGGGAGTATAGTGCGCTGAACACTGGGTTTGCTGTGAGGATCAAGACTGAAAAATTATGTAATTAAAATAAAACCAAATTTCCACCATGTCTTCTAAAGTCTACCAAAATAAACTCAGACATAGCTTCTGTTCTTCAATTTTTATTTTTTTCTATAAAAAAAATCATAGAAGTCAAATAATTCCCATCCTAATCAGAGAATGCAGATAAGCTTCTCTGGGTGCGAATCTCCATTCTGTTAAATCCCAGACCAGTAAGGAGTCTTACCTTTTTGATTTCTTGAAAGTGGCTTGTTAACCTGTTTACTCCTCACCTCAGTCTTGTGAGTTAGGTGCCATTATTATCATCAGTATTTCTGTTTCATAGAGAGGAAGCTGGGGCACAGAGAAATTAAGTAGCAGCAGCTAGGCCTGAACCTGAACTGCGGGGCCTGACTCCAGGGCCTTGTACTTAACCAGTATTCTGTGTGGCCGCCAAACCACAGAATCCTCTCCGATTTCTTCATTCTTTGCTAATAATGGAATTTTTACCCTGTACAGTGTAGCATATCCAGAGTTCTCAGGGACAATTTTATTGGGAAACGTTGTTTCACATCATTCAAAATAAGAATGTCTGGGACCATCTGTTAGCAGGGTTGGAGCAATGCGTGAAGACAGTATCCCGGGAATCCTAGTACTTTCCTTTGTGCTAAGGATTCTCCAGGGTGACAATACTGGACTCTTGAGTCCCATACTTACATCGAAGTGACAATTAGAAGAGGGGATAAAAAGGAAAGAAAAGAAGGAAACAACAGAATGAGGCCGTGAGAAGACAGCGCAGAAAAACAGTCTATGTCAAATTTATTTTAATATAACTCGTTTGAATTCAGTGCATATTGCGAACAATTTTTACTGAACTATTTGAATTTCTGGAGAATTTTTTCTGTTAGTGAATCCTTTCATTTTTTTCTTTTTATTTATTTATTTTTATTAAGTTTATTGGGGTGATATTAGTTAATACTATTACAATGGGTTTCAAGTCTACATTTTCATGATACATGATCTGTATATTGCATTGTGTCCCACCACCCAAACTCAGATAACCTTGTCACTATCTATTTGATCCCCCTTATCCTTGACTGACTCCCTTATCCCCCCTTTCCCTCTGATGACGGCCACATGCTGTCTGTGAGTTTTTGTTGGTCTTGTTTGTTCATTTATTATTTTCAGTTTTATATCCCACATATGGGTGAAATCATATGGTTCTTAACTTTTTCTGACTGACTTCTTTCCCGTAGCATGATATTTTCAAGGCCCATCCACGTTGCTACAAATGTCAGAATTTCATCTTTTCTTATCCTTTCAATTTTAAAATTTTGTCAGGTATTTGCATGTCCAGATACTGAACTCTAGAGCAGAAGGAGAGACCTATGTAAATCATATGTATAACAAGCATGTTGGACAAAAAATGTTAGGTCTTTGGGCAGAGGATTCTATTCATGATTTATTTTTATATTAAACAAACTCACGTGTGTCTATAAATCATTTTGAAAAAATATAGAGAGCTGTAGTAAAGCCATTACATGAGCAACAATAATAAAATTTTTACAGTTGTAATGGTTGGGTGTTTTTTCTCTCCATTAAGCCCTACACACCTTCAAACATTTAGGGCACCTTTTGAGGAATGAGGAAATTGGGTAACACTTCATGGTAATTATATTAAATCATCAACACCGAATTGTGACACTGAAAAATAAATTACAATCCAAGGTGGCAAGTTTAGATGGAGGAACTGGAATTTGCTTAAGGAGAATAAGATGGCCTTTCAGAAAATTTGAGAAGTCTGGCAGTAAAAATTCCCGATGTGTAATTGCTTCCTGAACACACACATAAAAAACAAGCTTTACCTCCTACGCCACCTCCTATGCCCAGGCTGTCCATATATGTGACATTGTTATTTCTACTAAATTATGCTGATACAGTACTGTTAACGTAAAAAACCATTGAAACCTGTAAAGAATTTTTGTGAGTTTATTTGAGCCAAACTGTCGACATATGCCGGGAAGCAGAACCTCAACGAATTGAGATAGTGCTCCGGAGAATGGCCAGGTTACAATTGTATTTATACATTTGCAATCAAAGGAGGGATGGATGTAAGTGGGTTACATGAAATTCATTGGTGACAGATTTAAGGAGGTGGGATTAAGCGAAGCGGGGAAACCTCTAGGATAGGATAAAAAGTAAAATGATGGACACATACCTAGGTGGGTGCAGGATCAATTAACATGTTAATGAAGGAATTTGTAGTATCTGTCCTGGCGCCCAGAACATTTGGTTGTGCCCCAGGGGCTCCAGAAAAAGGGAAGTTACAAGTTACCCAGACATTTCAAGGGTATGTTATCTTAGAGGCAAAAAAGCAAATGGGCTCAGAAAGGATCAAAGTTGATCTTGCCCACCATACTGCTTTTAGTTAAAGTTTAATTTCAGACCATCCTTTGTGGTTATTTTAGGTCTCTGAGTCTGCTAGGCTGCCACGCAGGCCTTCCCTGAGCTTGTCAGGTCAGCGTGTGGCCCCTTTCGTCCACAGTACTAAGGCTCAGGGAGACTGAGAGGGTTTAAATAACTTTCCTGAAGACACGCTGTAAATGGCTAAACTTGGATTCACCTTGGACAATTCACCCCTGAGAGATTCTAATTTCAGAAGTGGGGTCTGGGAGCTGGTGTCTGCATTTTTAATCAAGTTCCCAGGAGAGTCTGATGTGCGGACCACTCTTTGAGAAACACTGACCAATGGGAATGAGCCTGTGAACATGAAGAAATGAGCTCATGGACACAGTACTGTTGTGCATTGATGTTCAGGCCTCTCAAACCAGCTATTTGATATTTCAGATACGTACGTTGAAAGGACAATAACATTCAGTTAATGGGGCTCACAGAAGAGTAGTTTAGTACAACACCAGGAGCAGATATGGGTAGCTTACAACAGAGAGAGGCATGCCCTGAGCTGAAGACCAGGTGAGGAGTGGATTTACCTGGGTTACCAGACATGTCAGGATTCCATGTGCCTGCAAAGAGGGAATGTAGTGTCAGCTCAGACCCCGCCTAGGAGAAGGCTGGGAGAGACCATTTCCTTTGGCCACAGGTGAAAATACAGCACATTCAGCTAGCTCATTGTTATCAGTTTAAGGAGATAATAGCCCACCTGGGTCCTAAATAAACAATACGAGGTATTTGAGTGTGATTTCTGCAAGAGGCAAAATGTCACAAAAGTAAATTACAAATAGTGACCCAATGTGAGCTTTCGACAAAATCATAAGAATCTGAGAGTTTTCTGACTATTGTTATAAGGGTTCTAATACAAGGTCAAAACATCTGAGTGTGCCGAAACCGGTTTGGCTCAGTGGATAGAGCGTCGGCCTGTGGACTGAAGGGTCCCAGGTTCGATTCCGGTCAAGGGCATGCACCTGGGTTGCGGGCACATCCCCAGTGGGAGATGTGCAGGAGGCAGCTGATCGATGTTTCTCTCTCATCGATGTTTCTAACTCTCTATCTCTCTCCCTTCCTCTCTGTAAAAAATCAATAAAATATATTTAAAAAAAACAAAACAAAAAACATCTGAGTGTAGAACTGAGTCACACAGCAAGAAGGCACTCACAGAACCCAGAAAAGGTGCTCCATGGTGCCCAAGAGCAAAGATGTGTCCTGGTTATTTCTCACCAGGAACTAAAGGGTGTCCCAAAATTAATGCAAGATTTGAAGTTTACGCCATTTGTGCCGTAAGTGTTGCCAAGAACAACAAAAAAGATAGCGTGACAGCTGACCGTTCAAGGTTATTAAAAATGGAGCACTACATGAGAGAACAATGCGTTTTCATTGTTGAGCAATAATTTAAAAATAATGAAGGTTTGGCAGCTACAGTTCATAATTTTAGTGCAAAATATGGTCGGAATAATGAATTAGCTTCATCAACTGTGAAGAGATTAATTAAAAAATTTAGGGAGACTGGATCAATTAGTGATCAATTAAATTCGGCGCCGTGGTCAAGAACTGGACATTTCGAGAAGCTCTCTACAGCGTATTCTCACGAAAGATCTGCATCTTCCTGCTTCCAAAGTTCACTTGACTCAAGAACTGAAGCCTACTGACCACGCACAGCGAATGGAGTTCGTTGAATGGATTAACAAGTGGATGCTGATTTTTCGAACAAAATCATCTTCAGCAATGAGGCTCATTTTCATCTTGATGGCTTGGTTAATCGACAAAATGGTCACATTTGGGGTTTAGAAAATCCACGAGTGATTGTTGAGAAACAAATGCATCCACAACGTGTCACTGTTTGGTGCAGATTTTGGACTGGAGGCATCATTGGACCATTCTTCTTCGAAAATGCGGCTGCTCAGGCAATAACAGTTAATGGTGCTCGCTATCACGACATGATAATCCATTTACCCGATATGCTATTCCATACATAACCCTATACTGTATACTTTGTGAATCAATAAAAATTTTACAATTTTTAATTATAAACCCATATTTTGTATCAACATTACTTCTTGCGTGAATTTTGGGACTCCCTTAGAACCTGTGAATCACTTTCATTGTGTGTATGTGTGTGTGTGTGTGTGTGTGTGTATGTTGAGTATCAGTTAACTGCATTGTAGATGAATATATTTAAGATTCTAGGGCAATGTATTTTCCAGTTATCTCCACAACATTCATTTACAGTCTTCATAAAACTCCAAGTTTGAGTCCCTCTGAGAATTATGGTGGACGACTGGATTGAGTGGGTCTAAACATTAAAAATAATAGAAAAAAATATAAAAAGTGAAAATGCCTTATTAGTAATTGCTTTATTTTATTTAAAACAGTGAAAAGAAAAAATGACAGAAAATAGACATTGCATCCCAAATAATATTACCTTTTAAAAAACAGTATATATTTGCAAGTTCTAAAACAAATGTTACCAATTCCAAGTTACAAAATATGCATTCAGCTTATTTAAAACAAAGGCAGGATGACAGATTCTACATGTGAAAATTTTTTAGCAATACTAATACTGCTTTTTGCATATCAGGGATTTTTATTTTTTACTTTTGGCAACAAAGAGCACCATGAAACAGGAGCATATTAAGGAATTCATGTGCAAACTGACTGCAGTCTTGCAAATGCCAAACACTTACTTAAGGTATTTGATATTTCACAGAGCTGGTGAAAGTGTTTGCTTTCTCTCTCTCTCTGGATTATTTCATTCTATTCCGGCACTAGGCCAGCTCCTTAGAAATCAAAACTTGGGAGGTCATATCTTCCATTTGTCTCAATTTCCATAAATGCTCTTCCTGCATTCGTAGTTAATGCTATATTGTTTTTTTTATAGAAGGCAGATAAAAAATATTCATTTGAACAATGAGTCAGAAACCTGAAAACCTGTAGTCAAATATATTTTATTTTATTCCATTAGAAGGGTTGGAATGATGTTTGTTCTTATTGGAAGGTAATATTTGTGTTCTGCCAAGCCCAGGGCCTAGCAAAGAGTGGACACTGAGTAAATGGTAGTAATTTAAAAAATCCATTTAAAGATTTATTGCCAGAAAAATATTTGACTCCTCTAAGAAACTTGTTTGCTTTTTAATAAAATGAACAATGAGAATTTCACAGGGTGGAGAAAAAGTAGGTTTACAGTTGTTTGGATGGAAAATAAAACAATAATTAATAAATAATAATATAAGAATAAACTCTGTGTTTTGCGTACTCACAACTGTACACCTACTTTTGTCCACCCTGTATAATCTCACTTGTTTACCTATTTTATTTATTTATTTAAATTTTTTTTTAAATCTTCACTGAGGGTATGTTTTTATTGATTTGAAAGAGAGAGAGGAAGGGAGAGGGGGAGAGAGAGAGAAACATTGATGCGAAAGAGAAACATCTACCAGTTGCCTCCTGCATCTGCCTCAACTGGGATTCCAACCCGCAACATGGGTATGTATGCTGATTGGAAATTGAACCTGTGACCCTGTGGTGCAGTGATGACGCACCACCCACAGAGCCATGCTGGCGAGGGCTGCCTATTTTGTATAACTGTTAGGACCTCAAAACTAAATTTAGTGCTTAACTTCAATGATTATCTTTTTTTTTTCTGGATAATTAACACCTATTTTTAGTCATTTTACTGTTGTAAAAAATTAGCTGTTTTATTTGGGTTTTAGCATGCTGATCAGCTTCAGTTGGTTTTTGGATGATATGGATAATGAAACCAAAACAATAACAAGTCAGAATGCTGTAAGGCCTCCAACTACTAAGTCTTTACATAGACATCCGGATGCATTCCAACAAAACATACAACATTCTATTAAAAATAAAATCAGTCTATATGTCAACAACATGTATAATTTATTTTTTTTACTGTAGTGTTGAATGTTAAACTATCACAGGGGAAACTGGATAACTGATGTATGCCCCATTTAAAAAACAAAACAAAACAAAAACCGGTGTTTTACAAAAGTAAGAACTTGTCTATTTTGTAAAGAGAATTCTGAGAGAAGTAAAAATATTAACTTATGCTGTGTTATAACACTTCCAAGCATCGTGCTGTCTACATGGACATATGGGCAGAATCTGACACACCTGGGGATTTATGCCTCTTTCTCTTTTTGTAAAATTAAAAAAAATTCCTACAATTCATAGTTGTAAGGATTTATAATGATTTATGCAGCCAGCTCAAGAAAAATCCTGGTACCCATTAAATACTAATGGATATTGGTGGCCATTGAATTAATAACAAAACCAACAGTATGTGCCTCTGCCAGCCTAGAAGTGTGCAGAACACAAGCTCACAGGATCTCCAATCCTTTGAACCGAGCAAACAGCATAGTACCAGCAGCAAAGCAAGCTGCTGCTTCCAGATAATCCTGCTGGGGCTGGCTTTTTCTCAGCTCGATGAAGCTGGATGTGAAGGTGGAGGCTTGAACCTATTTAAATATAGTTTTTTTTCTTATATCGAATATCAAAAGTAGCACTAAGAAATTACCACTATGCTACTGACATAGCTACACTTCACATTTTTTAATAAGGAAGAGAAAATGCTTTAATTGCCTATAATAACCATGATGAACATGTTTTTCAGGCCATGAGACTGTTGTCTGTAACACCCTGGAATAATTATTTACTTTTGCCCCAAATCTGTCCTTGATTAATTGCATACATTTTCTTTTGATCACCTTAGAGGTGTGCTGACATTCCAAAAGGCTGAATTTTGCCCATACCATAATATACCCAAATTGAATGTGGAAATTGTGTTGTATTGGAGAATAGATATTGACTCATTACATTATGTGTAATGACTACATATAAAATAGCCTTTCCACCTGTTAGAGTTCTTGGTGTCATAACTGTAATTTTATGCTTTGGAAGAAACTGATAATATGATTCTCAATTTGTCAAGGGTGCATAGATCCATTCATAAAACAATTTGACTTCAGTATTCAGCATTTTTGCAACTTCTTATATTGCTAAAAGTGAATTAAGCAGATAGTCATGAGTTAAAATGTGTATCAATATTGACCCCTTAACTTTGTTTTCTCTAGGGAATATGAAAATAAATAAACAACTTTATCTGTAAATTGGTGTCCATCTATGAAAATATGAAGGAATGAAATCCATTATGTGTACTAGATTCATGCTACCCAGAAAAGCAGGCGTTTTACTGCAGTGTAGCTGTGTATCACACCGTGTTCGACTGTCAGGATACCAAGTAATGACTGCACCCGACCTGCTGGGAGAAGGTTCCGGGAGTGGTTGAGGAACTGGTGGGATGATGTCTGCCTGACTGCACTGGACCCTGTGGCTGTGCGGATGGGATGCACACTTCCCAGATATGAAGTCCATGGTGAACTCTTCCATGCTGGGCCAAAGGCACAGGTTTATTTAATGAACTAGAGGCCCGGTGCATGAAATTCATGCACGGGTGGGGACCTTAGGCCTGGCCTGCGATCAGGGCTGATCAGGGCCAGGTCAGTCAGGGCCAGGCCAGAGAGGAGGTGACGGTCGCCAGGCTGGGTGCAGAAGGAATGGACACCGGACGCTGACGCCACCATTGTCGGTGCTCTGCCACTGCGTGGTTCCCTGCCTCCCCCCATCCTCCTTCTCTCACCGCCACACTGCCCCTGGGTGGGTGGGGGGCGGGTTGATCGGGGCCTGCTGGCCAGGGGGAGGGACGGGGCACAGGAGGTTGGCCACCAGCCCTGAGGAGGGAGCCAGCTCTTGGCCCCTGGGAATGGGGCCGCATCTGCTCTATTCCCCACCCAGCCCAGGGCCTGACCCTGATCGGGCAATCAGGGCCAGCTGGCCAAGAGGAGGGACCGTGGGAGGTTGGCCAGCCAGGGAGGGTTGGCCATGGGAGCACACTGACCACCAGAGAACAGCTCCTGCATTGAGTGTCTGCCCCCTGGTGTTCAGTGTGCATCATAGCAACCGGTCATTCCGGTCACTTAGGTTTTTATATATATAGATACCAAAGGTACAAATCACCTGAGGCCACACATTGCAGATATGTATGTATGTATATGTGTACACAGGGATTGATGGAAATGCTGATTAAGGCTCTATATTTATTGCTGTTTTGCACATTGTAGTGAAATATGCATTGCTAATGCATGTCATTGAGCACCCCATGTATTTTAATGCAATATATATATATATATATATCCATACATATACATATATATATACATATACATATATACATATATATATCACCCTATGGCTCTGTGATCTCTGAGTAGCACAGGATGAGGGTGACCAACTGTCCTGGTTTGCCTGGGCCTATGGATTTTTTTAGGATCAGGACTTCTAATTTTCAAGTCAGTAAAATTTTGGAAAAAACTGGACCCGTCAGTCACCCTAATGGTGACATATCAGGCTTTAAAATCCTGGTCAATATAAGCCACTTCAATTAGTAATATAGGAAGAGTAGAATCAACTTAATTGACATAAAAGAGTGGCAGCCACGCTTTCCACCATAAGAGCTTTGATTGCTTTGAGTCTCAGGAGTAGTTTCACAGTTATTTCCTGTGTGGTATTTGTGACATACAACTGTGAATGATAACTACCAGCGAAGAATTTATGGCCCAACTCAGCAATGTATAAACAAAAGCAGGATTAATCCTGTAAGGATTTGTAAACCGTTTTCTCAGACTTGTAGGAAATATTAAACTGAATGGGCTAAAAGAAAGGGAAGTGTAATCCACCGCAAATAATCTTGGTGGCATGTGACTGCCTCCTGTCTCATGCCGTTGTCTTAATGAGCCCAGGAAACGTACGGAAAAGAGCAAGGGCTCTAGCGTCAGGCAGGGTTGGGAAGGAATCCTACCCCCACGACTTCTTGTCTGTGTAACCTTGATCAAGTTGCTTCACCTCTCTGAACTTCTGTGGCCTCATCTCTGAAACAAGAGGTCTGTAGTCATTCCTTTGTCATACACTCTCAGAGAATTATATTCCTTTCCGTTAGACACAGAGCTCAGTTGTGATTGTTTGCTCATTGTCAGTCTCCCCGTGAGCTCTGGGAGAAGAAGGGTCACCTCTCTTTTTATTTTAACTGTGTTGCTGAAATGGGCACTCAGTCATTTTTCGTTGAATGGAGAAATGAGGACATTTTGTGAGGGTTACATGAGATAATTTACATGTCGGGTTCCTGGAACCTCCTTTTCTTCCTATCTCCCCAAGTCAGACTTACCCAATGCTTAACATTTCAGCTTTGTTTCTATATTTATAGGTCTAGTTAATATTAGAGTCTTTGCAAATATGAAGAGAAACTGAAAATCCAAAGGTCAGATGGTATATCTGCATGTTCATCAAGTCACATATTTTGAAAAATGCTAATTCCTATCCTATTATCTATTTGAGGCCAAGGAATTGTGACCTGGGAGAACTGGAAGTTTATTTTGTTGTGACTAGTGGTTCCTACTTCTATAGTGAGGATGAACTGATTACCAACAATTTAGCTGCATTGCATAGATTTTCAAAATATTTGTTTATGCCAATTTTGAGTCCAGTTATTACATCCCAGACAAGAATAGTGTCTGAGCAGGCTGTGAAAAGTGAGGACTGGCAGGAAGCTTATTTACTTCATCCAATCAGCTCATAATATTTCAGCTGTATGTGATTTTCTGTCCAAATTATGTGGTTGATTGCTTCAATTTTTTACTTCCGTCTGCATGTCTAGACACATCAGAACTGGCAAAGATGAGAGAGTTAAGTGGGGTGCCCATCTCTATAGCACAGGTTCTTATGAGAAGGATAATCTTAGAATTTATTGCTTTCCAAAACATTTCATATGCCCAACCAGTGTGGCTCAGTGGTTGAGTATTGACTCATGCATCAGGAGGTCACCAGTTCAATTACCAGTCAGGGCATATGCCTGGGTTGTGGACTCCATCCCCAGCAGGGCGTGTGCAGGAGGCAGCCGATCCATGCTGATGTTTCTCAATTTATATTTCCATCTCTCTCTTCCTCCCTATAAAATCAATAAAAAAATTTAAAAACCTCACACAATTCATATAAAATAGGCCAGACCACTTATTTGATAAGGAACACTGTTCCTTGTACAGCTTACCAATAATATGGGACACAAAGGAGAAAGAAAGTTATATACTGTTCTTATAACTGGTTTAAGGACTGTTTCAATGCCCTTTCAAGGAGCTCTTTAATTTTGTGTGTGTTTTCCAAGAGTTATCTAGATGTAACAGTTCAAAAATTGTATTGTTCTATGAAATGATCCTTAAAAATCCACAGTGGATGGCAGTCTCACTATTGTCCTCCAGAACAGCCTTGTTACTTCCATTATTTTCGCCTCACCAAATACCCCGCCTGTCCTGAATATATGACTCTCAGCTAGACTTTCTTAAATGTTGGAAGTAAAGATGAAATTAAAAACATACAAACCGACCAAACAAAAAAAAACACCTGGTGAATAATTAATTCATGCATAAACCTAAAAAGAATGCAAAATATAGGTTGTTGGTAACACAAAAATACTTGTGGTTTGCCACAAATGCCATTTTAGTTTCTACATAGTTGATGCTGAAGGGGAGGGAAAATCTCTTCCTGAGTCCATTGAATCCACTGACGCCTGTAAATTAGACTGGCCAGAGGCAGATTAACAAGAGAAAAACAAACATGTTTATTAACGTGCGCCTGTGTCACATGGGAGTACCAGAGATGAGTAACTCAGAGTTCTGGTTGGCATTTTAGCAAAGGAACAATACATTTTTAGAGAAGCAACAAGACAAAGGAAAGGACCTTGAGTCTCCAGGGGCAGCAAGCTGTGGGAAGGCAAATATATGGGAAACTGAGAAGATAAGGGCTGGTTGATAAAGTCTGGGTGTAGATTGCTCTGGTGCTATCTCTAGGCTGATAAGGCTCTAAAGTTGTCTCTGATCATTAACTGTTGTCCTTCCTGGTAGAGAGGGGAGGAGGGACCTTTGTAAATGTGTGTCCTGGTTCAGGCATATGGCAGGAGGGCTGTGAGCTTTTCCTGTATCTGCTTTTTTTCTTTTTTCAATTTCCTTCAGCTCAAAATAATCCTTATGCCAGAGTGACATATTTGGGGATGGTATATTTTATTACCCTACAATTTCATTGGCTTAATCTTACACTGCTTTTGTGTGTGTTTGTTTTCCTTTTAAAACTATTAAATGAAGCTAACAGAATTAAGGGAATCTATAAAGCACTCACTGGCATATTCAGCGTTCAAATTAGATACATATACTTTGCAGAGATCAATTACATGACATTATGTGAAAACTAACTCTAAGTGACTTTTTAAAACAGAAAAGCATACCAAGATTCCATTTTTTACTCACTGTATCAATTTATTCTGATAGTTTAGGAACAAATTAAAAAACATCATTTAGCAAATAAAATTTCTAGAATAAACATAGATGAGAGAAGTGTAGACATAAATTAATGTCAACGTTAATGGATAGGAAGATTCTATTTTTAAGATGTGCATTTACCCCCCAAAAATCCCAGTCAAAATCTTTTAGGACATCTTTAGTTTTGTAGATGCTACTCTGCACCTGTTAGAATGTATAAAACAAATATAAAATTGAAAACATCTACTATACAGCTATTGACAAAGTTGTGGAGTGATTGGAACTCACACACACTACTTGTGGGAATATAAATCTATGACTTTGGAAAAACAGTTTGATAGTTGAACACTTTCTTATTATAGCCATTCTACTCACAGATATTATTTCAAGATAAACAAAAGCATATGTATATATAAAGACTTGTGCACAAATATTTATAGCAAGTTCATTTGTAGTAGCTCCAAATTGGAAACAACTCCAAGTTTTTATCAACAGGTGAATGGATAAATTATTACAGCATATCTATACAATTAAATCTACTCAGCAATAAAAAGGAATTAACTTTTGATACATCCAATGACATGAATCTTATTATACTTAATGGAAAAAGATAGATACAAATGTAGATACTGTATGATTCCATTTATATAATATTATAGAAAATGTAAAGTAATCTATAGTAATAGTAATTAGATAAATGGTTGTTGGGAATGCAGCAGTGTGGGAAGAAACAGGAGGGAGGGATTAAAAAGCTTCCCAGTGAAATGTTGGGGGTGATGGATATATTCATTGTCTTCATATTAATGGTTTGACCCACATATGCAAACTGTGCACTTTAAATATCTGCAGTTGATGTATGTTAATTATATGTCTATAACAGTACTTATATACTCCTTATACTCTTAGTGATTGAAAAATTATTGTTTTGACTCAAAAGTCCCTCACATTTTCCCCAAAGGCTCTTCTAGGCGCTGTGGTGATTGAGGCAGTGAGGTCACTGTGTTCTTGTTTTGAATTGGGGGATCTTCATGTGAGACCAGTGGGAGTGGAAGCAGGTGCACCTTCTCCACAGAAATAATGTTCTTCATTCTTTTATGTTCAGACTTACTGATATAAAGATGACCACCTCGGTTCTGGCTGGTATGTTCAGTGGTTAGTCATCAGCCCTCCGCCAAAGGGTCGCAGGTTTGATTCCCGATCAAGGGCACGTACCTCAGTTGCAGATTCAACTCCTGGTCCCAGTCAGGGCATGTGCAGGAGGCAACCAATCCATGTGTCTCTCTCACATGGATGCTTCTCTCTCTCTCTCCCTCCTCCTCTCTCTTTCTCCCTCACTCCCTTCCACTCTCTCTCTCTATAAAAAAAAAAAAAATCAATGGAAAAAATATCCTTGGGTGAGAATTAACAACAACAACAAAAAGATGACCACCTGGGAGGTTTTCATTCTATGTATAGCCTTATATTCCTATTCTGTGAAATACTAAGTTGATTTTTATGTTGGCTTACATTTAAATATTTTTTTCTTCAAGCTTTTAAGTCTGAATGTTTACATTTTGTATCAAGGCAAGCCAGGCTGCTACCCTGTCAGTGTCACATAGGTGGGTGTAGGTTCCAGGGCAGGGGCTGGGATAGCATTTTGGGAGTGAGTCATCCACATAGCTAGGAAAGGGTGGAGCCAAGAAACAAGGACAACATTGGATATGAAGAAGACATCCAGGATCAGAACTAGATAAGGGGTCATCAGGAGGGGAAGGTGGGGTGGTGGTGGGGGGCAAATGTGGGATATTTTCCAGAGTTTCGTAGCTGGAAGAGAAAGCCTAAAGCAGAAATGAGATGAGAGAGGTCACGTCATTGGTCATACATAGGGATGGGTTGCCTGGAACTTTCATTAGGTGTTGACTGCATGATGGATGTGTGTGTCACTTGGGTTAGAAGGCACAGGGTGTAAGGGCCTGAACATTAGATTGAAAGCATGTGTTCAATGTTATTCCCTCTGAGTAATTGAAGTTATTCATCCTAGTCTAGAGATGAAGTCATTGCCTTCTTTGTTTCTTGCTTTTGAAATTTTTCCAGACAGGACATGATTTCTTCTTCTTTTTTAAGACGAGAGAATCCTCACTTAAATATTGAAACCCATTTATTATAATAGAAGGATCCGATTAGGAATGGGAACAAGAACCAGAAGAAAAGGGGGCAAATAAGTTACAAATATTTAAAATATGTGCATTATGAAATGTATTATAGAAATATAAAATATGTATTGGAAGAACGTCACCCAGATAACTAAAGTGGTTAAAGTTTCTTACATTTATAGTCTCTCTGGGACCAATAGCAAAGAATTTTGCACCTACTTTTTTAATCAGGAGGAAGAACTTGAAAAAATGCAGGGCCTCCCAACATCTGTAAAATTGTGAAATTTAAAAGTCATAAAGATTTAAAAGGAAAAACAAACAATTTGTTCCCCAATTAGTTTGACTTTAGTTCAACAGACATGAATGGGATGGTTAGCTTCACAGGACACACCTTCCTGGGTTTGGTTTTGTCCCCTGGTGCAAAAGACAGATTTCAGCTCTTGCACCATGCAGTCCTGTTGCTCCAGAGACTTGGCAACCTGAAAGAAGTCCATGTTATAACAATCTTTGTTAGTACAATCTTTCTCAGAATTGAGAAATACATGGGACTTTTATTTTTCCCTTGGTTAATCCTTGCCCCAGGATATTTTTCCATGGACCTTTAGGGAGGATGGAAGAGAGAGGGAAAGACAGAGAGAAAGATCGATGTGAGAGAAACACATATATTGATTGCTTCCTGCATGAGCCCTGACCAGAACCCAGGCTGGGGAAGAGCCTGCAACCAAGGTATGTGCCCTTGACTGGAATTGAACCTGGGACCCTTTGGTCTGCAGGCCAATGCTCTATCCATTGAGCCAAACTGGCTAAAGCAGTGGTCGGCAAACTGCGGCTTGGCAAACAGCAGCTCGCGAGCCACATGTGGCTCTTTGGCCCCTTGAGTGTGGCTCTTCCACAAAATACTGACTTCCTTGCATGGGCCACGAAGTTTCAATCACACTGTACCTGCACGCTCGCATGTGGTATTTTGTGGAAGAGCCACACTCAAGGGGCCAAAGAGCTGCATGTGGCTTGTGAGCCGCAGTTTGCCAACCATGGGGCTAAAGCATGGAGACTTTTTAATGAAAAAAATCTCATCACCTTTGAATGTTGAAAAATATTTTTATTGTAATGTTACTTGAAATGTACAAATATCACATTACTTATATACTCATACTCTTAGCTAGTAATCCTATCTAATAATAGGCAAACATGGTAATTGACCATACCTTCTCTATGCCCCCATTGGCTAATCAGCATGATATGCAAATTAACCACCAACAAAGATGGCAGCCGGCAGCCACACAGCTGAAGCGAGCAGGAGGCTTGCTTGCTCCAGTGATGGAGGAAACCAAGGTTCCCTGCCTGCTGCAGCCCCCCTCCCTAAAGGGGGTGTGACCAGCTGCAAACAGCCATCAGCCCCTCACCCAGGCTGGCCAGGCACCCAAGCGGGACCCCCGCCCTGATCCGGGACAACATTCAGGGAAAACCAGCCGGTCCCCACCCATGCACCAGGCCTCTATCCTATATAGTAAAAGGGTAATATGCAAACTGACCCTAACAGCAGAAAGACTGGGAATGACTGGTCACTATGACACTCACTGACCAGCAAGGGCAGACGCTCAATGCAGGAGCTGCCCTCTGGTGGTCAGTGTGCTCCCACTTGGGGGAGCTCTGCTCAGCCACAAGCCAGGCATGAATTCGTGCACCGGGCCTCTAGTCAAACATAAGACCGAAACTAATTTATAAATTAAGTATAAAAATACTTTAAAACAAACAAATTCAAATAAGCATAATTAATTTAATATGATGGATGATGTTATACTACTTAAACTAAGTTGTCTCTTGTAATCAAAACTTTTGGACCCCAGGCCCACAGATCTCAGCTGAGGAGTGTCCTACAATAGTGCTATGACACTTTCTATGTCATTCTAAGGAGGACTGTGGTATAGTAGATATCATGTGGGATTTAGGAACAATCAAACCTCAGTTTAAATACTTTTTCTGATTCTTTTTTTGTAAGTAGTGTAACCTTGGACAAGAGAGTTTAGCTTCTTATGCCTCATTTTTTCTCATCTGTGAAATGGGGTGTGTGGGTGGGTAATACCCATCTTTCAGGTATTGTTGGAGGATTTAATGAGATCATTTAGGATGCCTGACTCATAGAAGGTATTCAATAACCATTATTTCCTTTTCTTTGCCTAATTAATCTAGGCTGTCTTTTAAAAGTTCCTCACAAGTTTGGATTTCTAAAAGGAATTACAGCCTATCAGACTGTGTTAAAAGCCAAAGAGCTAAGAATTAATTTTTGGAATCACAGAATAATCAAAACTCACCCGCTCCTCTCCTTTTCTCCGTGGTTATGCTTTCCTCCTCCATCCATAACATCCTTCCAGATATTACCACATGTCCAAATCCCACTTAGACTTTAAGTTTCAGGTCCCACATACCCAGGGATGACCAGGGAGTCAGAAGTTACAAGTAAATTTTGACTTGGGGTACAGGGGCCCCTAAGGCCTGTATTGTTCAATAGCCAACTGTACATAGCAAGAAAGGCCCAAGTATACCCTCTTTGGAATGGAATAGGCCAGTCCTCATGCCAAAACTCGACCCTTGCCTAATTTAATCTTGATATTTAAAAATTCAGTAGAGACTAAGAATAAATACTTCTCCATATTATAAATATTTCTCTCTGGGATAAATGTGATGATGTTAGCATTTCTGAAACCTGCCTGACATAAAAATCACCTGGGGAGCTTTTTAAAAAATACAAATTTTCAGGCTCCATCTCAGATCTGCTGAATTAGAATCAACAGGGAAAAGGCTGGTCTGGAATTCAGAATTTTTGTCAAGCACCTCTCCCCCTCCGCCTCCCTCCATCTCCACCCCCCCACTTCCCCACCCCCCACCCCGTGATTTATACAATGAGACCAGTTTGGGATGTCCTGTTGTGAGTGGAAGGGCTCAGAACTAGGAATCAGAAGGTTTCAATTTGGGCTTGAATGCTCACTCTTTGAGAGGTCTTATATGAGCAACATAACTTCTCTGAATCTCAGTTCCCTCAAAGGATAAGGGAACATCCCTTTACTACCTACCTCATGGTTTGTGAGGCTCAAATGCCTTCATGTGTGTGGAGTTGCATGATAAGTTAAACCTATTTTCCAAACTGTCAATAAAATAAATTACTCATATAATACAAAAGTTTCCGTTGATTTGCACCATATTTTGAAAAAAAGCATTCACTTAGGTAAAACTAATTTCAGTATGATGGAAGGTGGCTTTGTCTGCTCCTACTTGGCTTGCTCTTCCCCCCCATTCAGCACTTACTGGGCAAGGATTTGTTTCTTGGGGGCTGTTTAGGTTATCACCCCTGTTTTCATTGTCCTCCAGAATCCAGCCTGGGACCCCTCCATTGTCTTCAGTTGTTATGCTACCTTAGTCTGTTATTGTTCCTTGTCTTTCATGACCTTGACACTTTGGAGGCGTGCTGGTCAATCATTTTGTAGAGTGTTTCTTAGTTCGAACTTACCATTATTTTCTCATTAGATTGATGTTCTGTATGATTGGAAAAGCCAACTCAGAAATGACATGGCCTCCTCAGGATGTAGATTAAATTTTTTATTAATATTTGGTAATATTAACTTTGATCACTAGGCTAAGGCAGCATCTACTAGGATTCTCCACAATAATTTTTGCCTTTGTAATTACTAATTATTTTGGAAGTGTCAACTAAAAATCAAAGAACATTTTCTTGGAGATTTGGACACATCTAAGAAATGATATCATTGTTATTATTATTTTTAATATATACTGTGCTTTCTGAGCTGGTAGTTTCTGTCTCATTAAAGCTCCAAGCATTCTTGACAAACAATAATTCAGATGTTATTGCTCAGTGAAGACTAAACCACTTGATAGATATTATGACATAGCCCACAAGCACTTATTCTACCCAGCCAAGTTGCCTAGATCTTTAATTTCTCCTCCTCCACTCTCAAATGTCTCTTTCTGCTCAGCGTGCACATTTTCTTAAGATTCTTTCGCATTACAAAATAATGAACAAAAACTCCTCAATAACTTCATTTGACCCTATGACTGTCTCCCTAATCACCACCCTTTCGACATACTTTCTTCACAGTCAAGCTTCCAAAATGTGTAATTTACACTCTGTCTACTTTCTGTAATTAGCCCAACCTATGGCATTCTGGCTCTGCACCATTAAACAACTAACATCACTCTTATTAGAGTCATCAAAACCTTTCATTAGGCACTTTTGCGTGATTATCTTTCTTTGCTTCCTGTGGCATTTTTGACATTGCTTACCATACCCTCATCCTGGAAATCCTTTTGTTTTGACTCCATGGACAGTACCCTCTCTGGGTTTTCTTTTTCTCTCTGGTTGCTCTTTCTTTACTTTTTTCTCTCAGTGGTTCTCAACCTTCCTAATGCCGCGACCCTTTAATACAGTTCCTCATGTTGTGGTGACACCCAACCATAAAATTATTTTCGTTGTTACTTTATAACTGTAATTTTGCTACTGTTATGAATCATAATGTAAATATCTGTGATTAATCACAAAACAATATGTAATTATATATGTGTTTTCCGATGGTCTTAGGCGACCCCTGTGAAAGGGTCATTCGACCCCCACATTGTTCGTGACCCACAGGTTGAGAACAGCTGCTACATGATTTAAAATCTGCCTGCTTCTGAGAATGTAAAAGTCACACTTCCAAAGACTAAAGGGAAAAACAGTAAATTTACAGTGAAGGGCCTGACAAGCCCTATCTTAGCCTTGAGGTTAACATCGCTAGGATGTCATGTGATGGCAGGTACCCCTGATATAGAGATTGTGTCTAAATCTCCAAGATGCTGTGATGAGAAGGGTGCATTCCCTCTGTAATATTTTTTCATATAACCCATAACTCAAATGCAGAGGAGCTGACCAGACGTGGGAGGCTCCTGAGCTCCCCTCCTCTCAGGAACACACCGATGTACAGCCAAATATGAATAAATTCCCTCTGAAAGAGATCCAGAAACTAGCCAAAGGAATCCTACACATCAGACAAGTGAGAAAATACCCTCATCAGAACAGGTAGGAAAGGCTGAGACAAGCCATAAACCCCACCCTGACACAGCGCCTTATAACTGGGAGGGAACCCCCAACTCCTAAGCTTGTCCTTGGAGAGCTTATCTTTCACACTAACATTTAAGACTGCCACCAGAGGGACCACTTCCAAAACACCTAGCTCTGAAAGGTTAGGGCTTATGTTCATGAGACCTACAAGATCATAAGTGGTTCTCAACCTTGGCTGCACATTAGAATCACCTGGGAATCTTTTTAAAATCCTGATTTCTGGGCCTCATCCTCCGGAATTTCTGTTTCTTTGTTATGGGGTGGGGCCACATAACTTTGTTACATTAGTAACAAAGAAACAGAATTTCTGGAGGATGAGGCCCAGAAATCAGGATTTTAAAAAGATGCCCAGGTGATTCTAATGTGCAGCCAAGGTTGAGAACCACTGTGATAAGCAATTCTTAAGGAATGAGTGAGCACTTGCCAGGGCAGTCCTCTTAGGGCTCAGTGCAGAGGGAGCAGGCAACATTGCCTTCTCTGTCTTCCCTTGAAAGAAGTGTATCGGCCTACTTTAAAACTGCTGCCTAAGGGCCAGCCTTTAATTCAATAGGCACTAGTGGTAGGTAGTTTGCCATCCTTCCTAGAGACCAGGGAAGCTGGAGGACATCTTTCCCAGGTGCTCCTTCCAACTTGCTCCAAGTGAGCGGTTTCTCCATGGAAGGAGCGGAGACACATATCTGTACCCAGTGTTTGTGGCTGCTGTGGAAATGACAGGCCAGATTACCTGGCCAAAGAGGCTTCCATTCACAGGCTGGAGGTAAAGGAAAGGAGAAATGTGTAATTGCTAGGCAGGTCTTGGGATGCGTACGGTAGACTTTGACCGGTAGGTGACAGTATGCTGTGTGGGTGCGCTGGATAGGCTTAGCGGGTCAGAAGTAAATGGTGGCTTTTCGTTTTTAAAGCATATTTTGCAATATACGATCAGTTCTTTAGTGAATCCTTGTAGTTAATCCTTGCAGAATAATAATACCTGTGCAGTAATACACAGTATTTCCATTTAAGCACAAGCAAGCTGAGATAAAACAGCATGTGAAGGGTCACATCAAAGGCCAGAGTCATTGCTCCAAATGTTGCTGTTTTCAGCTGTGCTATTTACTGAAACAATTTTGTTTGTTTTACTAAAAACAAGTCCTCTCTGACTTGCATAGAGGATATTTATCCTTTCAGCCTTTGAAGTATTGTGACTTCTCTTCATTTTTAAGGTTTCTTTGTTTAACCTTGTAGGTTTGACTAAATCAGGGTATGTAACAAAAACATGCTTCTGGGTTCCGGGTCTTAATTTGAGCGTTGATGAGGCAGCGCAGGTGGGACTTGACCGAGCTAATCACTTTCCTAAGGGTCCCAGGAGAACTGCAGTGAAATGCAGAAGGCGGGAATCCATTTTGCTGAGCCCATGCTATATCTTGGACTTTTTGAAATGTCTCTTGAAAATGTCAAATAGTCCAAATGACGAAGTTTTCTTTTTAGTATACTTTAGACTAGAACGATCAGCTCTCCAGGTAATATGTTTCTTCATAAATAATGTTTCTTCATAAAGTAATGGCCCCTGTTCCCAGGCCAATTGGAGAGGCAAAACACATAGAAAAATGCAACACAAAACAGAATAGGTTACCTGTCTGATGACAGGCACTGTTAGCAAGAACTATTGAAATTTAGAGAAGAGATAGCTCAGTGTGCATTAAGAGTAGTCAGGAGAAATGAAGTAAGAAAAAAAAGTTAAGCAGAGACTTAAAGATTGCAGGGGTATTGGAAGTAAACCAAGGAAGGATTAAATGAGTTGGAGGAAAAGATAATTCAAGTCTACACTGATGGAAGCATAAGTACCTCATGAGTTTATGATCCTTCTCCCAGGAAGAGGCATTCTTAAAAAAATAGTTTTTATAAGGAGAGAGAGAATAAAGGGAGCCTAGATGTGAAGGTGTAGGGCAGTGATGGCGAATCTATGACACGTGTGTCAGAGGTAACACACGCTTGCCGCCTGTGCTGTCCCCTGATTGACCTGCTGGGTTTGGGGGAGGGGGTCTAAGGCGTCAATGGGACATCCCCTGAGGGCTCCCACATTTTGAGAGGTGCAGGCTGGCTGAGGGACCCCCCTGAGTGCACAAATTTTTGTGCACCGGGCCTCTAGTATAAAATAAATATCAGAAATATAAGTCTTTGTTTTACTATGGTTGCAAATATCAAAAAATTTCTATATGTGACACGGCACCAGAGTTAAGTTAGGGTTTTTCAAAATACTGACACGCCGAGCTCAAAAGGTTCGCCATCACTGGTGTAGGGGAAACATACATGTAGATTGCCTGGGGGAAACCCTTTCAGATCTCTATGGTTCCTTCTTCATTCCTTGGCCCTCCAGTGGGAGAATAGCTACCGTAAGTAGTTCATGATCTCTTATACCAGTTCTTCAGGAATTTGCTCCCCAAAACCAGTTGAAGAAAGCCTTTTTAGATGGTGAGAGACCCAGACAGGCAGACTACCAGCAAAGTTGTTCTTTTTAATCTTCGGTGAGATCCTTGAACATATAATAATGATTTACAGAGGTGTGGTATCAACTGTCCTTTGAACCAGTAAAATAAGAGAGAATTATAGCAGTATAATTCCCCATTTGTTTTCTGTTTATTGCTGAAGGGTTATATTGCTTTACAGAAATGGAGTGGTTATCAGAGGATATAAAATTATCTGAAACTCACAGGGACCAAGAAGTATCTGATTTGTGGCTAATCTCTGAATCAAAGTTAATCTTTCACATGGTACAATATTGACAAAAACTGATTTCTCAGACAGCTATTGCTCAGAGTGTAGTTTCTATTCCAATTATCCAGGAATTTTGAGTCCCTTTTGAGGTAATAGCCTCTTGGGTTGATGCTATTTTATTTTGAGGAATCCAAAGGCTTTTATTTTTTACAGTTTTATTTTGACAAATATACATTATTTGAATAGTCATATTTTATTTGACAATATAAATTAGGATTTTATAAAAGCTGCAGTAAAAATCTCTAAGGTATTTAACTAATAGTTTTTAAAGGTAAACTTGATTTTGCCTCATTAAGTGAAGTAAATAGATATGCTTCACTTCAAATTAATTGAGTTAGCCTAGATTTTTTATGATGTTAGACCAGTGAGAGATGAGAATTCCAAGGATACAAGCAACAAAGAGATAATAAGAATATACATATCATTCATAACTAAGAAATTTTTGAAGTAATTTTTCAGGTAGCCTGCTTAACTCGTTATGAAGGGAAATTAAGTTAGATGCATCTAGCTATAGGCTCCAGATCTCAGAACACTTCAGACGTTATTTTACCAAATGTTTCAGTTAATTATTTTAGTTTTTCTTAGCCAAAGAAAATCACATAAATTAAAGTACATTAAATGAAAGAACCATTGAAAAATACATAGCACTCAAGTAAGTGTAAAATTAAATGTGAGTAAAGGTAGTTTTCCATCATGTAAAAAGGATTTAAGCTCCATTTTGATAAGAGCCCAAGTGAAGAGAAGAAAACACTCTGGCTTCTGAACTACCTGGAACTCAGCATGAATGAAAATGATGCCAGTTTTAATGCAATCAAACCAAAATTTTCATCACCTGAACAAAATGAGAGCTATTAATAAATATGAAATTGGAGAAAATTTTTTTTTAAATACCCTGGAATGAACCATCACGATTTTATTCAATAGGAAACTTTTTGTCTCCTTCCTTTTTTCTCTTGCTGATGGAATGCCAGAAACTATCTAGGGGTATTCACTGAAGCAAAACAAAAAATAAGCAAAAAAGATAAGGAAATAGGGAGATAAGGAAAAATACCTGATCTTCAACGGGCAAATTTATTGGAAAACCAGTATTTTCCATTTTGTCTGGAATTTGTTGAGGTTCAAATAAATAGCAGAATAAAAAGAATATTTTCTTGGGAAGAAGTGGCACTCACATCTTATAAAATTAAAATGGTGAGGTTTCGTTACACTTTCATTCATAGTGATTTTTTCTTTATTTTAAAACATTTAAATAAAATTTGTGCATCTTTAAGGTGTACAATATAAAGTTTTGCTACTGATAAATGATGAATTGATTGCTATAGTTTAGCTGATTAACATATCCATCTCCTCACATAGTTACCATTTCTTCTGTGTGAGTGTGAGATTGCTTGATATCTCCTCTCAACAAATTTCCAGTGTACAATACAATATTATTGACTATAGTCACCATGCTCTCATTTAGATATCTATAACTTATTCATCCTATCTAACTGCAACTTTGTAGGCTTTGATGAACATCTCTCCATTTTTCCCATTTACCTGCTCCAGGCAACCACCATTATACTTTCTGCTTCTATGAATTTGACTGTTATAGATTCACAAGTAAGTGAGATGGCGCAATATTTTTTTGTGTGTGTGTATTTGGCTTATTTCTGTTAGCATAATATCCTCATGGTTGCAATGGCAGGATTTTCTTCTTTATTATGACTGAACTAGAGGCCTGGTGCATGAAAATTTGTGCACTGGAGGAAGGGGATCCCTCAGCCCAGCCTGCCCCCTCTCACAGTCCGGGAGCCCTCAGGGGATGTCCTACTGATGGCTGTCACAATCTGGCCTCTCTCTGCAGGAGGCGACTGGGCCGATCAGGGGAAGGCGCCACCCCCATCACCCCACTGCTGCTGCCACCGCTGGCCTCTGTGGCTGCTGGCCCTCAGCCCTACTTCTCAGCGCTGGCCCCGCCCTCTGCCCACTGGTGAGTGGGGGGCAAACTGGGGCCAGGCTGGCTGGGGAAGGGGCTGTTGGAGGCTGATACACAGAAGGTTGCACTCCGTCCAGACTTTGCAGAGGTGTGGTGCTAGAACTGGGCCCACGCTGCTGCCTCTGTGGAATGGGTAGCACTGAGACCGGGACCACACAGCCCCCTCTCCCACTGCCTCTGTGGAAGCAGCCATGGCACTGAACTGGCCCGCACCACTGCCTCTCCCATGCCACCACCTCTCCCTCACTGCCGGCCCTCGCAGCTGCCGCAGCTTTGTCTGGAAGGACGTTCAGAAGACATCAGTTCTATCCAGTCTAATTAACATATTGCCCTTTTATTAGTATAGACTAGAGGCCTGAAATTCATGCAGGGGATGGAGGGTCCCCTCAGCCCAGCCTGCACCCTCTCCAATCCAGGACTCCTCAGGGGATGTCTGACTTCCGGTTTAGGCCTGATCTTGGGCCTAAACCGGCAGTCAGACATCCCTCTCACAATCCTGGACCGCTGGCTCCTAATCGCTCACCTGCCTATCTGCCTGGTCACCTCTAACTACCCCTCGCTGCCAGCTTGGTTGCTCCTAACTGTCCCAACCTCCGCCAACCTGGTCACCCCTTACTGACTCCCCTGCCAGCCTGGTTGCCCCTCATGGCCCCTCCCCCCGGCTGGCCTGGTCATCCCACACAACCTGCTATTCAGTTGTTTGGTCATCCCTCACTAACCCCTCTGCTGACCTGGTCACCTCACACAGCCTGTTTGTTTAGTCGTTTGGTCATCCCTCACTAACCTCCCTGCCGGCCTGGTCATAGGCAGCCATCTTGTGAGGGCATGCAGTCAATTTGCATATTACCTCTTTATTATATGGGATAATATTCCATTGTATGCATATGCCACATTTTCTTTATTCATTCACTGATGGATATTTACATTGTTTCCATATCTTGATTAAAACACATAATGCTGCAGTGAACATGGGACCACGGATCTCTCTTTGTACTGATTTTTTGTAGTGTTTAGTACAACTGTTATTAAACATTTATTTGTGTGTTCTTTTGTTAAATTCTAAGCCCCCTGAAAGAAAAGATGGAATCTTGGTCCTTTGCTTAGTTTCTAAGATTCACCATCATGGCTGACATTGACAAGGACATTTTATGACTAGCAAATAGTCATTTTATGAATGAATGAGGCAAATAAAATGAAAAACTGAACCCAGACAGAAAGTTAACAGAGGATGTTTGATTATTTAGTCATTAAGAAAAAACTCTCTTCAAAGATTTTGTGGAGATAAACAAAGATCACCCATATGAATACAAACAGAAGCTCTTCATTTAGTACTCACTATGGCAAGGCTATCAGCTACCACCACTTGTGTTTGTGCTAGACTCAGAGGCAGGGAAGTGAGAAAGCTTTATATAATGGGGAAAAAATGGAAGACTCCAGGTATGCCTTGATTGGAGGCTGTTGGCATGGGGAAGCTGGTAGGGGCAAACTGGAAGCAGGTAATCTTATATGGTTAGTTTGGGGACCATATCTGGCTTTCTCTGGTTGGTTCTGAGTTGAGAGAAGGGTCAAAAATTAGAAAAGCTGTCAGTCATTGACCAAGACCTGACCATTCTAGGGCGATTGTGGTTTGACTGACCTCACTAGCTGCTGTTAGAGGTTAAGGGTCAGAGTTCTATTGTTATATATGGTCTGGCCATGGTCCATTTGTACATTAAGTCTCTCAATTTAGCGTCCCTCAAATATGTGACAGTTTGAGAACCTCATTTGATTTTTCTTTTTAAATTTTATCTCTGGTACCAGGTATATGATGGATTCTTAATAAAATATTTGTGGGATGGTCAGGAATGGGAAGAGAAGAGGGCTGAATTCCTTTCTCTGTTGTACCCCGAGACTGTACTGTGCTGTACACTCAATACCCACTAGCCACACATAGCTGGCGAACACCTGAAATGCAGCTAGTATGAATTGAGATGTGGTCTAAGTGTAAAATACACACAGAATTTCCAAGACTTCAAATGAATGAAAGAATGCAAACATCTTATTAACAATTTTTAAAATAGCGACTAAAAGTCAAAGGATAATTCTTTTTGATATATTAAGTTAAATAAATACATCATTTTAAATTGATTTCACTCTTTTTACCTTATATTTTTAATGTGGCTACTAGGAAATCTAAGATTACATATGTAGCTTCTATTATGTTTCTACTGATCAGTGCTCACCCAAGGTAAACTTTTTGTGTATAAGTTTTCTCTTCGATAAAATAAGGCAAATAATTTCTATAGCATGTTTCCTTTTTAATGCCTCAATATAAAGGTATTTGAAAAGGCTACAAAGAAACTTTTGCACTCATTTATCTGTTCATCTAAGTATGTTTTGTGTTTACTATGTTCCAGACAATAAGCTAGGGTTGCTGATTCTTGAATAATTCCCAGTCCTTGCCTTTGCCAACCTGGGGAGAGACTTAAATGTCGATTTGTTTGGCGCACACACAAAACTACTTAAACTCAA
>NW_006291383.1:3552309-3553466 GCF_000327345.1 Myotis davidii | reverse complement strand
TTCGGACTTACATTTAAGTCTTTCATCCACTGGAGTTTATTCTTGTGTATGGTGTAAGTTGGTGGTCTAGTTTTGTTTTTTGGCATGTACTTGCTAATTTCACCAACATTTTAAAAAGATGATCTTTACTCTATTGTATGTTCTTGCATCCTTTGTCAAATATTAATTGAGCATATTGGTTTGGGCCAATTTCTGGGCTCTCTATTCTATTCCATTGATCTATATGCCTATTCTTGTGCCAGTACCAGGCAGTTTTGAGAACAGTGGCTTTGTAATACATCTTGATGTCTGGTATTGAGATCCCACCTACTTTTTTCTTTTTCAGGATTGCTGCAGCAATTCTGGGTCTTTTTTTATTCCAGATGAATTTTTGGAGAGTTCGTTCTAGATCTATGAAGTACTCAAGAAAATTTCATGGGAAGATGCTCTTGCTCTTGTAGCTCAATTTTCACAGTTATGTATCAACAATGTTGCTACTCACTTCTCTAAAAAAGTAAAACCAATACCAAAGATATCTGAAAATTCACTTCCGGAAGATCTTTATTTTTACATTTCATGAACCAAGACCCGTTTCAATTCTGATTTTCCCCCACTTACAAGTTAGATGACCTTGATGAGCCCCTGAACCCTACGGGAATCACAATGTCCTCCTCCATCAACTGGGCTTACCTCATGAGATTGCTGTGAAGCTCAAACAAGATAATATGTGTGAAAAACCAATATAAACACGAAAGATAATTAAGGTTATCCTTAGAAACAATTAAGGCCATTAGGTTAAAATGAGGGTACTGGGAAAAGAGCAGTTTGGGGACCCACAACATAGTTTTTAGCTCATAGATTCGAATAAAACTAAAAGGAGCCAAGTAAAGAAGCATAAAGATTAAAAGCATAATATATGATAAGCTTTGTTCAGGCATGATTATAGTGCTGTTGGCCATGAGTTCAATGTTATGGAGCCAGCAATATGTATTAAATAAGAAGTCTTTAAACAAAAACACACACATAAAACAAGGCTATATATTGATCAGTTGATGAAAATGTGACCACAGGCTTGCAGAAACCTAACCCTGTATTTCTTCTGGGAGCAGTAGTTCAGTGTCTGCAAATTCAGTGTTTGTAGTTACGTCATAGAACATAACTACTGCAAATAATAAGAA
>NW_006291383.1:3529100-3550691 GCF_000327345.1 Myotis davidii | reverse complement strand
CACACACCTGAGAATTTCACTTCAGCACTGCGCCTCCTCTGAGTCTGGGTATGATATTCTCTTTCCTCCTAGTTGTAGAATTTCCACTCAGCCAGCCCTCCTGTGGTTCTGGATGATGTCCGTTCTGTCTTTTAGGTATAATTTGAATTGGTTGTTCGAGGCAGCAATCTCTGGCATTAACCTATGCTGTCATCTTGGTTTTCTCTCAAAGTCAATGAAACTTAGGGGTGTGGGACACAGTGCAGGACAGGGAAGAGCTCTTTAGGCCACAGCTTGGGGATCTGTCTGTTGGACAGGACATTCACCTCATGTGGGGAAGGCCCTGTGCAATTAGCCAGTCAGTGTTCCCTAGTGAGGCAAGGAGCCAACCGTGAACACAGCAAGGTCCCTGGATGGTAAGGTAGATTCTGGAATAAAGGGGTCAGGATCCTAGCTGGGCTTTGCTACTATTTGAACATGCCACTTAGGATAAATAATTTCACCTCTCTAGATCTCAATTTTCTTACATGCAAAACGAGGCCACTGTTTTAAGACCCAGTGAACTTAGAATGTGAAAAGAGTGAGTTGGCACTTCTTGGGATGCAACAAAAGCTTAAACCCCACATCATATTCTTTCCACAATGCCCAAATGCAGAAATACAAATAACCACAGATGTTTCAGTGTATGAGTTCTGCCTTCAGCCGAATCCCCCCTTGTTCAGACAATCTGATTGACAGTTCTGATCGTACCTTTTAACACAAGAAAGGACCACTTTGGCAGACCTCTTGACAAGCGCTGCGTGGTGCTTTCAGTCACATTCTGCTTGAAGTTTGTAGTTCAGGTCAAATGAAATATTTTCAAAGCTCAGTATGTATTCCCAAAACAGCAGTAAATCATTCAGAAAGTTATGTGCTCATTTGCACATGGCTTCAAATTACTGATTTAGCCAGCTGAGGGCACACATTATGGTTTTTCAGCATATGATTTTTTTATTTCTGGTGTTCTGATCATCCAGTAATTAGTGGATACAGATGAAATTACAAGCTGCTGCTATTGCCTCAGATGGTCAGGTTTTCAGGATGCCAACTCCCAGCTCCTCTGGAATTGACATAAATATTATGGAAGCAAAAAATTATAGTCATTTGCAGGGAAATCATGTGTTTAATTGCCAAGTGAAGCAGAGGAAAAATAGCAGAAGCACACATCATGTATCAGTTAATGTGAGCTCATTATTGCATGTTGCAAAGGGGTCTAAAAGGACTTTTCAATAGCAAAATGCAAACAAAACTATTCTAAAAAATGCCATCTGTGAAGCCTCCAGATATGTCTGACTGGCTCATTTCCTTTCAAAAATAGTCCCTGTATTCCAAAAGCTGTTAATAATGAAATGGAAATAACACAGAGCAAAAATGGACCATGGCTGATGGAATGGGACTTAATGTAAGGAATTGCTATTGAAATAAACACAGAGTGGAATATTTCATAGACACATATTGTGCGTATAGTTCAGTGTTTGCTGCAGATGGCACTTTAACACAACATAAGACTCCTAGATCCTACACACAGGCAGATTACTTTGATACTCATTTCAAACTCAGAATTTACTTTAAAATTTTTATTTCTAAATAAATATTATTTATAAAAAATGTATTGATTTCCCCCCTTTTTCTCCTTTTTGTTATTTGGTAGACTTGTCTTCATGGGACAGATAATTGATAACCATGTGAAGTTTTCTAGAAAGCCAAAAATTAATCTAATTTGGAAAGACTGTTATTATATTTCTACTAGTAGCCTGGTGCACAAAATTCATGCACATTAAAAGGGAATTAATTGCCCTAACCAGTTTGGCTCAGTGGATAGAGCATCAGCCTGCAGACTCAAGGGTCCCAGGTTTGATTCCCGTCAAGGGCATGTACCTTGATTGCAGGCACATCCCCAGTGGGAGTGTGCAGGAGGCAGCTGGTTGGTGTTTCTCTCTCATCAATGTTTCTAACTCTCTATCCCTCTCCCTTCCTCTCTGTAAAAAATCAATAGACTATATTTTTTTAAAAAGAAATTCTGTGAGGAATGGGGCTCCCTCCTTTCTACTCTCAGGGTCTGGTTTGAAGGCCAGCCATGCCCCCTGTTGGGCCAGACCCAGTGTTCTACCACGCAGTGGCCTCCACCTCAGCAACCCAAGACTGACTGCTGCTGGGGTGCTCCTGGTGGGTTCTTCCCTCAGGCCACACAGGAAACAGCTGGGAAGGGAGCAGCCCTTGGCAAAGCAACCCAGGATTCAGTGGGTCCAAGCTCTGAGGGCGGGTTCCTGCCTCAAACCCCACCCTCACCGGAAACAGCTCCAGGAAACAGCTCGGGGGAGGGTGCAGCCGTTGCCAAGACAACCCCTGCAGGACTGACTTCCTTCCGCTTGGTCACGATTCTGATGATTGTGATAAACACCACCCATGGTTTTTATATAAGTAGATATTGGTAGACCAGCGATCACCATAGGAAACTTAGCCTAATAATATGTCACATGTTTTAGTCCTATTTTTTAAATTTCACATACAATTAAACACTTCATCTATTATTCCAAAAGCAAAGTAAAGTTCTTTTAGGTTCTATCACTGTCATGTGATAAACATAGTGTGTGGTCAAGGTCATGAACTCTGGAGTCAGATTCTCTGGTTTTAGTTTTTATTCTGCCACTGATGAATATGTGACATTGGGCAAGTTTTATATTTATATAGGCCCCAATATCTTCATCTATAAAGCAGAGATAATACCTGTACCTATTTCACAGGTGTTGAGGATTACATGAGACAATATGTGTGAAGCAGTTAGTCTGATCTCTGACACGTATGAAGTGCTCAAGAAATGTAAGTTCTCACTGTCATAGTAGCACGTGGACAGAAACTAAATAGTGACATTTTCTGTTATATAACAGTTTTTAGGTAAGATGATGAAAAGAGCTGTTTTGTTATGAGGGTCTCTTTCTGTTCTAAGCCCCTTATTTTATCTTATTTATTATCCACAATAAATCTAGGATAAGGTATTATCATTGCATTTTATAGATGAAGAAACAGATTAATTGAAGCTAATAATCCTGCCTTTTGATATGAAATAATAACTAGTGCTTATTGAGTGATGGCTATATGTCAGATATTGTTCAAGCACTTTAAATTGAGGTCTCTCTCTGTCCTTACAATATTCTAGGAGGCAAGTATTCTTAATATAAATATTTACATATGAAGGGACATAGGCACAAGGAGATTAAGGAACTTTTATAGAAATACATAATAAACAAGTATCAGAAGTGTGATTTTATTCCATCAATTTGACTCGAGAATTTTTGTTCTCAACTAATATGCTAATAGAAAAAAAAACAAAGGAGGCCGGCCAGGGTGGCTCAGTGGTTGAGCGTTGACTTATGAACCAGGAGGTCACAGTTCAATTCCCAGTCAGGGCATATTGCAGGATCAATTCCGAGTAGGGGGATGTGCTAGAGGCAGCCCATTAATGAGTCTCTCTCATCATTGATATTTCTATCTCTCTTGCTCTCTCTTGTTCCCTCTGAAATTAATAAAAAATATTTTTTTAAAAAGAAAAATAAAACAACAAAGGTTTCACAGCAATGTAAAAAGTTACTTATAATATATAATAAAATAAATAAGTGGAATATGGGCAAAGTATATAACCAGACAGCTTACAGTGGAAGAAATAACAATTGACCAATATCCATCTGATATTGCTACTGCCAATTTATCTTAAAAAGACACAAATTCAAATTATGAGATATAATTTGTCCCTTATCAGGTTTGCAAAATATCAAAACATTGAGAGTATTGTTGATACAAACCACGAAGGAGAGCAGTATTGATGATGGTTGGGTACCTATGAGTGCAAAGTTGAATCCAGGCAGTCTAATTTCCTGAGCAGGAATTACGCTAGGCAATTTTAACACATATTATTCTATTTAATACTTCTTGTAACCTGGAGAAGCATGTGAAAATTACTTTTTATTTTCCTCCTCCTCTTCCTCCCTTTTTTGTCACCTAGTCTTCTTATGCTGGCTTCTACTAGCTCAGAGACTTGTCAGGGTAACTTTTTTATCAGAACATTTTTGTCATAAGACCCTACCCACAGGCTTTGTTAAGTTATGCAAATTAATTTTTAGAAGTGAATCAATACTTATTGTAATAGTGATTGTGTGTGTGTGTGATTGTGTGTGTGAGAGAGTGTGTGTGTGAGTGTGTGTGTGTGAGTGTATGTTGAGTGTGTGTGTGAGAGTGTGTGTGTGTGTGTGTGTGTGTGTGTGTGTGTGTGTGATTCTTCTAGGGTAATCCAGTTCCTTTGGAATAAGGGAGAGATATTTTGGAGTTAATGTCCTGAAAGGCAACCAAGGCTACCTCCTGCCCCAGCTTGACTCTGAGTGCTGCCACCAATGAGTTTATCACCCCTGCTCATTGAAACATTTTCTTCACGTGGCTTCCAGAGTGATCTTTTTTTTTTTTAGTTTTCTACCTACCTCACTGGTTATCCTTCTCAGTCTCCTTTCTGAGACCTTCTCCCTGATCTCTGCCCATTGGAGTGCTCAGGGTTGAGTCTTTGTTCTTCTCCATATATGGTCATGTCTTTGGTGTTTCTTTTCTGGTTTTATTGCTTAAAATTTCACCTACTGGCCAATGAATTCCCAACTCATATCTCTGAGTTAGCCTCTCTTGAACTCCAGACCCACTGACGCCACTGCCTATTCAGTATCTCTGCTTGTATGGCTGGCAGAGATCTTAAGGTCAGCACATTCCAAAAATGAAGTCCTGGGACTGTGATGTGGAAATACAAAGGGCTAGTGTTGGGGGGACTTCAGAAGCTGGTGAAGACCATAGTGAGAGCAAGAACAGGTGAGCAGCGGGCTGTGTGAATGGTCAAACCGACTTGCCATTCTTTAGTAGCCTGGTGACTGGCTGAGCAAGGCAGGAAGGACGAAGAGTGAATTCCTAGTGGGAATGTCAAATACACCTAAAGTAACTCAAGGGGAAAGCAATTAGTCCTCCGCTCTATAGGAATACAGGTTTCTTTGGGCCAATTACTCTTTATGACACTGGAGGTGGTTTTCTTCCTGTCGTAAGGAAGCATGGTGGCGCCCTTGGTACTATGTGATCTACAGCAGTACAATCTCATGTGCTCTTTTGAATGCTGTACCGGTATTCATCATGTGGTATTTATGCCATGAGGTAGGCACTATTATCGTCGCATTTTACACACGAGGAACCTGAGGTACAGAGGCTGAACTCACTGCCTTGAAAAAAATCTCTTGTTGAAAGTCAAGGAGTGGGACTCTTAGATTTGGGATGGGTTTATATGAGGATGCACTACTTAAAGACCTCAAACTCCAGGTTTTCCTGATCTCCGGGGCTGACTTGCTATAGGAAGCAGCCATTCATTTCCTGAAGACTATGCAAGGCCTCCCTGAGGTAATGGCCTTGCAAGGTGATGCTTTTCCTCCTTAAGACCAGCTCCCGCCGAAACCGGTTTGGCTCAGTGGATAGAGCGTCGGCTTGCGGACTGAAAGGTCCCAGGTTCGATTCCGGTCAAGGGCATGTACCTGGGTTGCAGGCACATCTCCCACTGGAGATGTGCAGGAGGCAGCTGATCGATGTTTCTCTCTCATTGATGTTTCTAACTCTCTATCTCTCTCCCTTCCTCTCTGTAAAAAATCAATAAAATGTATTAAAAAAAAAAAAAAAAAAGACCAGCTCCCACCTCCTCTTTGCTTTTGGATAAGTAAGGTCAAGTTTCAGCATAGCCTGATTGAGCAACTACTGTCCCCGGATGGGAGGAAGAATTATTCACCCAAAGAGCTGTGGGGCCTGGCTAATAGGTCCCAGCAGAACTGGGAGAACATGCCTGGGAAGGGAACCTGAGGGTGCTCTAAGGCTGGAGATAATTGTGGGACACTCTCTAATGACTCAGGGTCTAACATCTTTTCAAGGACACTTGGAGCCAGTCCTAATACCCTGCTGGAATGTCTCCTTGAGCACATTGAAGCATGAGCATGACCGTGCAGATTTGTTCACAGACCAGTCATGTACCATTACATATGTAGCTGTGACATTATTTTATTAGCCAAAAAAAAGGACAGACAAGATTTAGTACAATCTAAATGTTCATCAACATAGAAATAGCTTAATAAAATATGCTACAATGAAATACTGTGCAGTAGTTTACAAGAATGAGATAAATTTATAGGGAGTCTAAGAAACTGTGTTATATTGTAAGGTAAAAGAGGCAAGCTATTTGCTGGTTCTCCTTATCTTTCTCTCCCTGGACTCCTGAGCATAAAAGGTGTTTGGAAGGATATCTGTGAAACTGTTGGAAATAAGTAGAAAAGGAGAACTTTAAGTTTTTATCAATTTCAATAAACAAAGGCAAAGGAAATTTGGTGGGATCATTTTGGTGGTTTTGGTGTTTTTTCCCGTTTCGACATTTCATATAATGACTTGTGTTCTTTTCATAATAAAAGATAAAAAAGAAACAAACCTGGTTTGGCCAGTGTGGCTTAGTGGTTGAGCATCAACCTATGAACCAAGAGGTCACGGTTCAATTCCCCGTGAGGGCACATGCCCAGGTTGTGGGCTTGATCCCCAGTGGGGGGTGTGCAAGAGGCAGCCAATCAATGATCCTCTCTCATCATTGATGTTCCTATCTTTCTCTCCCTCTCCTTTCTTCTCTGAAATCAATAAAAAAATAAAAAGAAACAAAACTAGTATCACTATTGAGACCAATGCTTTTGTATTTCAAATGCTCTTAGTATGATTTCAATATGTGAGGCCTTCTTGAGAGTAATTTGGCATTACTGTTAAGGTGAAAATATTGATATTTTGACTCAGCAAATCCATTTTGTAGACAATTAACCTACTAAAATTTTCAGGCATGTTTCCAAAGTTATATGTTTAATTGATTTTCATTCCAGTATTGCTTATAACAGTAACTATCTAGAAAGACTCAACAAAAGGTGATTAATTCAGTAATATTCCAGTAGATTGGAATACTATGAGGCTACAAGACAGAATGAGGTAGATTTATGTTATAGGAAATTGTTCTAGCTACTTTTTAAAAAGATATATGTAATTCAGCCTCAGCAAACTAAGGTCATATGACCGTAATTTTGCAAAAATGTCCAGGGAACTATATGCTATGTTGTAAATATGTTACCTCAGAGGTTGGGATCTGGGCAAGATTTTCACCTTCTGTATTTTACAGTTTTATATTTGAAATCTTTGCAACCAGCATGCTTTTCTACTATAACTGAAGGGGGGGAAAAAAGAAAACATTAAAAGTAGATGAGGGAGAGGAACTAATAAAGGAGTGTATTAATTGCTAAAAATTTGAAGAGAACTATCGAAAGAGTCCCAGGAATAAATGAGGCAAGATGAATGAGTTGACAAGGAGCAATACCTGGGATAGTGGAAAGACAACAACAACAACTGCTAACATTTATTAACTGCTTTCCAGCATCACGCATTTACTAAGTAGCTTTCATGAGTTGGCTCACTTAAATCTCAAAACAAATGCTATGAAACAGATATGATTATCCCCACTTTAATGGTAAATCTACAGCTTAAGACATTCAGAAATTCTCAAGCAAGGTAAAGAGAAATCCATACCTACACACATTATAACAAAATGATCAAAATTCAGAAATGAAGAAGAATTATAAAAGCAGCCAGAGAAAAAGATGGCAAAATGATGACACTAAAGACAGAAACTGAGCCCTAGCCGGTTTGGCTCAGTAGATAGAGCGTTGGCCTGTGGACTAAAGGGTCGCAGATTTGATTTTGACCAAGGGCATATGCCTGGGTTGCGGGCTTCATCCCCAGTAGGGGACATGCCGGAGGCAGCCTATCAATGATTCTCTCTCATCATTGATGTTTCTATCTCTCTATTTCTCTCTCTTCCTTCCTCTCTAAAATCAATAAAGAAAGTATATTTCTTTTTTTAAAAAAGACAGAAACTGAGAGAACTGGTCACCACAGACCCTAAAGGGCATGCTTCAGGCAGTAGGAAAGTTAGCCTAGAGGGCAAGTTTGCAGTGGGAGGAGGAATGAAAAATAACGAAAGTGGTGAATATATAGGCAAATGTAAAAAAAATACTGATTGTATAAAACAGTGGGATTAAGACACACCCCAATGAGATAGAATCAAAATACCAGAAAACAATAGTGTCTATGTCAAGAGGGGAGGAGATGCAATTAACTAGTTTAAATATCCTTGCCTTTTCTTGCCCAAGGGTTAAGGGTTTGAATAAGCTAGACTTTGATAAATTGTAAATTATAGGATAAATATAAAACTTTCAAATTTGTGGGGTGAAAATGCTGTAGTAATAAAAGTTACTTAGACTTGCCTATGTGTACAAAAAACTACAAAGAAAACCAGGGAAATAATCACTGTAAAAATTAGGATAGTGGTTGCTTCTGAAGGGTAGAATTTTGGAGAGATTCCTTTACCTGGTTTTTGCTTGCTTTCACCCCCAACCCTAAGTCTGTTGGGGCTGAGTAGTGGTTCAGGAAGCGGGACTTGGGTAGGAAGCTGGTGGCTTCCAGAGGAAATGTGTAAAGACCAGAGCCTCCACATTAACATAGATTTCCTAATCCCACTATCACTGAGGCCCTTGAGAGTGAGATTGCTCCTTCCTGGTACTGTTACTATCTCAGTCTGTATGATCCCCTCCCTCCCCTTTAAGCCTGTACCTGATCATCATTTTAATCCACTTTCAATCATGTAAACGTGCGGGAGAACAGGCAGTTTATTGAAGAAGAACCCCGAAAGTTAACAGGCATATGAAGAGATATTCAAAATCATGAGTAATCAGAGAAAAAAAGGCAAATTAAAACCGTAAGTTAACCTTTATACTAGAGATTCTGAGCCCTCGCTTTGCATTAGAGTGACCTGGATAATTTTAAAAAACCAGCCCTCAGGCCTTACCCTAAAAGATTCAGATCTCAGTGTTCTGGGTGGGGCTTGGGCACTGGTTTTATTTAAAAGTTCCCAAGCTGTATCTCAAGTCAGAACTGAAGGCCTAATTCATTGGCAGAACATACAGTACAGAGCTGGGTAAGTGCTGCAAGGGGTGGCAGTAGTTCTAGAGAGAATCTGGCACTACTTAGTCAAATCAGGACATAAAAATGTATGAGTCAGCAATTCTTAGGTACATGCGTACCAAAGAATTTCTTCTTTGGCTCCCACAAGGAGCTTGTGCAGGTGTTGATTGCAACGTTATTGGCAGTGACCAGAAGCTGGAGACAACCTGTTTATCCACCCGGGAGAGTAGCTGGTTCATTGGGGAACGGGGGAGGCAGGATGGGGGCTGCATAAACAGAAGTTAGATGAATGTGTGGAGTGCACTATCGATGGATCTTAAAAAAAAATAGTGAAAATAGCAAGAATCTAAAACAATGATACTCATTTTGCAAAATCACTCATAGAAAATATGTTAAAATCTGTAAGGTGGGCGAGAATGGGAGTAGGTTGTGGAGATAAAGTGAATAAAATAAGAGAAGAGCCAGGCAAGGACCAATGATAACATTGGGCTATGAACTGAGGAATAGCTCACCCAGCCCTCTGTACCTTTGTTAAAAGAAAGTAAGTAAAGTAAATATGTGAGGACAACAACGAGTGGAAAGGAAAGCAGCAGAGTGAGAAAGGAGCACACAGCAGGTATGACTTCAGGACAGGCCAGTTTGAGACTCACAACACACTTGGAAGGAGACCAGAAGCTGGAGTGAGAAGTTCAAACCTGAGTTCATGTGTGCATAATCGAAAACTCTGACCCAGGCTCCCAGGTGGAATTCCTGAGGCTGTGGGAGAAATCTTCATAAGCGGGCTTGCACCAATGGGTCTGTTTTGAGTAGATGGAAAAGAAAGGATATCCCAAGCAATGCAAAGGAACAACACGAGGGAAACGGCTCACGTGGGACCAAGAAGAGCGTGGTCTCCATGCCCTGAGGAGTGGGCTTGACTTGGCTGAAGGATGCCCGTGATAGGAGAGGCGGAAATGAGAAAGGCTGTTGAGCAGAGGAGAAGGGGGCACTCGGAAGTGACAGGAGGAGTCAGCACTCAATCACGTGAGTAATAGAAAACTGCTGATGAAGGGTGGAGAAGTTACCTGGCAAACTGGTAACTTTGAGGAATCATTAGAGTTATTGCTGATTTTTTTGAATTTTGGGATATTATTTTAATATGAAAATATTATGCTGTTTTGAAACATGAGGCAGCATGATATAGTGGTTAAAAGAACGGACTCCGAAGCCAAACGCGTGGGTGTACATTTTGGCTCTACCGCTTCCTAGCTGTGCTACCTCGCCAGCTGGTTAACCTCTCGGTGCCTCGGAAATGGTGCCTTATCCGTAAACTTGGGAACATATTTCCTAGGATTGTTCTGAGACGAAAATGAGCTAATATTTATAAAGTGCTTAGAACATTTGCCTAGCACTTAGTGAGTACGCGTGTTTGCTAAGTAAATACACGTAAACAACTGTTGCTAGGCTTGGGATGCAGATGACTGTTTTTCTTACTTTACAGATGGTGCTGGAGGGCTGCTACTGTGGAAATATGCAGGTGTCTGAGCATCTGGTCGTCTCCATTTTAGGTCTAGGGCCTGGAAGCCACTAAGAGACTGTCTTACTTTTAGACCCTACAGCCCAAGCACCCAAACCCGTGATAATTCAATGTTCTGGATTGTCTTCTCTCTGCAGCTCCTCCCTTAATCCCTGCAGCAAGCTCTTCTGGCGAGGCTGACCTGGGTTCTATGGCAAGCACTTCCCCGGAGAAAGTGTGCGGCTCCGCCCCCTGCGGCACAGGCTGCTCTGGTCAGCGGGGACTGGGAGGGCCCAGATGCTTGGGCTGTGCCCCCAGGGTGGCCTGGGCTTTGGATGAGGCAGCATCTGCTGGGTACTTAACACTCAGAGGATAAGGGCAGGCGTGACCCGAGGTCATTCAGCACTATTGCTGGTGAGGTACTCTTTTCTCTCTAATTTCAGTTGCATTAATTTTCACACATTAAGTCTGCATTATTATTATCATCAAAGATAGGAGAGAAAAAAGAACTTTCTCCATCACATTTCCTGGCCTTGTGGATGTCAAATGTTTACACTTTTTAAAAAAAATCTTTAGTTCACAACATTTTTAGCTAAGAGATAATGGTAAAAAATAATAATAATAATTCCCCACCATTCCTTTCCATGAGGAGCTCAATCTTTGGAAAGAAGGAGAGATGTAAATAGACAATCACAAATACCTGGTATGGGAGCCATTTACCAGGTGAACTGAGGGTGATGGGAGGGGAGGCTGTGCCTGAGGCCATGTGTGAGAGGCTGCACCTAAAGGGAGGCAGTTCCGCTGGGTTTTGAAAGAGTAGAAGTTTGCCTGGAAGAAAACTGGGGCCCAGTTCCTCACTGTTTGACCTTGAGCAAGTTACTTACACTCCTGAATCTCAATTTCTTTATGAGTGAAATCAAGTCACTAGCATTGCCTAATTATGGATGGAGTTGTGAAGATGAAATGATTAAATGCGTATGAAGTGCTTAACACAGGCCTGGCATAGAGTGAAGGTCAGGCAGTATCTGTCAAATGCATGAATACATAAACGAATGAATGAACGAGTGTGCATTGGCGCAGTCATGAAAGGTCATGCAAAATTGGCAGGACAGTGTCACTGCCTAATCATTGTTTAGTTAATTGACTTTTACCCAGTACTCTTAATTTAAAAATATAAATTATGGATAACCCCTGACATTTATCCCTTCACTTAAAGGTAAAGTTGAAGAATGCTAGTTTTCTTTCTTGTCCTGCATTGTAATTTTTATTTTATTTTATGAAGAAGCATCGGGATTTTGCCTTGATCAGTTTGGTGCAGGTTTGGATGCTGTAGTCCATTGGGTCTCAGTCAGTTTTGGAAGGTGGTGAGTATGAGCTGTAGAACTCCTAGTTTCCTTAAAGGCATGAGCTGTTGAGGAAGGAGGTATTCATTGAGAGAGAATAACTGCCAATAAGAGGTTACCCCCAGAGGTTATGCTAAGAAACGGATCATGAATGACCAAGCCACAGATCTGAGTCTTAGGGTCAAATCTTTGGTATTCAAAATTCCAAAACTGCAACTTGGTTGCTGTGTTCCTTAGGTAAGCTATTGAACCTCTCTGAACTTCAATTTTTTTTTCTTTTACCTGTAAAATGTATTGCAGGCACACAGAAACCTTCTTTATGGTGATCTTGTAAATACTTAGTGAGGGTCCACCATGTGCAAAGGACTGCCAGTTGCTGGGGATGCACTGATGATAAAACTGCACAGTCTACATCCTTGTGGAAATTTGAGTCCCAAAGGGATAATATATATTAAATAATCACAAAAATGAATATATAATTGCCAATTATGATGAGCACCAAGAAAGAACACAATGCTAGGAAGATTATAAAAGTAGAAGAACCAATTCCAGAGAGTGAGATTTAAAGCAGCGGTTCTCAACCTGTGGGTCGCGACTCCTTTGGGGGTCAAACGACCCTTTCACAGGGGTCGCCTAAGACCATCGGAAAACACATATATAATTACATATTGTTTTTGTGATTAATCACTACGCTTTAATTATGTTCAATTTGTAACAATGAAAATACATCCTGCATATCAGATGTTTACATTACGATTCATAACAGTAGCAAAATTACAGTTATGAAGTAGCAACAAAAATAATTTCATGGTTGGGGGTCACCACAACATGAGGAGCTGTATTAAAGGGTCGTGGCATTAGGATTGAGAACCACCGATTTAAAGGGATTTAGATGGTGTATTTCTATGGCTGCTATAAGAAATACCAAAGAAGACTTCATGGCTTAAACACCCTAAATTATCTTACAGTTCTTAAGTCAGAATTTCAACCTGGGATAAAATCCAGATATTGGCAGGCTCTATTCCTTCTGGGGAACCCTCCCCACGACCTCCCTTTATCCATCTTCTAGTAGAGTATTTCCACATGTCTTGGCTTGGGGTCCTCTTCCTTCTACAAAGCCAGTAAAATTGCCCCTCTATAACCATTTTCCCCCCATAGTTACAACTCTTTCTCTGACTGACTTCTGTCTCCATTTTCCACTTTTAAAGGACCCTGTGATTACATTGGGTCCACTTGGATAATCTATTTTAAGGTCAGCTGATTAGCCATCTCAGTTTCATCTGGGACCTTAATTCCCCTTATGGGAATGTGGATATCTTGGTAAGTCACCATTTTGCCTGCCAAAGATGGGTTAAAACAGGCCTCACAAATTGAATTGCACCTGTTGGGAAGCCTCATATAGATCATTTGTCTGAACTCCGGATAGAGATTCAGTCTGCAAACTAGTAGGTCTTGACTTCTGCCCAGGGATTTTCTAAGCCTGTGATGTAATTTGGGTCTGAATTCCAGCATCCTTTCCTTAGTAATGTCTGCAAACAACCATGCTGCCTTGATGTATCCTGAGGAATGTCACCAGGTGCTAGGTGGTTTTTGATTTTGTTCCATCCATAAAAGGTTAAATTTCTAAATACCTTTTCCTTACTCCATTCTCCACATTTTCCTCAGCATCTAATGTGACATAGTGAATATAGTAAGTATTCAATAACCACTTCTTGGGTGAATGAATGGGGAGACACAAACTTATCTTGGGACTTATAAAGTGCCACTAAATGCCTCGGTATTTCATCAGGAAAATAGGCTAATAACACTTAATTCAGGAAGGTATTAGGAGGATTAGATATGATCAATGTGGTATGTACTGGAATTGGCAGCCCTTCACAAGAAATGTCAATAATATTAATGACAAGATGTGGCTGAGTCAGAAGCCACCCAGATGTAGAGTAGCACCCATTAGTGTGCCCCAGTGACATTCTTCAGTGAGGGATGAAACTTTTGTTTTCTTACCTCTCACCTAACTCTGACTGCCCTCCTGCAGCCTTCTCCTGATATGAAGGAAAAATGACCCCTTAATTTAGTTAAGTTGGTTTTTTGTTGGGAAGGGCAAGAGAGGTAGATTCTTGAACAAATATACAGATAGATTTTTCAGTTTCTCCCTCTGGTCATTTTTTTTTTGCATAACTTTGCATTGGTTTGACTTGACAACTTCAAAACTTCTTTTACAACCTCATTGCATTACAAAAGATTATCTTATCAGGTTTAATTACTTGGAAATACAAATCTAAATACTGTCCTGAAGGCTTTGAAATCTGATATATGCTTGCTTATCATTTTAATCACTCAACACAACGTGATGAACCAAAATAATGTTCTGGCCTAAATTAATTTTAAAGATGAGAGAGCTGGACTTGTCATATTGGTTGTCATCACACTGAAAGACCAAAGCAAAAATATGATATTTTGATGAGTATCAGATCTTGGTGAAATTTCAGTCACTGAAGTATTTGAAGTGGGTAACTTGATCAATACAGTGATTTTGTTGTAATCTTTAGACTACAGTGTGGTTCATTTTATAACAGGTGACATGGTAACAGGTTTTGCATTCTTTTGTCTAAAAAAACCCTACCAGCTGTTAAAAGACTGTCAACCACTCTCAATTAGTAGAGTTCCAAATTCTTTTGGCTTAAAATTCTGCAGATAGCAAAGCGCTCTTCTAGGAGGTATTCAGCACAGCAATGAGAGTTACCCGTATTCCTTGGCACATTGTAATTATTCAGATGCGGTCTGCTCTAGCTGTTGGTTTGTGTTCATTCTTACTTTGATTCTTGCAATAGTTAATCAAACTAATGATAGTGAGGATGGGATTTTAGTTTATCAGTGACTTAATGATATGCATTTTTCACCTGCTCAATGGTTATGAAACTCCAGTGCAAAATTTAAATGTCTTAGTATCACAATGTCATAATTGATTAAAAAAATCTCAAGTAAAAAATGTATTCTGTTCAGTTGAAATATGTGTTCACTGTGGATATTAAATTGATTTTTAAATTCATTGGCTTATCCAGATGGGTCATGGTTAGTACTAGTGAATCTTCTAACTCACATGAGTTCCTTATAGCTATGTGACCACATGTCCTTGTTTGCATGGGATAGTGTTGTCTCTGTGAAATTAAATTATTAATACTGCTTTTTTGTTTTGCTCACAAAAGCATTTTGGTTTGGAGTGATAAATTACCTATTCATTCTACTTACACAGCCCCAGAAGCCACAGTTTCATTGGCTTAGTTTCAGCATGGAATGGGTACAGCACTGTCTCTTACTCCTTAGAAGAAATTTCTTCCCTAGATTTGTTGAGCCTTTTATGTTCTGTAGACCTTAGGGCCATTTTATGTTGCTTCTGGTTAGTAATGGAATGCCTATGAAACCTCTAGCTAAAGAATGAATTTATAAAAGAACTTCAGAAGTGATAAAAATATTTAATACATAATCATAGGAGGGCAGGAGTCTTGACTCTTATTCACCATTGAATACTTATTTACCATTGAATACTTAGCACCTTGCACAGTGCCTGAGTATAGTAGAGATTCCATAGTGCTGGTTGAACGAATAAGCAATTTAAAAACTTATCTCTTTAAAAAAATTAAGAAAATTGAGGTTCCTTCACACACCTTATTTTCTTCCTAAAAATAAGAAGATACTCCATGTCCATTGTTGAAATCATTGTTTATTAACATATTTCTCGAACTTTGTTTGAATAAGGATTACTTGATATTTGGGCAAAAAGTCAGACTCTCAGATCCTGCCCCTGAAAGTCTGGTTCAGTAAGCCTCAGAAAGCTCCAGGGTATAATGGGTGCCCCATGTCACATCCTTTCCAAATCACGTCTGAAATTTTTGTTTCACTTTGTTTTCAAAAGGACATTTGTTTGACTTCCTACTAGGCTGTCCATCTTTCTACAGCCACTAGTTATGGAGAGAATATTAGACTGAAAAGGAAACTGGGTTCCACTATACAAGTGATTTGACCACTTCCCCTCTCTGGACACAGATTTCCTCAACTTGAAATCAACAAGGCTGAACAACAAGATCTCTCAGACTTCTTACAACTCTGTTATCAGCTAATTCTTATCATTGAAACCGGATAGTTATCTGGGTAGATAAAAAGTGCTACCTGAGACATTTTCAACAAAAAAGCGTAAGTACCTTGTCTTTGTTGCTTCATTTGCCAATAATTATCTATACGGTAATTATTACTGAAAAGATAATGTTGGACTTTTAGGTTATGTAAGCGCCATTTTTCATCAGAAACTTTCTGCACCAGTTTTCTTTGCAATTCCCTGGATATATATGCTGGGAGCTGATTGATAACTTTTCATTTGAGATGAAAAGGCTTTTCTTAAATCTTGCCAACTGTATTTTAGATCATGGTAAAGCTATTTCTACCAAAAAAAAAAAAAGTAATTTGCTTTTGAGTAAAATTCACCGAAGTTAAAAGAGTTTTATCTACCCACGTATTCTGTTACTAAATTGTAAGCAGGATCTTAAGTAATCTTCTAGGGAACCACACCAAATAGATCCCACAAGAAGAGAACAGAAATAGACCCCAGTGAATGCATTCACAGAGATTTGTTCACCAGATTAACTATCTGTATTTTGGGACTTGAGGAAGTATAAGCCAGGTTAGATTAATTTTTTCCAGAAGCAGAGAGAGAGAGAGAGAGAGAGAGAGAGAGAGAGAGAGAGAATAAATTGAACAAGTTCTAGAGCTGGGGAGGAACCTGAGAAGTCACGACTGAGTGAGTCATGAGTGTCTTAAAGTCACTGCCAATAAGAGGGGAAAGATGTTCATGTCTGGTTAGTAAAGAAGCAATAGCAACATTCACTTATTTCAGAATTCTATCTTGGGCAATTGCTGGAGTTGCAAGGAAGGGTTCTGTGAGATGATGTGATAAGAGGGAGAGGGAAGAGTTGGATGCTTGCAGCTTCTCCCTTAGGCAGGCTGCCTCGTGGAGTAGTCCTTAGAGTGGGATCGATGTGCTTGTTTTCTTATGTAACTGCTTTACACCCCACTTCTTCCTTAAGGTGGATCCCATATAAAGAATAATTATTAATTATTTTGTCTAATCCACACATTGATGTCTCATAGTTTAATATTAATCAACACAATTATTTCTCAAGGTTTCAGCTATAAAGGGCAATGAATAGGCTGAAAAATGTTTCTGGAGTTGAGTTTGTGATATTGGCCGCTGAAAAATGGACAGAAAACATGGGAAATACATAGTGAATATTGAACACTCTGGAAACCAGCCGGAGAGTATTGGTGGCACCACTCGGGTATGTTCTGATAACTCAGAGTCTTGTGTTCAGTGTTTATAGAACTTTAATATATATATTTTTGTTATGACATGGTTCTTCTTCAAAAGGAATTCTTAATAAAGGTTTCATATGGAAGCCAATTTTTAGCTATTACTTACTATTTATAAATTAGAAATGTTTAATTTTTTTCTGCATAGCAGTGTATGCATAATTGAGGCATTTAATTTAACACTCACTAATATAAGATATTAGCAATCTTGGGTAACAATTTCATAATCTGTTCAAATAATTCTCTGCAGCTATCATAATTCAAACATAAGCCAACACTCTATACTTGATTGCATTAACAAATTGTGTTTTTAAAATGTGATATATAGATTTTTATGTTAACCACTTAGTTTTTTAGTGTAATGTGTAGATCTGTTAGAATGCAAAGATTACTGTATATCTTTCAAAGTCATAAGATAATCTTATAAATGAAAGTTGGGTCTAGGAATCAAATTATCTAGCAATTCCTTTAGATTGGTCTCTACTTAACTATTTAAGAATTTCTTTTCTTAGTAAAACATTGTATTAAGGTTAACTTTTAGAGTTCAGTTATATACAATATTATTTGACTATTGCTTATGTTTTTAAAAGAAAAAAATTAGTACTGTGTATGTTGGGATTGCCTTTTATGTAACTGTGCATGTTTGACTAGAGCAGTGATGGCGAACCTTTTGAGCTCGGCGTGTCAGCATTTTGAAAAACCCTAACTTAACTCTGGTGCCGTGTCACATATGGAAATTTTTTGATCTTTGCAACCATAGAAAAACAAAGACTTATATTTTTGATATTTATTTTATATATTTAAATGCCATTTAACAAAGAAAAATCAACCAAAAAAATGAGTTGGCGTGTCACCTCTGACACGCGTGTCATAGGTTTGCCATCACTGGACTAGAGCCTCGATCATTAGAAATAGAAAAGGAACTGTGTTGAATGAAAACAGTGTAAGTTTGAACGGACAGTTAGATTTTGAGATGAAAAGTATTTTTGTCCCCGTGCACTGACAAGGGATTATAGGCAGCGAAATTGTTCTCTTGATTCTAGATCAGCATCCTCTTCCCCTGAAGATTTCTTCAAGGTCCCTCTGGCCTTGCATCTCTTTCACTGTCTTCACAGTGTCAAGGTGCTCAGTTGAAGATTTCTCTTCAGTAAGAAATTAGTCATCCTGGACAGTGCAGAGTTTTCAAAGAGGGCACAGATCTTGATCACTGACTGAATATTTCACTTTACGTCTGGATATTTGGGCATACATTTGGACCATTTGCACTAATAGATTAAAGTAGCATTTGAAGGCCACATAAAAAGGGATAATTTAGGAGTTTGCTTTTCCCTCTCAGGAACACGAAATGGTAAATTAATCTCTTTTCAGGGATGAGTAGAGAATTTAAAATTATATTCCATGAATATAGTTGATGCATATTAGATATATACAATAGAGATTATTGGCTTCTACCAAGAGCTAATTAACTATAATTCTTAGATCTCCAACTGCTCAGAATTTTAACTTTGAGATATTCCACTTTTATTAAACTAGAGAGGAAACTAGGACAGTAAGGATTATATTACCCCCAAAGCTTCAGTATCATGGGTTCTCCACTCTCAGTGTAGATATCCACCATCTTTCTTCATTCCATTCTGTCAAATTGGTATGGCCAGCAATTTTTATTTAATTACAAAAGTTCAAAAAATGTTCAAGTTTATCAGCCACAAGAAAACTGAATAGCTGAATAACAGCTATAATACTAATACTACATAGAAATACAACACTTTTATGAAATATAAATCTTTGTGATTTATTCAAAGTTATCTATTTAAAAACAGAGAGAAGGGGATGGGGCTGGGTGGAGGTGGACAAAGGGGAGGAAAATGAGGACATCTGTTAATGGTGTCAACAACAACAACAACAACAAAAGTTTTAAAAAAGAATAAACCCTCAGGTAAAGTATGAACCTTGGGTGATTATGATGTGTCAATGTAAGTTCATCCATTGAAAAAAAAAATAAAAGTATCACTTTAATGAGTGATGCTTTTAAGGGGGAGGCTGTGCATGTGTGAGCTCTAGAGAGTATTTGGGAAATCTCTGTATCTCCTTATTAATTTTGTTCTAAAACTAAAACTCTTCTAAAAAAATAAAGTTTTAAAAAATGTGAAAGAAAACAGAAAATTCATTAAAGTGCCGGTGTGTATCATATCTTCTCTTATTTATTGCATAGTTATTCTATTTTCTTTATTTCTTTGGCATGGCATTGTATTTTTAAAAAAATAAATATTGACTAATTCTTTATGCCCAAGTGTATTTCTTCTTGACTATATTTAATTACAATTATACTCCTTTTTATTCTTAGTTATAGTTGTTCTATGGATGGTGTCTATACACATATTTAGTTTCCTTATTCTAATAGAATTTAGAGACTGGGCTAGCAATGTCAACAGCCTTTTCAATAACCGTTTAGAATTAGGTATTTAGTCAATATAATCAACAGAGGTTACATTTAAATAAAACTCTGTTGTCCTATGAGGAAAAAAAATCTAGATAATTCTATAATTTTTTTTTTAGCTATAAAAGATTTACATGTAACAATTGACACTCCCATGAGTATGTAAAACACACTATTCTCCTTTTTCTTAAAACTGCATCTGGGTTATTTTTCTATTAACCTCACTTAAAAAAAGACCTAGATCTCACTGGTCATTTGTGTCTTTTTATATATAGTGTGTGTGGGGGGTTAATTTGCTATTCTTTTGTTTATAATATTTGCGCTTATATTCTTGAGATTGACCTTTGGAGGTTTCAAAATCAACTGTTTAGCTTCCTATGCCAGGCAGCTTCAAAATTTGATAAATGTCCTTAGTGCAGAACCAACTGCCACTAACAGTGTGAACTCTTAAAACATTCTGTCTTTTTATATATAGTGTGTGTGGGGGGTTAATTTGCTATTCTTTTGTTTATAATATTTGCGCTTATATTCTTGAGATTGACCTTTGGAGGTTTCAAAATCAACTGTTTAGCTTCCTATGCCAGGCAGCTTCAAAATTTGATAAATGTCCTTAGTGCAGAACCAACTGCCACTAACAGTGTGAACTCTTAAAACATTCTAAACTTCCCAGACCACCCTTGTTCTAGCATGATTTTATACCCTAACTATTAGAATACCGCTGGAGACTTCACTCAGACTTTCCATTCCAGGCCTCCAGGCTCCTAGGCTAGTCCAGAATGTAGCTAAGGCCTTGGAGTTGGGGCTCCACTGTTTTCCAATCTGTCATGCCAGCCACACATGAACACCAAAAGTTTTGCTCGCTTCTTTTGGTAGTCAGAACCTCAGCTCATACTCAGAATCAACTGGTGCACCCAGAAGAGAAAATGGCCTATGATTGTTAGGTCACTTCTGTAAAGCTCTTTCAAACTCTTTTAGATTTTACATAATCTAATTGTAATTTTTGTCAAGCTCTTCAGTTATTATTATTGATTGGTTGATTGCAGTGGGCCTATTGCAACTTACTCTATCCAGAATCTCACTTCAATTCTTTAAATCTTGGTTTTCTCATTTTCAATATGACTCCAAAACATTGTTCTTTTTTAAATGTTTATTTATTGATTTGAGAGAGAGAGAAAAAGAGAGAGAGAGAGAGAGAGAGGCATCGATTTTGTTGTTCCACTTATCCATGCATTCATTGGTTGCTTCTTGTATGTGCCCTGATCAGGAATTGAGCCCACAACCTTTTGGTGTAATGGTTAATGCTCCAACCAACCTAACCACCTGGCCAGGGCCTAAAAATTGTTCTTGATAGCCCTTAAGGTCTTAGAATTTCCACTGTGAGACTTTTTTTCTTATATAACCGATTTATACCTGCTTGCCACATAATGATAGTTAACAAATGCATTAAATATGATGAGGATAAAAGATAATGCTTATTCCTGGATTTTAACATCAGTAATTATATAAAATAATTAATTGTAACTTCTGACGACTATCTAGATTTCCTTGTTTTGAGAAGAAATGTAATGAATGTGTTCATTTGCTCTTTCAGGCAGGTTTCACATGAATTTATTTGATCAAATAGGTCATGCCACAATCTGATTTATATTTGTCAGAATTATATTACATTAGCCATCAAATATAATAGTTCTTATTTTTCCCCGTTCTTTCCTATACACAGCCATTTCTGAGCACAAAAAACCACGAAGCTCACAGTTCAGCGTGTCGGTTTCCAGCATCAACTAATGTAGCTTGTGATATTGGTACCAATGTAACTAATGTCTGCACCAATACAGGGACCCTTGGAGACCCGGAATTTCCAAACAGAGAATTACAACATTGTCAGGTAATATTTG
>NW_006291383.1:3524913-3529069 GCF_000327345.1 Myotis davidii | reverse complement strand
TCTCTGGGTGATGCTATCATTCTCATGGAAATACTCTTGATCTAATATTTTGGAGGAAAACCATTTAATCAATTAATGATAACATTTGAAAATCTACAGCATCCTTTAAACATGTCACTGAGAGGGAATGCAAGAGACAGAGTTTTTTTGGGGCTTTTCATTTAAGGAGTTAATGATATGATGAAGAGACAAAAACATACACAATTTGGAGAAAATATCTAAGGGTCGAAGAAAATAAAGTTTTGGGGTCTCTTTTATTTTGAGGACTGAGTAGGTGATGCATTGGCAATAAATGACATTGTACCCCTTGCTCAGGTGGAGATGAAGCCATGTGTTAAGGCTCTGGGGCCCTAGTCTGTGGGTGATCTGTCTCACTCTCTTACCCTTCCTGCCTCTGAGCCAACTGTGGGCCTTCTGTTGGTTCTGACCTCATGTGTTTCAACCTTGACTTAGAAACTATTTAGCACTTCTGATACCCAGAAGCAGATTTCCCATATTCATGACCCTTTTTCTTATTATTCTATTTTCTTTACCTTAAGGTCTGATCTCTGAGTCCCCTCCAAGATGAAAACTTGAGTTTGATTGATTGATGCTGACGTTTGCCAGCTGGCTCAGTGCTTCCAGCTCTGGACCACACCCCTCCTCCAGTTAATCTTACTATAGAGACAATTTGGAGAGACTCTGACAAAACAAAAGAGGCTACACTCTCTGCCAGGAGACATTGTGGAAGAATGCTTTTGATAGATAAGAATTATTTAGAGAACATGTCTCTGATGACCACAAGCAAACCAGACCAATCAGAGAGCTGGAAGCTATTTTAGATGCATTTACTTAGTGACAGATGGGGAAAAAAAAATGTGGCCTGGGAAGTTTAGAATGTTTTAAGAATCACACAGCTAGCTAGTGGCGGTAATAGCATGGACACACAGGTCTCAGGTCAGGTTAATGCGAGTTTCTATTAACCTTGCCCCTCTTCTTAAAGATTCAAACAAAAAATGAGGTAATTATCTCCCTTACATGAGATGTGAGTATGGTCCTTCCTCTCCTACCACTCTGACTTCCTTTCTAAGACGTGGATGCCCTGGGCCCATTGTCTTTGGGCTTTCTCAGTTGGTGCCCTAAATCCTCGGCCTTAGTGGCCCCTGCCCTCGCACTGCTTCTAATTTCCTAGTGGGACCTCGTCTCAGCACCCAACCTGAGGTTTACTATCTGAGACCGTGTTCCACATTTTGTGACTTTTAAGAGCTACTCTACAAGCTCCAAAGACAACTGCTCTGTGCTTGTTTCCTTTAGTGATCTGCTTTCAGTTAGAGGAAAAGGGATAATAATGAAGTAATTAGTGAATGCAAGTATTTTTTTGAATACTTAGTAAGTGCAGGGAAACATTACCCATATTGTTTTCTTGTTTACTCTTTACAGTAATCCTGTGCAATAGGTGATAGGATCCCCATGAGGGAATTGTGGCTTTGAAATATAATGCAAATTTCCAAATAGCATCATCCATCTAGTGAAAGGTGGAGTTAAAATTTAAACCTAAATCTGTTAGACTCCATGCCTGTGCTCCTAATTTCTACAATGAACTGCCTTCTGCAAGAATGTAAGGAGGATATTTCTGATTTTAATTTTCTCAGCAACACTTTGAGATAGATGTAATTATCCCCACTTTTGATATAAGGCAAACTGAGAATTAGACAAGTAAATAAACTTGGTTAGAATATTAATGGCATGGGACTTAAATTCAAGACTTCCTGTTCTGAAGACTTACATGTTCTACATTATGCAGTGTTTCCTCTACAATAACAAATTACATATATGTAAATCTATAAATTATATATATTAAATTACATATATATTTATAGATACAGTCAAACCTCGATTCTCAAATGTCTCCCATTTCAAACAATTTGGTTCTCCACCAAGTTGTTCAGGAAACAAATGTCGTTGGTACTTTAGCATGACAAAAAGTGCCTCACTGCCACAAACAAAGGAGAGAATCCCAGTCAGTTTACCTAGAAACTTAGGGTTTGGTAACCTCTCAGGAAATCATGCTGTGAATATTTTTGTGGTTTCTTTTTACTTTTGTTGCTGACAAATGGGTGATTAGCACAACTTTACTAGTAAACCTTCAAGAGGCCATAAGAGTGCTAATATTGCTATGGGGTGTAAAAAAGAAACAATGAGCACAGAGGTAGAAAAACCGTTGTTGATTTGGATAAATGAAAAAGCAGTTAGCCTGAGACAGTGTCAGCATTTTGGAGGTGGTGATATGTGAAAAAGCAAAACGCCCCAAGCTGACTTCCTAAAAGACACACCTGGAACTAGTGCTGAAAGAGATTCGTTTAAGGCTAGTAGGGGGTTTGAAAATTTAAGAAAAGAAGTGTTTGTTTATAAATTACATTAGACTTGTACTGCATATAAGAAAGGTTAAAACCGGTAATCATTTGGGGGGTCTGGAACTAATTCATGCAATTTACATGATTTTTTTATGCAAAAAAAATGTTTGGTTTTCTAACAAATCACTTCTCGGACAGTTTCCTGGAACAAATTAAGTTCAAGAACCTAGGTTCCACTGTAATTTGTTATATAAATAGTATTTTAAAATGTATAAAGCAATTTTACTGACGTTAGTTCTTATTCTAAGCTTATCACATCCATTTTTATGGATGAAAGGATTCCATCAAAGGGGTAAGTATCTTCCCCAATGGAAATAACTGGTGGCAACAGACGTGGGATTTCAACAAATGTTTTCAGATTTTAAATTTCATCCTGCCAGATGCTAATCTGTATGAAAAATTAGCCAGGAAATTTGACAAGCCATTAATCAATGCATTTAAAATCGAAGGCTTCAAAGTAGTAGCTAAATTTCTGATAGCTGACAAGCCAGAAGGGGAGGCAATTTAATCAGGTGATCTTTTGGGTCACTAAAATCACGGTGTACAGCCGTCACCACACATGTATAGAAACTTTTGATAGTGGCAGGAATATAAAGTTTCTAAGAAGACATTGATTACCTTTTTTTCTTAAAGTTTGAGATATAGATATATGAAAAGAAAACACGAGAAATTGGTAGAAACTTATTTGTTCCTGTATTAAAGACAGTAAAAGGACCAAGTCTTTCTTAAATGAAATCTTAAATTTGAGTCATTTTTTATTATTAGAAGCTATTAATAGTGTTTTGTGTATATACCATCTTTCAGTAAGGTAATATATAAAAGAGGATTTTCAATGGTATTACATTTTTGAAACATTTGGTTTTATTTTCAGTAATTTTGTATACATCCTTTCCAGGTGACACGAAATTTCTTTAATGACTGGTCTCTGTGGAAAATCTTCCTGCTTTGTCTCTTAGCCTGTGTGATAACAACAGCAATTGGAGTACTCATAGTGTCTTTGGTGTATAATGGAAAAAACAATAATGCTTCCATTGTTATCCACTTTCCCTCAAACCATGAGACAACCTCCTCTGCAACTAAAACTAGTTCTGAGCCTATAATTCCCACTACCATAACAGATTCTACCACACCACTCACTTCAACTACCATCAGTACAACCACTGGTCGCCCTTCAACAGAATCTACTAGTGCAGCAACCACTGCTCAAACAAAAACCACAACAGCAGAAGGCAACACTTTATCTGAAACCACTACAACAATGTGTTCAGGCACTGCAACTGAGGCTACAACCATAACCATCACTACTGCTTCTATAGCATCTAGAACTACCACAGTAGCAGACAAAACTTCAGCTGAACCTACTGTCACCACAGCAGCCACCACCTCAGCAGAACTACGAACCACAACTGCCAGCACTACCACGGAGGCTTCAACTGCAACAGCCACCAGTACTACTTCCACTGAATCTTCAACCATCACAGCAGCTACCACGTCAGGCAAACCAACAGCCAAAACAACTTCTGGCACTACCTCTGAGGCTACCACCACAATGGCCATTGCTACAACTTCTACTGAACCTTCAACCACTACAGAAGCTACCACTTCAACTGAACCCACCACCACCACCACAGTAGCCACCACTTCTACAGAGCCAACTACTGCAACCACTGCCAGCACTGCTACTAAAGCTACAACCACCATTATCAGTACTGCTTTGGCTCACAATACAACTGCCACAGCAGCAGAAAGCACTTCAACTGAAG
>NW_006291383.1:3512799-3524833 GCF_000327345.1 Myotis davidii | reverse complement strand
CACTGCGGCTATCACTACAACAGCCACCACGACAGCTTCTACTGTACCAACAGCCACCACAACAGCTAGCATTTCAACTGAACCAACTATCTCAACTACTGCTAGCACGACTAAGGCTACAACCAGATCCTACACCACTACTGCTTTTATTAAACCTACAACCACCACAGCAATAGCTACCACTTCAACCGAATCTACAACTGAAGCAGCAACCACAACTACTGTCAGCACTACCACAGAGGCTACAACCATATCTGACACCACTGCTGCTTCCACTGAACCTATAACCACGACAGCAACACATACCTCTTCAACTGAACCTACAACTGAAGCAACAACTGCAACTACTGCGAGTACAACCACCAAGCCTACCACCACAACAACCACCACTACAACTTCTACTGAACCTGCAATCACAACAACAGCCACCTCGTCAAGTGCCCCAGCTGCCACCACAACTTCTACCACTACCCCTGAGGCTACAACCACACCGGCCACCAGTACCACTTCCCCCACATCTACAACCACCATGGCAGCAGAAACCACTTCAAGTGAACCAAGTACCCGAAACACTTCCAGCACTACGGAAGCTACAACCATATCTGACACCACTGCTGCTTCCACTGAACCTATAACCACGACAGCAACACATACCTCTTCAACTGAACCTACAACTGAAGCAACAACTGCAACTACTGCGAGTACAACCACCAAGCCTACCACCACAACAACCACCACTACAACTTCTACTGAACCTGCAATCACAACAACAGCCACCTCGTCAAGTGCCCCAGCTGCCACCACAACTTCTACCACTACCCCTGAGGCTACTACCACGTCAGACACCACTACTGTTTCTGCAGAACCTATGACCACCACAGCAACCGATACTACTGCTTCTACTGACCCTACAACCAAAAGAGCAACAGATACCACTTCAACTGAACCCCCAACTGAAACAACAACCCCAACTACTGCCAGCCCTACCACTGAGGCTACAACCACACCGGCCACCAGTACCACTTCCACCACATCTACAACCACCATGGCAGCAGAAACCACTTCAAGTGAACCAACTACCCCAAACACTTCCAGCACTACTGAAGCTACAACCATATCTGACACCACTGCTGCTTCCACTGAACCTATAACCACCACATCAACACATACCTCTTCAACTGAACCTACAACTGAAGCAACAACTGCAACTACTGCCAGTACAACCACCAAGCCTACCACCACAACAGCCACCACTACAACTTCTACTGAACCTGCAATCACAACAACAGCCACCTCGTCAAGTGCACCAGCGTCCACCACAACTTCTACCACTACCCCTGAGGCTACAACTACATCAGACACCACTACTATTTCTGCAGAACCTATGACCACCACAGCAACCGATACCTCTTCAAATGAACTTACAACCGCAACAGCAGCCCCCACTACAACTGAAACGACTACCACAACAACTGCTAGCAGTACTCCTGTGACTTCAACCACACAGGCCACCAGTACCACTTCTACCACATCTGCAACCACAATGGCAACAGAAACCACTGCAAGTGAACCAACTACCACAAACACTGCCAGCCCTACCACTGAGGCTAAAACCACAACAGCCACCACCACTGCTTCTACCAAATCTACAACTACCACAGTAATAGAGACTACTTCACCTGAGCCTACTACCACTACATCTGCCACCACATCAATTGAACCACCTACCACAACTGCCAGCAGTACCACTGCGCCTATCACTACAACAGCCACCATGATGGCTTCTACTAGACCAACAGCCACCACAGCAGCTATCACTTCAACTGAACCAACTATCTCAACCACTGCCAGCACGGCTGAGGCTACAACCATATCTGACACCACTGCTGCTTCCACTGAACCTATAACCACCACAGCAACACATACCTCTTCAATTGAACCTACAACTGAAGCAACAACCACAACTACTGCCAGTACGACCACCAAGTCTACCACCACAACAGCCACCACTACAACTTCTACTGAACCTGCAATCACAACAACAGCCACCTCGTCAAATGCACCAGCTGCCACCACAACTTCTACCACTACCCCTGAGGCTACTACCACATTAGACACCACTACTGTTTCTTCAGAACCTATGACCACCACAGCAACCGATACTACTTCTACTGAACCTACAACCACAACAGCAGCCCCCACTACAACTCCACCACCACATCTGCCCCCACATCAGTAGAACCACCTACCACAACTGTCAGCAGTACCACTGCAGCTATCACTACAATAGCCACAACAGCTACCACTTCAACTGAACCAACTATCTCAACCACTGCCAGCACTACTGAGGCTACAACCACCAGCATTTCTACTGCTTCTACTGAATCTACAACTGCCACATCAGCAGAAACCACTTCAATTGAAGCTACAACCAGCACAGCTGCCACTACCTCAACAGGACCAACTACCAGTACTGCCAGTGCTACCACTGAGGCTACAACCACATCCAACACCACTGCTGCTTCTACTGAACCTACAACCACCACAGCAACAGATACCACTTCAACTGAACCTACAACTGAAGCAACAACCACAACTACTGCCAGTATGACCACCGAGTCTACCACCACAACAGCCACCACTACAACTTCTACTGAACCTGCAATCACAACAACAGCTACCTCGTCAAGTGTACCAACTTCCACCACAACTACCCCTGAGACTACAACCACGTCAGACACCACTACTGTTTCTGCAGAACCTATAACCACCACAGCAACCGATACTACTTCAACTGAACCTACAACCACAACAGCAGCCCCCACTACAACTGAAACGACTACCACAACAACTGCTAGCAGTACCCCTGTGACTACAACTACACAGGCCACTAGTACCACTTCTACCACATCTGCAACCACGATGGCAACAGAAACCACTGCAAGTGAACCAACTACCACAAACACTGCCAGCACTGCCACTGAGTCTACAACCATATCTTACACCACTACTGCTTCTACTGACCCTACAACCACCACTTCAATACCTACCACTTCAACTGAACCTACAACTGAAGCAACCACCACAACTACTGCCAATACCATCACTGAGGCTACAACCACAATAGCCACCACCACCACTTCTACCGAATCTACAACCACCACAGTAGCAGACACCACTTCAGCTGAACCTACTACCACTACATCTGCCACCACATCAGTAGAACCACCTACCACAACTGTCAGCAGTACCACTGCAGCTATCACTACAACAGCCACCACAACAGCTGCTACTTCAACTGAACCAACTATCTCAACCACTGCCAGCACTACTGAGGCTACAACCACCAGCATTTCTACTGCTTCTACTGAATCTACAACTGCCACATCAGCAGAAACCACTTCAACTGAAGCTACAACCAGCACAGCTGCCACTACTTCAACAGGACCAACCACCAGTACTGCCAGTGCTACCACTGAGGCTACAACAACAGCCACCACTACAACTTCTACTGAACCCGCAACCACAACAACAGCCACCTCATCAAGTGCACCAGTTGCCACCACAGTGTCCAGCACTACCCCTGAGGCTACAACCACGTCAGATACCACTGTTTCTGCAGAACCTATGACCACCACTGCAATTGATACTTCATCTGGACCTACAACCACAACAGCAGCCCCCACTACAACTAAAACGACTACCACAACTACTGTTGGCAGTACCCCTGCAGCTACAACCACACAGTCCACCAGTACCACTTCTACCACATCTGCAACCATGATGGCAACAGAAACCACTGCAAGTGAACCAACTACCACAAACACTGCCAGCACTGCTACTGAGTCTACAACCATTTCTGACACCACTATTGCTTCTCCTGAGCCTATAACCAGTGAGGCTACAACCACAGCAGCTACCGGTACTGCCTCCACTCCATCTACAACCACTTTATCAGCAGAAACCACTTCAAGTAAACCAACTACCACACCTACTACCAGCACTTCTATTGAGGCTACAAACACAGCAGCCACCAGTCAGTCTTCTATTCTACTGAACCTGCTACCACCATTTCAAGTTAATCAACTGCCACAATAATTTCCAGTGCTATCTGTAAGACTGCAACCATGTGGTACAACACCACTGCTTCTACTAAACCTATATTCACCACAGTCACTGATATCCTTTCAAATAAACCCACCACCACAGCAGCAGCTCCACTTCAACAGAACGAATCTCCACAGCTACTGCCAGCGCTACCCCTTTGGCCATAATCACAATTACCACTAACTCCTCTATTGAACTTATAATCACCACAGCAGGCACCTACCACAACAACTACCCACACTACTACCAGACCACCACCCAGTGGTTACTACTACTTCTATCTAATCTACAACCGCTATGCAGCCACCACCTTGTCACAAGTATGAATGCCATCTTTTAATTTGAACCTACTGCCATAACTGCAAGCATTGTGCCTTCATCTGAATTGCACTACATGTACAATTATATTTTCTTTTGCACCTATAGATATGAGTACCAGTTGCATATTTACTGGGCCTGTGATCACAATAACTTCTACTGAATCTACTGTTAAAGCTTACAGTACCATTTCAACTTTGTCTTATCCATTCTGCCAACCCCTGTCACTCCAGCTTAAGGTACAACCATAAACCATTCAACAAATTCAACTCAAATTTGAAAAATTTCCATTTAAATGAACGTGTAATTAGCATCAGTTTAACAGAATCTCCAGACACCAATACTTGTTCTTCAACTGAATGTACATTGCCCACAGTAAGTATATGAATCTAGTGACTTAATTAGTGACTGAATCTAGTTTGCTTTCTGATTCAACTAAAACATCATTTTCTACCTCCACTGCCACACCTCAATAAGAATTAAATCAACACAGATGCTAACCCAACTGACTTTACAGACACAATAGCATGACTTCAGCTGAATTTATAATCTGCATAACCTATATTACCTGTTAATAGAAAATTATCATCACCTTCTAAGTAACCTATTACAGTGCAATTAGCAATTTCACTGCCCCTTCAAATGAGTGTATAGTATGACAACATTAACAAAATATGCTAGTACTGTAACTTTTCATATTTCACAGTAGGTACCACCACATTTATTGTTCATACAGTCATGCTACCATTTCCATGCACCATCATTTCTACTGTACTTACTACTACAATACCTATCACTAAACCCTTCACCTGAATTTATAAGCACTGTAACTTCTGTTGACATGTTATTCAAAGCCATCCATTACTTATTCATCTGAACCAATCACTGCCTCCATTAATAGTAAATACAGTAGATCACATCATCACTCCCACTTGACAGAAATGGCAAATTCATAATGACCTTTTAATCGCAGCTGTAGTTAGGATGCCTGAAAATTAAATCTTAACATCCACTGTCATTACTTCCATACCAGAACCTATATCTACTATTGGTAACTATAGATTCCATAGCCAGCAACCACCGACATATAACTACAAATAACTGCTCTAAAATAGGATTTACTTAATGACCAATTCAACTGTCATCATAATGATAATGAGTTTCACCCCTAAAACAGCATTAAGATTTAACAATAACATTAATTTGACCTAACCATTTAATATGAAGAGTCTCTAGTTTGTGAAGTTTTAAATAGTACAATTTTCATACAAAATAAATCCAATCTATTTATTTATGTTGGAAACTTGTTATGTTTCAATAAAATGTTACCAGTGAAATATGAATACAGTCATTTATTATTCTAAAGTTTTAGCCTTTAATATACAAATTCCATATGTAATAGGAATGGATATTCTATTTGGTGAGAGTATGTTAAAGATGTGTATGTATTACCACAATTTTTAAAGATTGTGTAAATTTATTTTTATTCCATTTTCTCTTTAAATTATTTTAATTTTAAGTAATATTTATAGGTGTGTTATTTTCAATTTAATAAACTTGTTTTCTATTGATCTTAAAAATCAACTCAATTAAATATATTGAGTAAATATTTACTTGTGCCTGCTATCTGCTGAAATAGTAGAGACTATTCAGAAAAAGAAACTAGCAATGGAGATAGTAATAAACTTACCAATATCTATTATTTAGAATTCTTGACAATTGACAAGTTTAAGTTAGTGTTGACTCACATGGTAGGTACTTGTCTTCCACTGAAGTGGAAAGCAGTCTCAGTGAATCAGAGTCTTTCAGGATGAGCCATAAATCTATATTTTTCAAAAAGTATGCAGATGGGACTGATAATCAATAGTTGAAGCAGTAAACCCACGTGGGCATTGTGACTTGTTACATCTCTTGGATGGGATTAATGAGGTTGATAGAAATCAGAAAATATTTTTTTAAGCATCAACAAAAGTCAGTTGCCATATGTTGGTGTTAATTCTACCGGTAAACAAAGAATGGCTGTATAGTGTGTAGGCACATGAGCACATGGTCGGGAGTTAGCAGGAAGTGCTTTTCTTACTCAAAAGGAAACATGTATTTTCAGCAACTTAAAACAAATATTTTAATAGCCATTATGCTAATTGGAAATAATTTTTAACTTTTCTTTCAAGTCAGTTCTATAGAGGTACTGTCGTCCTATTTTGGTAGATTACTCAACTGTAATTACATGAAACTAATGTAATAACACTTTATTAAAACTGTTTAATTTTACCTTTTTAGCCCATTATTTTTCCAATTAATGATACTTTGTATTTTTTATTAAATATAACCCTACAGGACTCTTCTCTTTTTGTTATAGAAGACACAACTTTCTATTTTCTAGTTCCACATCTCTACAGAGACCTTGCCTCTGCTTAACCAGGGTGTGTATCTGGCAACTAGTAGATAACAAATATTTGTTCAATAAATGAAAATAGCAACAATTATAAGAATTTATTACCAAATAATATTTTTAGAGTTAAATAATCTTCCAATATACTTTTAAAAATTTAAACATATTCTAATTAGTATTTTTTTAAAGTTTTTAGTTGAGTACAACATATGTACAGAAAATGAACCAATCATAATTTATATTCAATGAATTATCACCAAGTGTACATACTCACACCTAAAAAAAAAAGGAACATTACCAGCATTCCCTGTGTCCATACCCAAATCACTACCTCCTTGTTTTCCCCCAAAGTGAAACTGTCCTGATCTTCAACACTACAGATTACTCTGATTGTGAACATAGTAGAAATTGAATGGCACTCCTTTGTGTCAGACATCTTTAGCTCAGACTTTTATTAGTGACTGGAGGCCCGGTGCATGAATTCATGCACCAGTGGAGTTTCTCGGCCTGGCCTGTGGGATTGAGCTAAAACCGGCTCTCTGACATCCCCTGAGGGCTCCCAGATTGCAAGAGGGCACAGGCCAGGCCAGGCCAAAGGACCCCACTGGTGCATAATCAGGGCCAGGAAGGGACACAGGAGGGATTGCGGGAGGGCTCCAGGGTGTGTCCGGCTTATCTAGCTCAGTCCCAATCAGCCAGACCCCAGCAGCAAGCTAACCTACTGGTGGGAGCGCCTGTGCCCTGGTGATCAGTGCACCTCATAGCAAGTGGTTGAGTGGCCTTAGCATATCATTAGCATATTACCCTTTGATTGGTTGAACGGCCATAAAGTGTCTTGGATGACCAGACACTTAGCATATTGGGCTTTTATTATATAGGATAGTCATGAATATTTTTGCTTCTACTAATGATTGCTTCACTATCATCATGGTATACTAATTTATTGTATTACCACTACCATGATTTATTTATCCATTATTTTGCTGGTAGACACTCAGGTTATTTCTGGTTTTGTATATTACTAAGTGCTCTGTGCAAAATGTATAGTCTGTTTCAGGCTTTTACCAGAAAATAAAAGCTGAGTCATAGAGTAAGAAAATGTTCAATGTTAGAAGATACTTACAAACAGTTTCTCAAACAAATTGCGAACTACCTATATTCTCATGGGCATTATATGGAGTTCTGATTACAGCACATTCTCACCAACGTGACTTTGGCAGCCTTTTAAACTAGTCATTCTGGTGGATGTGTGCAATGTGTATTCATTCGGGTGTTCACACCCTGTGAGGAGGCTGCAGTGACATTTTGTTACCATAGGTGGTGCTACAGTGCTATTCTCTATCTTTTTTCTTTTTTAAACCTCACCCATTAAAAATAATTATTGGACTCATGTAAAGGTCCAATGACTAACTTTTGTCTTTTGGGTTTAAAAAAAATTAAATAATGAAGAACATGATGCTGGTGCCATAATAATTAAGACTTATTATTTAGGAGAATTTGATTTATTTTTGTGTATCTCTCTAGAAAACAGAATCAGGTCAAAGTTACTGAGAGGAAAACTTTGACTCAATATAGAGAAGAATGATCTAGCAGGAGAGTCAACCCAGAAAAGAATGCTGGGCTCCTGAACCAGAAAAAGGACCTTAGTTAGACAATTAGTAAAATTTGAATAAAGTCTGTAAATAGTTCATAGTATTATACAGATGTTAATTTTCTGAATAATTGTATTACAGTCACATAATACTAGAGGCCTGTTGCACGAAAAGATTCGTGCAATAGGCCTGGGTCCCGGGTGCCGGAGGAAAACCAGAGCCTGCAGCTAGGGGAAGGGAAGGCCTATTGCACAAATCTCTTCGTGCAACGGGCTTCTAGTCTATTTATAAAAGCAGAGTATTATCCACAATAAAACACAATTATTATTTAAATGAATTTTGAAGTATGTAATCAATAGTCAAATAATGCATGTACTACAACTTATAATAAAACTAGAGGTCCAATGCATGAAATTCTGCAAGGGCTTGGGCCTTACAGCCCCAGCTGCCTCAGCCAAACCTCACACCCCCTCGCAGGCCTGGCTGGCCCTTGCAAACCCCCGCAGCCCTGGCCAGCCCTCGCAGCCCCTTGCAGCCTTGCCTGGCCCTTGCAGCCCCAGCTTAGTTCTTTGGGATGTTCTGCTGTTTGGTCTAATTAGCATACTAGCTCTTTATTATATAGGATTAGAATGTAAGCTCCAATAAAACAAATGCTTGTCTGTTTTATGTATTGCTGTATAAATCCCCATTGCCCCCCAAAAATGTGTGGCATGTACTGTGTTCTCCAGAAACATTTGCCCAATGAATTAAAAAAAATTCTATCAATAAAAACACATTTGATTAAATAACTCAGAATGGAATCTAGTACAATTGGAATTAGAAAAAAATCACTGATATGGGTCAAACAGTTGCTTTTTTTCCAGTGGGCAGAGGGAGGGTACAGTGATGGGGGGTGTGGCAGGGACCAGCAGCAGCAGAGGGGTGATGGGGGGATGGGACCAGCCACTCACCATCCCCTGATTGGCCTGCCAGTCGCCTCCTGCAGAGGGAGGCCAGGCTGCAACTTTGGCCCACTCTAAGCCATCAGTTGGACATCCCCTGAGGGCTCCCAGACTGCGAGAAGGCAAAGGCCAGGCTGAGGGACCCCCTGAGTGCATGCATTTTCGTGCACTGGGCCTCTAGCTGCATACTAAAGAGTTCAAGGAAACAGTATGATGGATGCTCAACAACTTGAGAGTAGAATAGAGGAACTCAGAGAGCTCTGCAACAAAGAAATAGAAAATGTAATAAAAACCAGTAATAGCCCTAACCAGTTTGGCTCAGTGGATAGAGCATTGGCCTGTGGACTGGAAGGTCCCAGGTTCAATTCCAGTCAAGGGCATGTACCTTGGTTGTGGGCACATCTCCAGTAGAGGGTGTGCAGGAGGCAGCTGATCAATGTTTCTCTCTCATCGATGTTTCTAATTCTCCATCCCTCTCCCTTCCTCTCTGTAAAAAACTCAATAAAATATATATATTTTAAAACCAGTGATAAAGAATATAGTAACTGAAATGAAGAATGTATTAAAAGGAATTGACACTGGATTAGCTAATACAGAAGAACAGATTAGTGACCTGAAAGACAGAATAGCGAAATCACCCAACACAATAGCAAAATGAAAACAACATGTTTTTAAATGAGGATTGAGTAAGAGTTCTCTGGGATAACATTAGACACCCTAACATTTGCAGTGGAGGGATTCCAGAAGAAGAGAGAAAGGGACAGAAAGAATATTTGATGAAATAACGATTGAAAACTTTTCTAATTTGGGGTAGAAAACAGATATCCAGCTCCAGGAAGCACAGAGAAATTCAATAAGATGAATCCAATATGGCCCATACTAAGACATATTCTAATTAAAATGGCAAAAGTTAAGGATAAAGAGACAATCTAGGAGGCAGCAAGAATGAAACAGCAAGCAACATAAAAGGGAAACCCCATAACGTTATCAGCTGATTCCTCAGAAGCAACTTTACAGACCAGAAGGAAGTGGCAGGAATTACTTAAAGTGCTACAACCTTTATCTATTATCTGTCAAAGTTATTGTTCAGAATTGAAGGAGAGACAAAGTTTCTCAGACAAGCAAGAAATGTTAAAGGGTCTTTAATGCAGAAAAAAGGGGCCATAATCAGAAATAAGAATATACAGAAAAGAAAAGAATCTTACTGGTAAAGGCAAATGTAGAATAAACATTGAATCAACCACTTATAAATATAATATGAAGGTTAGAAGACAAAATAACAAAATTAGCTATAACTACAATAAATAATCAGGAGATGCATGAAACAAAAAGATGTAAAACATGTCAAAGTGTGATCTAAGAATGAATTGAATTTAAATGCTTATCAGCTAAAAATAGACTGTTATAGATAGAGATGAATATATAAGAAATTGTAACCATAAACCAAAACATACAAAAATACATAAAAAATAAAGAGAAAGGAATCCAATCAAAACATTAAATAAAATAAATAACAAGAGATCAAGAGAATGAAGGAATAAAGAAGAATAAAGTAACCAAAAAAATGAACAAAATAGCATTAAACACCTATCAATAATTACTTTAAATGTAAATTGACTAAATGCTCCAATCAAAAGACATAGGGTGACAGAATGGATAAAAAGCAAGACTCACCTGTATGCTGCCTACAAGAGACTCATGTTAGAGCAAAAGACACACGCACACCTGAAAGTGGAGCAATAGAAAAAGATAGAAATAAAAAAAAGTTGGGGTAGCCAATACTCATAGGCAAAATAGACTTTAAAATAAAGAATGTAGAAAAGAGACAAAGAAGAACATTACATAGTTTTAAGGGATTAATCCAAGAAGAGGATATGACAGTTGTAAATATCTATGCAACCAACATAGGAGCACTCAAGTATATAAAGCAAATATTAATGGATATAAAGGTAAAAATTAATAGTTGGATTAAAAATACAATAGTTGAATTTTAATACTACTTAACTCAATGGATAGACCATCCAGACAGAAAACTGATAAGGAAATAATGGCTTTAAATGCTACATTAGGTCAGTTTGACTTAATAGACATTTATAGAGCACTTCATCCAAAAACCGAAGATTACACAATTTTTCAAGTGTACATGAAACATTTTCCAGGATAGAAACATATTAAGCCACAAAATAAGCCTCAGTACATTCAAGAAAATTGAAATTATTTCAAGCCTATTTGACCACAAAGGCATGAAACTAGAAATCAACTATAGGAAGAAAACTGGAAAAAATATAAATATGTGGAGATTAAACAGCAGGCTTCTAGACAACAAATGGATCAAAGAGGATATCAAACAGGAAATAAAAAACTACCTTGAGACAAATGAAAACACAATTTTACAAATTTATGGAATGCAGCAAAAGCAGTTATTAGAGGGCAGTTCATAGCTATACAGGTTTCCCACAAGAAACAGGAAAAATCCCAAATAAACAATCTAAGTTTACGCCTAAAGGGACTAGAAAAAAGAGGAGCAAACAAAACCCAAAGTAAGTAAAAGGAATGAATTAATAGAGTGGAAATAAGCAAAATAGAGAATAGAAAATATCCATGGGAATAGGAGCTGGTTCTTTGAAAGGATAAATAAGCCTGAAGCAAGACTCATGAGGGGAGGACGTGGGGGCTCGGGGGGC
>NW_006291383.1:3509902-3512701 GCF_000327345.1 Myotis davidii | reverse complement strand
TGTAATACTTTAAACAATAAAGAATCAAAAAAATTGTAATAAAAAATGATTTCACTGATATGTGGAATCTAATAAACAAAATAGAAACAGACTCATAGATACAGAGAACAGAGCGACAGCTGTCAGAGGGTAGAGAAGTAGGGGGACTGGGTGATTACCAGAGGGGAAGGGTGGTGGAGCAGGTAGAAGAAGGTAACGGGGTGATAAATGGTGATGGAAGGAGACTAGACTTTGGGTGGTCTAGGCCTAGCGCTTTCCAGGGATTGTGCTGCTGCCCTCTCTGATCCTATTTTTCACTAAACGATGAAGGGCTTGTCTTCTGGATTCTATAATGGGATTGGTAAGAAACACATGACAAATTCAGTGCTACATATTCATTCCTAAGCCTTGAAATTTTAACTTATTCTTTTTTTAAAAAAGTTCTTTATTGTTAAAAGTATCACATATGCCTCCCTTTCCCCCCCATTGATCCCCTCCAGCTTGCCCCGACCCCCCAAATCCCAGGCCTTCAGCACCCTATTGTCTTTGTCCATGAGTTATGTATATATGCATACAATGTCTTTGGTTGATTACCTCACGCCCACTCAACCTTCCCCCAACTTTCCTCTGAGATTCTGCACTCTGTTCCCTGCCTCATGTCTCTGTATTATATCAAAGAAGTTGTGTCATTTTAGCTCCATTAAACATAATCCCACACTGTTCTTTTATGCAACCAAATGAGCAGACTATTAGTGCTTCCAAGTCTCTCACACAAGCATGTTGAATCCAGAACCTTGAGTGGGTATACCTGTATCATTACATTTGTGACCTTCTCTCTCTGGACCATCGCCCTCAGAATATATTCACACATGTATTTCATGTCCTTCTGTCAATATTATTCAGCTTTGTAATCCCACTTTCTGGGCATTGGTCCCTGGAAAATAGCTTGAGATATAGATAATAACACCTTTCAGTATTACTCATAATTGAAGACACACAACAACTAACAGGTAGCTCAAGTAATTCACATCTGACCTAATTCCACACCTGACATTGACATTAAATGTGTTTTTTTTAAAAGGATTTTAAATTAGTGGGGCAAATTCATATGCTAAAATGTTAAATGAAAAAAAAGATACTGTATGTGTGTATATGCATAATGTGATCACAATTCAAAATATGTGTGACAAAAGAGAAGCTTTCTAATTCCTGAAGCAGCAAAACAGTCGATTAGTTCTGAATCTCTCCACATCTATTTCTAAAATCCATAGAAAGAAAGAGTAAACATCTAGAAACATTTTAATAAATGTTCCCAAGAAGGTATATACTAGAGCAGGGGTGAGGAACATCTGGTCTGTGGGCTAAATAAGGCCTGTGAAATCATTTGGTCTGGCCCTACAAAGGCATTAGGGTGAGTTTGACCAAATAAAGCAGGCAAATTTTTAAGTTGATAATTTTGTATGGCTTGAATAATGTTATAAATATCCAAATGGCCCATGGCAGAGGAAAGGTTCCCGACCCCTGTACTAGAACATTCAGAACATCATTGTTTATAATAGCAAAAAATGGTACCAAACTCAAATTCTATCAACAGAATAGATTAATAATTGCAATGTAGCCAAAGCTGGTTTGGCTCAGTGGATAGAGCGTCAGCCTAAGGACTGGGGGGTCCCGGGTTCGATTCCGGTCAAGGGCATGTACCTGGGTTGAGGGCACATCCCCAGCGGGGGATGTGAAGGGGGCAGCTGATGGATGTTTCTCTCTCATCGATGTTTCTAACTCTCTATCTCTCTCCCCTCCTCTCTGTAAAAAATCAATAAAATATATTTTAAAAAAATAATTGCAATGTATTCAATCAATGGAAATTTATAAAACAGTGGGAATGAGTAAAAGAGTTATAGCTGTGAGTGTAGTTGAAATGTAATATGGTTCCTCAAAAAAACCTATATTATGGAAGAATACTGTATAATAGTTTTTATATAAATTTTAAAACATGCACACAATTTTGTATATTTTTGGAGTGCATTAAAAATTATATGGGAAATATAAACATCTAAGGAGAGGGAGGAGAATATGACTAGGAATAAGAATAGAGGTGGCTCTGTTGCATGTAAAAATATTTTATCTCTGTATCATAGAAAGATAATTGGTCTTTGTCTCCAGTCCCTGGCATGGAGCTCCGAAATCCCTAGTAGTTCCCTGAGTGACAGTTTTGACAGGAGTGTCTTTTGCTTTAATAAGGAGACTCTTGGCAGGTTCCTACCTAACTTCAGGATGGAGGCTGGTCTTCAGAAAGACCAAACCTTGATCAGGAGCCTGGAACTATCAGCCCCACACCCCTAACTCCAGGGAGGTGAGTGGGTTGGAGATTGAGTTAATAACCGATCATGCCTATGTGATGAAACCTCCATAAAACCCCTAACCAATGGGGTTTAGATAACTATGAGTTGGTGACCATTTCTCATGTGCTGGGAGAGTGGCACAACCTGCTCCAGGGGGACAAACCTCCTGCACTTGTGACATTTCTAGACCCCTCCCCAAGTCCTTTCATCTGGCTGTTCTCACCTCTGTGTATCAGATAGCCTTTATCATCCTATCTAATAAAAGAGAAACATTATAATTAGCTGTATGTCTGCTACCCTTCCCATTGGCTAATCAGGGCGATATGCAAATTAACTGCCAGCCAAGATGGCGGCCGGCAGCCAGGCTACTGACGCAAACAGGAGGCTTGCTTGCTTCAGTGACGGAGGACTCCAATGTTCCCCGCCTGCTGCTGCTGGGCTCTGAGCTGCAGTCTAAGAAACAATGTTGCCATTATAG
>NW_006291383.1:3499424-3509744 GCF_000327345.1 Myotis davidii | reverse complement strand
ACAGGGGGCAGAGCCACAGCCTCCCTATCCGCCCTGCTCTGTTCGTGACAGGGGAAGGCGCCCCAACCCCCTGATTCGGCCCTGCTCTGTGTCTTATAGGGGGGAGCTCCCCAACCCCATGATCGGCCCTGCTCTGTGTGTGACAGGGTGGAGCTGCAACCTCCCCATCGGCCCTGCCCTGAGTGTGACAGGGGGTAGTGCCCCATCCCCCTGATCAACCCTGCTCTGCGGGTGATGGGGCAGCACCCCAACCTCTCCATCGGCCATGCCTTGAGTGTGACAGGGGGCGGTGCCCCAACCCCCCAATTGGCCCTACCCTGAGTGTGACTGAGGGTGGCATCACAACCTCCTGATTGGCCCTGCTCTGTGCATGATGGGGCGGTGCCCCAACCCCCTGATGGGCCCTACTCTGTGCATGACAGGGGGCAGCGCCCCAACCCCCTGATCCACCCTGCTCTGTGCATGACAGGGGGTGGTGCTGCAACCTCCCCATCGACCCTGCCTTGAGTGTGACAGGGGGCGGGGCCCCAACCCCCCAATTGGACCTACCCTGAGCGTGACTGAGGGTGGCATCTCAACCTCCTTATCCGCCGTGCTCTGTGCATGGCAGGGCGGCGCCCCAACTCCCCAATCGGCCCTGCTCTGAGCCCGACCAGGGGCTGTGGGGCAGGCACCTAGGGATTGGACTTGCCCTCTGCCACCGGGGAGTGGGCCTAAGCCAGAAGGTTGTTATCTCCTGAGGGGTCCCAGACTGTGAGAGGGCACAAGTGGGGCTGAGGGACACCCACCCTCCCCCCCGCCAGTGCACAAATTTTTGTGCACCAGGCCTCTAGTCTTATATAATAAAGAGCAAATATGCTAATTAGACTGAAGAGCAGAACAACCATCTGGATGACCTTCCGGGTGAAACCTGGGCTGTGAGGGCCGGCTTAGGCTGGCAGGACTGCGAGGGCCGAGCCTCTTGCATGAATTTTGTGCATCAGGCCTCTAGTAAACTGATAAATCTTAAGGCCATTCCTGAGTTGTGTGAGCCATTCTAGCAAGTTATCAAACCCGAGGAGGGGAGTGTCAGATTTATAGCCAGCTGGTCAGAAGTACAGATGGTTCAGGACTTGAGATTGGCATCTGAATTTGGGGCAGTTTGGTGAGACTGAGCCCTTTAATGCGTGGGATCTGATGCTAACTCCTGGTAGATAGTGTCAGAATTGGATTGAATTGTAAGGACACAACTGGTATCTGACAAAGCTGGAGAACTGGTTGGTATGGAAAACACCCACATAATTGACTTCAGAGGTGTTATGAGTAAAAGCAACCCTGAATCTCTTAAGCTAGCTAAGAATGGGATTTTGGCTATTTACCAGATTATTCTTTATACCTTTTATATGTTTGAAATATTTCTTCAAATGCTCTTTAGACAGTGTGGCTGGGGCATGGTATCGGATGTATGAAATAGCGCAGCATAGATTCAGAGGTGAGCAGAGTCCAGCAAGCTCACAGGTTTGTTGGCATGGAAAGGATCTGGGCTTTTACCCCAAGGCTAATGGGCAGTCATTCAGGGTTGTGGAGCAGTCTGGCATTTTGCAAAGTGCATTCTAGGCACCTTGTGAAGAATGAATCGAGGGGGCATACGTGGAAGTTGGGAGACCACTTATGTATGGCCTTCCTCGGGGGAGATAATGGGACCATTATTCATATTTCAGCATCCAGTACAAGGTAGGGGACATAAAAGGCAGCCAGCAATGTGAATTACAGTATTATAACTGGAATTAATTCAGGGGTAGTCATACAAACTTTTTTTTTTTTTTACTGACACTAGTGGCTATAAAATTGGTTATTCCAAGTACAATTTTCATTTATTTCCTTACACAGCATCTTACTGTTTTGTTCAGTCTCAGTGCACATTTTAAAGTTCACATCTGACACTTGCCTTTCCCCTTTGCCGATTTGACCTAACAGCTCTCTATTTTCATCACAGCCTCCTGCTACATCCAGATCGACCTCCGAATGTCCCCCAAGGCCTTGCCTCTTTCTGTGCTCTGTGTGTTTCAGCTGCTGTCTTCTGAGGCTGCTCCTTCCTTCTCTCTATGTATCCAGGTGCGTGAAGACCTTTGCATTCTGGATCAGAACTAGCCTCTTGCAAACCATGACCAGCTTCGTTCCTCAAAGATCGCCGCCTGGGTTTTCCGGATATTTCAAATATTACTCCCAGCGGAGTAACCAGGAACTCTCAGCTTCCCCTCACTGCCCTGCCCAACTGCCCTCTCCCCACCTGCTCCTCAAGCCCAATTCACTGCAGCCTCCTTCAGTCCTCCCTCCATTGCCATCATTGTCCCAGATCCAAACCTGACTCAGATAGAAGTTCTCTGAGCTGCTTCAGCCCTAGTAGCTCTTGTCTTCCACACCTCGTCTTCCACCCAATATGAAGTTGATGAAATAAGCGAAGTCCCACCTTTGGACTCCGGGACTGCTGGTTCCTGCACTGTCCACTGTACCCCTAGCAGGGCTACAATGTCGCACCGATGAGCACTTGGGTCTTATTCTAATCCCATATTTAGGATTGACCCCAGTTCCCCATAAGGCCTCATTTCTGAAGACCTAGTTATGGTTCTGGACTGTACAAGTCCCGATTTCTCTCTTTGCCCCATGTTGTAGGTTCCCTTAAATTTCCTGAGGTTTTCTTAAATTTCCATTCTCAGTTCCCATTCTAGTTGCCAACTTATTTTCTGCAAGTTCTCAGTGAAGCCTGGAGCCCTTACTCTTTTTGCACCCACCCCTGTGGACTGTGGTTCCTTCAGGGAACCTGAGCTTCCAGATCCAGGGCTGTGCTGTTCTCAAGGAGAGAGATATGGGCTGCGCCATTCACTGTTGACCCACACTCTGTGACCCTCTCAGAGGCGCCAGTCAACCATTTGCCTGATGTCTGGACAGAGGTGCAGGGTCAGCATGGATGACAAAACCGTCTCCACCCTGGGAGCCGCCAGGTCCCTGCTCTTATTTGGAGCCTGCCTTCCCGCATCTCTGTCCTTGTGGGCAAGTCTGATTCTAGGTGCCAGCCCCACCCAGCCGTGCCAAAGGATTGAAACTTATATAAGATGTTCAGAGTTCCTTTCTGTTGAGGGTGGTAGTCACAGGACCGATCAGAGGAAGTATAGGCTTTCTTGTGTCTTTCTGTAATTAATTCATTTCCTTCTCTAAGGTGTATCCTGTTTTAGTTGGTAATTATTTGTTATTTTTTAAATCCACACCTGCACTGATGCATCAGAGTTGATTTTTCATCAATCATTTTAATTATTTCTCAGGGTTATAAAGGGCAATGCATGTGTTGAAAAATATTCTTGGAGTTAAGCTTGTAGTATTGCAAACTCAAAAATGGACAGGAAACATGGGAAATACGTAGTAAATGTTGAACAGTCTGAAAACCAACCGGTGAGTATTATTGCTCTACTTTAAAATTTTGCTTATGTGACAGTCTTGTTTTCAGCATTTAAGAGCAATCTAATCTCTTTACTACTATGCAGTCAATGTCATAATTTTGCATTCTTCTCTGAAAAGAAGAGTAGCCATGTATTATATATTTGCCTCAACTTTTCATGCTATATTCTACTATATTATACTTTAGAAATTATTTTATATAGTTACTGATATAAAGCATTAGAAATTTTCTATGACCACATGATATGCGAATAAATCTATTTAACTTTCTACATTTATCCTCTTCATTCAACAACTTTGGTTTCGTTTTGAGATTGTATTTTATGTATAATTTATAAACCTGTCAGAACTCAGATCTGTAGGTGTTTTGGAAATCCTGCTATTAATCCTGGATATTGTCTTTAGAACCTGAGAAAGAAATCCTCTAAATATTTCTACTTTGTACAAAAGTATAATCATTTGTCTATTTTAAAATGTCTTCCACCTGGAATCGAGCCCTCACTATATAGTTAAGTGCTTTTTATGTATCTGGTTATGTCTGAACCAATAATCTTTGATGGAAATGTGCTAAAAATTAAAATGGAAAGTTAAAATTCACTGCCTGAAGCATAAATGAAATGTTTTACCTTTGCAATTTGGAGCCGTGGGTCTCAGCCTGTATTCATCTCCTGCAGTGTAAGCCAAAGAGGACAGTCCTGTTGCTCCGTGTTAGTGGACTAAAAGGGTTCCCATAGGTGATTTCTGTCACCAGAAGAGAAGGGGCTTGTTCTTGAGTCACTGAACAAAGGCCCCACCTCAAGAATGTTCTCTTTGTCTCTTCTGAGTTTGAGATACTAAGATTGGGTCTTCAGGATGCTGGAACTTGCAAATGGGAAAAAAAAATCCATTTAGCCAAATATTCATCATTTTTATAATTTCTCTAGATAGCAACAAACTTGATGATCTTTACAGATATTTTCTTAAATTGTTTTTATAGCATGTATCTGGACAGCTGACTATTTCACTTTACTATGGACATTTAGAGCATAGCTGTAAATATATTTTTCTCTGAAGACTAAATTTAATAATGAACTTTAAGGGTTATTTGAAGATTATAAATCAAAAGAAAATAAATTTTGGTGTTTTGTTTTTCTGTTGGGATGTAGGAGATCATAAGTTAATCCTTATAAAGTTACTGGAAACACCTATAGAACTTTCTTTGGTAACTACCACTAATGCACTTCAGTTGCTTCTGGCCATTATTAACTAAGGCTGAATATTGGATTAAACATTATTCCCAGTTCTCCAACTATTCCAATTTTGTATAGAAACTCTGCCTGTACTAAGACTCAGAGAAACCTAACACAGTAAAAATATTACTCAGAAGCCGAGCCTAGATCATAGGATCTGCACCCTTCGTGTAGACACCACTTATCATCTTCCTTCTCTGAAAGGGATGGGATTCCAACAGGGCCAGAACATTCTGGAAAACAGGCCGGGTGAGTGAGTTTTACTTTGTTTGCAAAGTGTGTTAAAATATCATCAGCCTTTGGCAAATTGGGTAATAACTAACGCAACAGAATCAGCACTTAGGACAATAGGCAAGGTTGTTATTAAAGGTAAGTCCAACTTTGCTCAAATTTACCTGGTGAATAATATGGACTCGGCTAAATCTTAATAAAGCATAGAGCTGTTTTCTTTATTTCCTTGATATAACATTTAGAAAAATCTAACCTAGCAATCACTTTACTGCCGAGAGCATTTCGTCTTATCTATATTAAATAACAATGATTTATTTTTTGCACTGTTAATGACAGTTCCTAATAGACAAATGGCCACATACAATCCAGTTTGACAATTTTATGAAACTTACTGGTGGTTGGACTAGCCATTTTATAGCTATCTAGTAATGTGTTATTAAATCAACATGATCAAAGACAACTAGTAGTCGTAACAGTAGGAATGAAAACATGAATACTAATACTAACAACAGCAATAGCTAACACTTACTGAGTGCATGCTCTCTGTCTGACTGCTCTAACCCTGCGGCAGTTATCTACTCATAGATCCTCACAGCAAATCTACGAGTGGGTATTTTAGTGTCCTCCCTTTGCAGACGAGCAAGGAGATGTAAAGGTGCCTTTGACTCACAGCTAGAAAGTGTTATTATTCCATGAGTTGAAGAGCCCCGGATGATTCCACATTATTTTTAAGATGTAACAAAACTTTTGATCAAGATCCATAAATTCCTGAACCTATTCCTCTCTCATTCTCACTTTATTTTGTTCTTTGCTTCTTTTAGCACACCTCTTCCCCCAATGATCTCCCACTGAACTCACCCATGTTCAACCTGTATCACACCTTTTTCTCAACAACATTTTGTATTTATTGTATTATTTGTTAATGATGCACAAATCTGTTTTGTCTCCCTGATATAGGAGCATATAAATTCCCAGAGTAGAGACCTTTGCTGTCGTTGAGGACTGTTTTTACTCTGCTGTATGCCCAGTGGGAAGGCAGAAAAGCTGTATCACAAACTTGACAAATGGTTTGTCTTCTGTGTCCCTGTCCTGGGCTTGCGAGTTCCATTGTGCAGAGCATGGCATGGATCATGCAAAGTCTCTTTGTATGAACATTTTTATTAGTATAGTGTAGTATAGAATACATTATATTAATCTATTATCATACTTTAGTAAAACAATATACTATATGTAGTATAGTGGAATGAAAAGTACTCTAATCTTAACACTGGGAGGTATGGACCACAATGCTTGCTATATGTTTATTATGGGATAATAATGATAATAAAAGTAACAATAATAATTCAACTCTTTTTGCTTCAAAATCTCATTACCAAAATGACCATTAACAGGTTTTACCTGATAAGCTGCAAGCAGTTCTTTTTGTTTTTTTTCAGCTCTAACATTCTATTCCTTGTATGAAGAGATGCTTCTTCATACATGCTCCATCTACAGTAACTTGCAACATGAGGGTATTTAATACATGCTTGTAAAATGACGGAGAAGATGAGATGATACACATTTCTGATTTGGAACATCAGTCGCTTACAAAAATTGGTTAAAATATGTTGTTTAATAATCTGTCTAGATTTTTTTATTTTCATGGAATAATAAGAAAATATTTATTCATTTCAGAAGTCTTTATTCCTCTTAAAAGTCACACTATTGTTTATTTTTAACAGAGTTTAATTTGATAAATGTATCACCATATCTTCCTATTCACTTATGCTTTATCTCCACAGCCAATCACATGTTTAAATGACCAAGAGGTTCAGAGCTCCGCATGCTGGCGCCCACTTTCACGTGACATAACCTGTGATATCTCTTCCAACTCAACTGGGGTCTGCGTGGGCCCAGGAGTCCTTGGACATTCAGGATACCCACAAACAGAATCATCCCATACCCAGGTAATGTTGTAGGTGTTGCAGATTTTACCCAGGTTGGGATGTGCTCTATACGGGGATGTATTTGTTCTTTTCTTTCCCAGGAGATGTATTCAATCATTTAATTCACACACATTCATGGTAAGCCTTTGCTGTATTAGCTGTTAAAGTTATAAGTCATTGCGAGGCAGATCACAAGAAGGAAAATACTTTGTAGTCTCTGTTTTCAAAGGGCCAAAGTCCTAGTTGGGGACTGAAGTATTCACATATATAGAGAACATATGTGAAATTCAAAGGGATAAATATAAAGTACAAATGCGGGGTTGGGGAGGGGCAGAGGAGCGCATATGTTGGCAATGTGCAGCTTAATTCTCTAAATAGACTCCGGTGGGAGACTGGGTCATAGTTAAAGCCTGAAGGGTCCTACTCTATTGGTGAGCGCTCACTTTTCTTACATTGTTCCGGCTTCTGAACAGTGTTGGTGGCACTTTCTTTTGTCTCTTGTTTCTGACCTCTGGTGCGAATGACCTTGATATAGAAACCTGGCTCTGTCCTGCAGGTTTTTCCCACTGGCTTTGGAGACTGGACTCAGCTCCCCTTGGTTTGTGACCCTATTGGTCGGCTGAATGAACTTTACCTCAGGACTGTACCTCTCAATCTTCAGCCCTAGTCTTGACCTTGACTATAAATTGCTTATTCTGCTTGGAAGTTTGGCTGGGTTCCCCTGACTCTAGAATTCCTACCCTCTGTTACTTAATCTTGCTGTAGATGGCCAGTAGAAAGAGTCTGAGTCTTGTTTTTTTATTCTGGATTAAAATTATAATCTGCTTATACTGTTGCTGGGGCAATAGAAAAGAATGAATGAGCTCCACAGGGCAGAGTTAGGAAATCTTTCTTCTTGTTTGTGGAGATAAAGAAATTCATAGCATCGTAGAATTGAGAAAGACATCTGAGGTAACATCTGATCTGGTAGTTCTTAACCCTTACTGCATATTAGAATTAGGGGTTGTTTATGAAGTACCAATGGCTGAGCCCCACCCTAGACCAATTAAGTCAGAAACTCTGGGGGTGGGGTCCATGCATCAATATTTTTTAAATGCAACCAGTGATGAGAATAACTGACCTAGTCCCATTCTAACATCTTTAAAAATCAGGGACAATATGGCCTATGAAATCGAAGAGATTTGCCAGAATTCACATAACTGGTGATGAAATGACGAAGACAGGAGAACTTAGGTATCCTGTTCTCTGGTTACATGCACTTTATTTTAAGAAGCTGCTCTTTTTCAGTTTCTTTTAAAGGAAGGATTAGACTCCATTAAAGTGCCTTTGGTCAAGGTAAAGAAAGTATTTTTTCTAGAGCTAACTTGAACTTTGTGGTCCTCATTGCCCTGGCCTTGGTGACCCATGCCTTCATTGTACTCCTGCTGCCTTGGCGCTGCCACTCTTTGCACGAAACCCAAGAAATTCTGGGGCCCATATTTTGTAACACTCAATGTCTACTCTAGTCTGTCTATAAGGCATGAGTGTTATATTCCACTTCTTGAGGGTTTTACTCTCATCCAGGTAACAATATAATAAGCACTTTAGACAATTGAAAATTTACATACCTGACACTATGCCAGGCACTTTAGAAACACTTATTTTTATCTTATATTTCTTATTAGTTAGGTATCATTATCTTTATAAGGAAACTGATGCTTTGAAAGATAAAATTGCCAAATACTACACAGCTAATAAGTGGCGGAACCAAAATTCAACCCCTAAATTTTCTTGATTCCAAAGCTCTTGATCTTAATCCATATGCTACTCTGCATCCAAAATAAAAGTATTTTTGAAAACTAGTGAGATAGATATTTTTAGCCCTATATTTTAAGATAAGAAGATTTGAGGCTCAGAGAAGATAAGAAATTGTATAAGATGTCATAACTCTGAAATTTTAACACATCTCTCCAATTAAAAAGATTGCTCTCTTCCACTTTGCTTTGTTGACTAAGACTATTTACAATAAATATTTGCAAAAACACTGTAGAATTAATGAAGCATTCACTTTTGTTAATTCTTAAGGTAATCCTAGAAGTCACAAGCAATTTTATCACCAATTCATAAATGAAGAAGTAGGGACTCAGAGAAGTCAAACAATTTGCATAGGCAGAATGTAGATTTCAATACAGTGTTTCTAATCTCAAATCTCAGTGTTGTTTTTTTTTTTCTTTTAAACCATACTAGTAAATAACTTAATCTGTGATCAGGATTAGTGAGAAGTTAAGTAGGGTTAAAATGCAGATCACTGGAATGCTTCTACGGGGCTCTTTCCTTTTTAAAAAAGTTTTATTTATTTATTTCAGAGATGAAGGGGGAGAGGGAGAAATGGAAACATCAATGATGAAAAAGAATCATTGATCGGGTGCCTCCTGCACGCCTCACACTAGGGATCGAGCCTGCAACCCAGGCATTTGCCCTGATCTGGAATCAGGGTCACGCTCAACCACTGAGCCACGCCCAGGCGAGGGTGCTCTTTCCTTTGTGCACTTGCAGTCAGTAAGCCTGGGAAGGAGCCAGTGCACTCAGGTGGGTTCTCTAGGTCCCTCTGGTCATATTATGTCCTGAGCAGCTACCTCCATGCCAGAGGATGGAAGTTCTAAAGGGCTATTATTAGGATTTGATTCATCAACAGACTATGAATACTATTACTTTAAAAATTAGTAATATGCCAAGAACAATTATGAAAAAAAAAACCCTCATAGTGCATCATTCCTCTCCTGGTAACACAATCATTGATCAATACTCAGGCATTATTGCAAAAATAGGTGCCTGAGGAGATCATGCTGCCTTTGGGTGGTGAAGTCAACAATAGTAGGAGATATTCAGCAGATAAAGTTACTGGGCTTAGTAATAGATTCGGAAGTTTCAAGGATGACCGCTCAGTTCCAACTTTTGGAACTGAATGTAATAGATGGTGATGCCATTTAATAAAATGTGGGAGCTGCCCAGGGTTCACTGGGAAGATCATAACTTTGAGTTTGGATACAGTGACTCTGAGGCATCTTTGAGACCCAAGATGTGATGTCATGCAAGCATTTGAAGGTTGGAGAGGAGAGCTGGGCTGGACATAAACTTGAAAGTCACTCTGATATAAGTGGTAATTAAAATAATAGTTATGAATGAGAAAGATGAGAAAGAAAGCACAGTAACCAAATCTTGCCCACCACTACTTTGTAAATCTAGTTTTATTGGGATACAGTCATGCCTACTTGTTTACTTCCTGTCATGATAGTGGCAGACTGGAGTAGTGGTGGCAGAAACTGTATGGCTCACAAAGTTGAATATAGTTACTATTTGGCCCTTTACCGATAAAGTTTGTTGATCCCAGGTTAGAGTGAAAAGAGACAAGTGAATGTCAACAATAAAGCCCCAAAGTGGATAGTGAGCCTTCAAAAGAAACCGAGAAGATTCTAGGACAGTGGCTCTCAACCTTCTGGCCCTTTAAATACAATTCCTCATGA
>NW_006291383.1:3498183-3499257 GCF_000327345.1 Myotis davidii | reverse complement strand
AACTGTCATTAAATTTCATGTTCCAGAGAAAGAGAAGTAGCTAGACAGGATTTGGAGTCACATGATGCATTTTTTGTTTGTTTAAGATGGGGAGAGATTTGAGTGTGTTTAAATGTTACAAAGGAGAATTCAGTGAAGAGGAAAGTGGTGAAGTATTCAGTCCAATAGAAAGGGGAAATCAAAAGAAAAGAAAGTGCAGAGGGGATGGGAGCGAAGGACAGATGGGCAGATCCGTCTCAGGCAGGAGGGCTTGCTCCTCTTGTGTAAATCAGGGAAGAAAGAAAGGTGGACACCGGGCATATTTAGGTTTGCAGGTTTGAGACCCAGAGGGGTTTGAAAGACTTTCATTTTGAGCCCTGGATAGGTAGTTCAGTTGGTTAAAGCATTGTCCCAATTGTGGGTTTGACCTCTGGCCAGTGCACATGACAAAGAGCAATCAATGAATTCATAAATAAGTATAACAACAAATTGATGTTTCTCTCTCTTTTTCCCTTCCTCTTTCTAAAATTAATCAATTAAAAAAGTTCTTATTTGATGGTTTCAAGTTTCCTAACGAAGTAGAAAGGTTGTGAAGTCATTTGATGGGAATGAGAAGGGACAATGTTAATAACCAGAATGGTGAGCTGAGGTGTTTCACTGGGGTCATGTCTTGTGACACCAAAGAATGAGCTCCATGGTCCAGAAGATTTAAGCAAAAGTGTGGAAAATGTATTGCAAGCAGATTCAGACTCCCCTCACGGGGGTGGGGAGCAATAATGGGCTGCCCCCCTCACGCCTTGTAGTCCAGGAGTATATATTTGCTACAAGCCTGCTCTATGTCTATCTCTGTTGATTCCCTCAATTGTTCTTGCCTAGCAATGGACCTGAACTTTCTCTGTTTCTGTGTGCCAGTTCACTTTATTGTTGCAGGCCCTCCCTTGGTTTCCCATGCCTCCCTCTTTCAGTCCAAAAAACATTTTATTATCTCTGCTTGGTTGGGTTCTGTGATTAGGCTGCTCAAACTGCCATGTCTGCCCCTGCCTATGTTCCACCTGCTTTGTTTCCCACTGGACCCCTGCCCTGTCTGCATGAGGC
>NW_006291383.1:3479162-3497604 GCF_000327345.1 Myotis davidii | reverse complement strand
TCTGCCTGGAGGAAAACTTGGATTTTAAGCCTAAATATCTTCAGAGAGTATAGGGATTCAAATGATGTTAATGCACTAAGTTGTACACAAAACAAAAGGGATGATAAATCGAAAGAATTTTTGTTTTTCATTACTAATATTTTTATTGACACTCTCAGGTGAAAAGAAATTGCTGCTGTAATTGGACTCTGTGGAACATCTTTTTGGCTTGTCTCTTAGCCTGTGTGATAACAACAGCAATTGGAGTACTCATAATATGCCTGGTGAATAACAGAGGAAATGACAACTCTTCCATTGTTATCAAGATATCCCCAGACGATGGGGAGCCTGTGACTGCTATTAATGGAAAAACCTCTGCTGCTCCTCAGCCTACAGTGACCACCACGTCGTCAACTGAACCTACAACTGTAGCCACTTCAACAGACTCTACAACCATTTCAACGTCTACTGAATCTACAGCCACAATAGCCGCAACCACCACTTCAACTGCACCTACAACCTCCACAGGTTCAACTGAACCTACTAGCACAACAGCCATCACTCCTACTCCAAATAAAACCAGAAATGCCCACAGTTAAATGGAATCTACAACAGTTGCAATTGTAACATAAAACTTTTTAAATATATATTTTTTTATTGATTTCAGAGAGGAAGGGAGAGGGAGAGAGAGAGAGAAACATCAATAATGAGAGGGAATCATTGATCAGCTGCCTTCTGCATGGCCCCTACTGGGGATTGAGTCCACAAACCAGGTATGTGCCCTTGACCAGAATTGAATCTGGGACCCTTCAGTCTGCAGGCCAACACTCTATCCACTGAGCCAAACCAGCTAGGGCTGTAACATAAAATTTTGATAAAACTTTATCTCAGTGGACAACCAAAACAATCACCACTTCCACCATCTCTTTTAATGTACAACTATATTTACTTCAGTTGAATCTACAACCACTACCACGTCCATTCACCCTACAACGACTGTAATTTCTACTTAGCCTACAATAACAGTAGTCATCAGTCTCCTTCTTCAACCTGTAACATACAACTACAAATGCCATATCATCACTTTACCTAATAGAACTACCATCAGGCATCAAAACGTTCTTTTCTGTGGCGAGTTAACCTTTAGTTATTTCAAGACCACACCTCTAAAGATTAACCTACAACTATCTTTTTCCACTAGCTCTTCCCTCAAACTGTAGCTACCTCTTCTGCAATAGCTGAGTCAATATTTACTGCTATTTATATTCTTTCATTCGCTACCATGATGCCACTTGAAGACATTATGGTAGCTATATTATTCACAAGAATTTAGACAGTGAATAATGGAATAATTACTTCAATCTTCACTAACTCAACACTGAGAACGTCTAAATGTATTAAAACTGTTTTTAAAGAACTGAACATAGATTCTTTAAGCTATAAAGAATCTGCTGATGGTGCTGTCATTCAAAATAGCATAATTTCATATAGAAAAAGTAACCCAATTTGTTTATTTAAGAAATATTAAAGAAGTTTTATAAAAAAAACCTTATGATAAAATTAGTTGTTTAGATTGTAATATATATTATTTTCAGTTCAGAATGTTGCATTCCTCTGTACACAAATTAAATGCATAATAAACAGAAATTTTGAATAGGTACGATTTAAACAAATTTATGTAGAGGAAATTCTAGAATTTATTATAATACTTTCTTTTATGGTGAAGTTATATTTCTTCAATGTCTCCTTAGATTGCAAATACCTTTTAAACAATCATATTCTATTTACATTAATATTGAAAGTATATGTGAATCTCTTTTTAAAAATTACATAATTTTCTGCAATCTTGTAGGTTAATCAACTAAACAAAATAAAAGACATCTCTTCAGTTTTAGCTATGTACTACAGACAGAAGACACAGCCCCACTGGTGTGGCTAAGCATCAACTTATGAACCAGGAGGTCACAGTTTGATTCCCGGTTGGGGCACATGCCTGGGTTGCAGGCTCGATCCTCAGTAGGGGGCATGTAGGAGGCAGCTGATCAATGATTCTCTCTCATCATTGATGTTTCTATCTCTCTCTCATTCTCCCTTCCTCTCCAAAATCAATAAAAATTCATGTTTTAAAAGAGACAGAAAAAAATAGCAACACAAACTGAGCAGTTAATTAATTTAGATTTAATTTTTGAATTCTTAATAATTCCAGCAGATTTAAATTACAATTAATGATATCCCAGATTTACCAAACCAGAATCTTTAGATTGGAACTAATAATCTATAATTTTTAAAACTTCATAGATGCTTGTACTGTCCAGGCAGGTTTGAGAATCACTGATTCAACAGTCATAGTCTAAAAATGATAATATAGTGATATAAGTTCTAATTAAAAATATTTAAAATCAGAATCTCATTCTAGGTATGCAAGAAAAAGAATTACAAACCACCCATGGACAAAATAAATCTACTTAACTAATTACATATATGATCAAGACAGGAATGTTTCATTTATCAAATAATAAAATATTTCCAAGAAAAACTTTAAAATTAAAGCTTCTGCACAAATTTTAAATCATTTAAAATCTCTGAAAGTTGAACCTAAAAGGCTACTCATTGTTAATTTTAACTAGCTGAGTTATTTTAATCATATGTATTTAAAAGTGGTGACATTTTAGTACATACGTTTTAATTTAGATTTCTTGTAATGCAAATTGACCTTCACTTCCCTCCTTGCTGTTTTGGTTAGGAATATTTTATGAGATGTTTAAAACATCACTGATTAGACCATTAAATTTCTGATTTTGAGTTATCATTTTCCAATTCTTTCAGAGATCTATTAATCATCAGAATGATAAATGATCTGAAGTTTACTCATACTTGTAAATAAATACATATACAGCTTATTTTATAAAGATTAAGATTTCCTCAGCCTGTAACAAAATTGGTCTTTAAAAATATACATTGAACAAATGAGTAAATGGTAGCTGATTTGTATTATGTAAGATCCATGACTATAGATCGTCTGTATTACCTATTATTGTATCCACCTGGCATATAGTAGACTCCAATAAAATTTTATTTCAAATGTTTATATTTGAAAGATAATTTTTAAGGCCTGATTCTGCAAGAAAAGAACATTTAACTCTTAAATGTTAGTATTAATAAAACACTTTAGCCAATTTTTGTTTAAGTTGAATCATTTCAATTCTTTTAGTTTTTTATAAGACTTATTCCCCACCCTTTAGTAATGTACTTGATTATTTTCTGAATGCTCACAGTTTCCATAAATCTGGAGTTCATAAATTCTCTTAGTTCCTAGTGAAGACTTCAGGTCACTGTTGATCATTGGAAGAGGAGCATCAGTGGTGGCAGGTGGGGAAAACAACACTAATTTTTAATAAATAAAAGGATAATATGCTAATTAGACTGGAGGTCCTTCTGGACGACCTTCAGGACGAAACCAGGGCTGCGAGGGCCACGGCAAGCCACCATGGCTGTGATGGCCGAGCCCCTTGCACGAATTTCACGCATCAGGCCTCTAGTTTTCAATAAAATCTTAGCAGTTCCTCCCTAGAAGGCAGATGTAGTTCCTGGCCTAGAATGGATATTTTTTAAGTTAATGTTTCTTCTTTAAAATTGGTGTGCAGCACATTTTTATGCTTTATGAAGTTGCTGAAACTTTATACACCTTACTTGCTCTCTCTATTTCTTGTTTCTTTGTCACTTATTTTCAGATCTCAGCATTTGCTACTTTGAAACTTTATATTTTCCCTTCCTAACAATATCATAAAAAATTTAAAACTTTTTTTGTGGGTGTATCACAGACAATATCTAGTATGATTTTAGCTAGCTTTCAGGAAGCTCTTCTGAGTATAACTAATTTAAGACAAAATAAAACCCCGTGTGCCATGTGTACTAGTAAGAACGGAGTTGCTCAAGGAAATAGGCAGACACAGCAGCAAGAGAGGAGTTTCTTAGAGGGAATGGGGGATAAAGCCACAACCCGGGAAAGTTAGGACTCAGCTTCCGCTGTCCTCGGGGTTGAATTTTATGTGCCAAAACCATAAGAGGCAGAGGAGGCTGGGGGTGTGTAAGTGTTCTAGTCTGATTAGATGGAGTTTGTTGTCCTTCAGAACAATTAGCGCTGGCCATAGGCTGTGGGCTGTAAGCGGCCATTGCTATTGTTGGCCTGCTGTCTTGCCCTCCTGGCGGCTGCCTCCTGTTGTGCTGGATAATGTCCAGCTGTTTGTTCCATGAAATGAGGCTGGGGCCACTTCATCAGGACTTTCTAGTCCGCTTGAACCAAATGTTCTCTGTGGCTTGTCAGTGGGTAAATGGAACATAGATATCTAATACTAAGCCAGTTGAGAACGATAAGTACCACATGATCTCACTCATATGTGGAATCTAATGAGCCAAATAAAATGATGGTCAAAAATAGACCCAGAAAAATAGAAGCATGAACAGATTGTTGAACCCCAGAGGGAAGGCAGGGGAGGGTGGGGGGGAAGAGAACCAATGACTGAAACCCAGAGACAGAGAAGCATGAACAGACTGTTGAGCCTCAGAGGGAAGACAGGGGAGGGTAGGTGGGAAGAGATCATCCAATGAACTTATATTGTGATATGCATAATCTGTGGACACAGACAATGGGGTGGTGAGGGCCTGCGGGGGGCGTAGAGGAGGGACAGGAGCATGCTGGAAGAGGTTAATGAGGGAAAAAGGAGGACCTATGTATTACTTTCAACAATAAAGATTTTTTTAAAAATTACTGCTTTCAAAAACAAACAAAAAAACTGTGGCAAAGGCCCTCTACTTGACTTTGTTTCAAGACCACACCTGATGGACTCTGCTCTTTTAGCTTTAGTTTTCCTGGATGCTTCTGTTAACTGTTTTCTCTTTAGCTGCCTTGGCATGGTGTTCTGGTTTTCTCATCTGGGTTAATATTTCTGGCAACTGTGATACTCTTGGAGTATCCCTTTTTTATTTTCCCTTCAGATCTGCAATGACTCCTACCCCTTAATCTTGGCCCACACTTTCAAGTCCTTTTTATTTACTGATCTAAGATGACTTCTCAGCCATTTGACCAAGAAGAGGCAGAATGTCATCAAAACTGGACACTCCAGGGTTCTATTTCAGTCAGCACTTCTGTTCCCCTCTAGGGTAAAAGGTGGGGTGACTTTCAATGAAGCTAAAATTATAATACAATTTATTTAGGATTGCGATTACGTTATTGCTTGAGTCACAGCCACTTAATCTACATCAGGACAAAAGATGGTTCGGCAGCTACTGTGACTTTCTCAAAGCTAATATTAAAAGCCTACTTGCAGAAAGTTGATGTTCAAAATAGTTTCAAGTGACAATACAAGCAGTCACTTCCTGGGCCATTGCCAAAGCTGGTTCACATGCAGATGCTCTGAAACAGTTGAGTACAGCCAAGACACTCTATCCAAAAGGCCCAGATTTCACCCCAGTTAAAAAAAAAGACAACTATCAAGACCTTTTGGGGATATATTTTCATCAATTCAACATTGTGTTGGCATTAAGTCACTTTAAGAAGACCAAGAAAAGCCCTTTAACTCTGACCTTCCCTGTGATGGAACTAGATTTTTGAATGACTCACCTGTTCCTGCAATAAAGAGCAGAATTCTGGTTCAACTCTGAACTGCCAGTTCTCTTCCTTTAGAGAACTGTTCTCCTATAGTTGTGATTCCTTGGAATTTGAGGGACAACCCATAATCTTTGGAGTAGCCTGAGATCTTTTCCCTGAAGCGAAACTAATTATAAAAGATTAAAGATGATTCTACTATTAGAAAATCACTGAGGTCTCTTCAATTACATGTACAAAGCACATTAACAGAGAATATGAGGAAACATAATAATAAATAACTCAGTAACAAAAAGTCTTCAGCATGAATAATCTATATATATAAAAGCCTAAGCGACTACTGGTGGTCAGAGCGCTCCCACAGCGGGAGCACTGCTAAGCCAGAGCTCAGGCTCACAGCTGGTTAGAGCAGCAGTGGTGGCAGGAGCCTCTCCCACCTCTGTGGCAGCACTAAGGAGCAGAGAACCAAGTGGTAAGGAGTGTGCATGCGGGTGGTTAGGAGCAAGCAGGTGGGAAGTTAGGAGCAAGGGGTCCCGGATTGAGAGAGGGATGTCTGACTGCTGGTTTAGGCCCTATCTAAACTGGCAGTTGGACATCTCTGAGGGGTCCTGGATTGCGAGAGGGCCCAGGCTGGGCTGAGGGACCCCCACCCCCCATGCACAAATTTCATGCATTGGGTCTCTAGTTTAAAATAAAATGACAAATGCCTTTGCTTTCCTTAGTGGTACAGGGACTAAAACCCACTTAGTTGTGGCGAGCATGAAGTGAAATAAGCAATCCTGTATTTGGTTGATGGCACTATTATTGAATTATGGAATATTTTTTATTATATGTTTGAGGGAATGTACTGAGGGGAAAAACTTGGCCACCTATATTGGTAGCTTTCAAATGTTATACCGTTTGTCAGAGTAAGTCCAATTATTGGGATATCTGCTAAGGAAATACTTGAAATGTGGTACAAATTAGATTTTTGTAGTTTTACAAATGCAAAATACTGAAAAAACAGTTGTCCAAAAAGCAGATAGGCTACATGATGAAATACAATATAGCCATGATATTTTCAAACATCTTGAAAAAAAGCAGATTATAAAACATACAATGCAATTTCAAGAGGAAAAGAAAGACAGACATATGCTTTAAAAAAAGCTTCTCTCAACTAGTGAAGTGTTAGGTAACTTTTTTGGTTGATTATGTTTTTGTATTTTCTAAATCTACTATTATCATTTGGAAAAAAAAAGTTATTAAGAAAACTTAGGTTATCTTTTCAGCAAATACAGCTCACCTAGATGGCACACTTTTTCTTTTCTCTTGAAAATGGTTTCATGTGTGGAAATGACACACCTGGAGCACTCTGGGCCAGACCTGTGCCTGAGCTGCAGCAATAAGGAAAATAGTCTGCGTGAAGGGGTGCAGGCTGCTAGGTGGTCCACGTGGTGAGGTGAATCTGGATTGTAGCAGGTCGCAGATGGCAGCTAACAGAATCCCTGCTTCATGGAGAAGCTTTTCCTTTTCTTTCTTTGAGGTAGAGTGAGACCTTACCTCATCATTTCATTCTCATTTCATCATACATTGTTATCTCACTTGCCTGATGCTAGAGTCTGCTTCTGTACATAATTGCCAGCGGCATTGAACCTTTCCTACCCTGTGGTCTCCCCCTCTCAGCTGAATGGCACCCTAAATGCCAGACTGGAATAATATCTGGCAAACATCTAGTAAGAGCCTGGTAAGCCCATGTTGAATAAGTGAATCAATTAAATGAATTAAAGGAAAACAAATCCAATGGGCTCCCTTGTACCATTAGACCTATTTTGGTCAGGTGCATTGGTTAGAATCTTGTCATCCCGTTACCTCTATCAATGATCTTATTTTTTTTTTTTAATGAAGAGCTTTTTTTTAAAAAAAAATATTTTATTGATTTTTTACAGAGAGGAAGGGAGAGGGATAGAGAGTTAGAAACATCGATGAGAGAGAAACATCGATCAGCTGCCTCCTGCACAATCCCTACTGGGTATGTGACTGCAACCAAGGTACATGCCCCTGACCGGAATCAAACCTGGGACCCTTGAGTCTGCAGGCCGACGCTCTATCCATTGAGCCAAACTGGTTAGGGCAATGATCTTATTCTTGGAAAGGATAAAAACTGATGTTGAAACAGGCTGTATAAAAGGGGTACCAAAATTGCCACCCAGTCATCAAAGTGTGCATAAATGACATAGTTTACACAACAAACTTTTAATGAATTCCAAATAAACACTAGCGGGCAACTTGAGAGTGGGAGGACGTTTAATAAAACTGATTGTAGATGAGGTGCTTTATATCTCAGACATTTTTCATGAGAAGTCAACGAGGTGACTGTTAATATCTTTTTATTTTACAAAGAAGAAATAAATGGCATTTCAGAGCAGGTAGGTCGCCTAAACCTCCAGTTTACTAAGATATAGGAAGCAGAAAGAGCGTTACTTTCACCCTAACAAGAAAAAAACGGACAATCCACAAAATCATGGCATTCTGAACCCATCAGAGAACTGACACCACAGAGTGACGTACTAGCCTGAAATTCAAATAAAGACAGGTCTCCAAGGAAAGGCGGACCCAGGTGCTGCTTCACTTGTGGCAGAACACAATAGGAAGATGGGGTCATAATACAGCAGTTAGGAATTCAACTAAAATTTTTTTTTATCAAGTTGCTAAAGGCCAAGTGTGGGCTAGTGTGAGAACACAGAAACCCCAGGAGCCACAGACAGAAGGGGAGCTTGTATCTACTAACAGGATCTTCTCCAGGGATTGGCATTGAGTGCTCAGGAGAAAGACAGGACAGTGCAGGGCACTGGAGAAACGTTCTTGGCAGTGTAGGCATGAGGGGGGAAAAGCCACTTCAGGAAACGTATCGTTACAATATCCACTATTTATTGGCAGGTGGGGTTCAACATAGTATAGTTGAAAACAGCTTTTGGAAAATGTATACTTACTAGAGGTCCAGTGCATGAAATTCATGGGGGCGGGGGTCATCCCCTCAGCCCAGCCTGCACCCTTTCCAACTGGGACCCCTTGGGGGATGTCCGACTGCTGGTATAGGCCTGATCCCAGGGATTGGTTCTTTCAACTTCTAGCCTGGGCTCCCTCTCTCCCCCTCTTGCCCTTTCAACTCACTCTCCATGCTTCAGTGAGAGGAATCTTTCCAAAAATACAAATTCTATTTTGTCGCTTCAGCGAATCCTCTGATTTCTAATAGCCTTCAGAATAGCATCGAGTTTCCTACACGAGATCTGCCGCCTTTCCTTTCCAGCCTGCACCTAATGCATTTTCTGGGGATCCACCAGTCTTTTCCTGAACTGCTGGCTCTTCCTGGAGCTTGCACTCTTCTTTCTTTACCTGGATTACTTCTTACCCATCCTTAACCCCCAGCTTAGTTGTGTGAATTCTATAGAATGACTTCCTTAATATCACCAACTGGGTTATGTGGTTTGGCACCATTCTCTGAGTGCTCAAAGAAGTAAGTTGCTTTATCAAAACACAAACCACACTGTCTTGTAATCTCCTTACTGACTGAGCTCACTGTCTTTATCTCCTAAACCCATAGCACTTAGCATAGGACTATACCAGACACAAAGTTGATGTCAATGGGTGTTGATTGAATGAATGAATGAATGGTTATTTTTCAGTAATGAACCAAGGTTTGTCAACTACATTACCTCTGTATGATGGAACAAAGCGTTAAGCAAGATGAATGTAAAATACCAAGTTGTCAAGTTAAAAAAGAGTTCTTCGTAATACAATTATTATAAATGTAAACTAGAAGGTAAAGTTGTTGGGGAATGATGTCCTGATTATAGATTCTTTATCAGCTACCAGGCAAGGTTTAGTGGAGAATGTGGGTCTTGAGCAGGATATGCAATTCAAAGAATAATTCAGATTTTCCAGACAGAAAAAGAGAGAGACACTCCTGTAACTTACCTATCAGAATATATTTACACACTATACACCATCTAACTTCCCACGCCAGCCTACTTCCAATTAGGAAGAGGATATTCTTTTAAAAATTTTTTAAAAATATATGTTTTTATTGATTTTAGAGAGGAAGGGAGAGGGAGAGAGAGAGAAACATCAGAGATGAGAGAGAATCATTGATCCACTGACTCCTGTATTCCCTACCCTGGGGACCGAGTCCACAACCTGGGCATGTGCCCTGACTGGGAATTGAACCATAACCTCCTGGTTCATAGGTCAGCACTTAACCACTGAGCCAAGCCTGCTGGCAGGAATAGGATCTTCTTGCTCCATCATTGTAGCTAAGCTGGCTTCAATTCACTATGATAAACTTTTTTTTCCAGTTTGGTTATTTACCTGTGACTTCTCAAAGAAACTTCAACTTCTGCCTCAGTCAAAGTTTAAAACTAAGCTAAAAGGACAGAAATTGTGAATGGTGAAGTTGGTTGTCAGGGAACCTCACTTCACCACAACTCTGCAAGTCTGATAAGTGAGGAAATGAGACTAGGTAATTTCTGTGGTCCCTTACGTTTCATGTTTCAGTTAAGAAAACAGGTGAGTAATTACATAAGTCAAGACAATAGGCTGGAGGCATGGTTTTAAGTAGGAGATGACAGGTAAACTAGATCTTTGCTTTCTTTTTTTGTCAGTAGGAGGTAATTGACACCCGCATACAAGCAATGTTTGAAGTTATTTAAGTCTAGAATTTAAAGTGGTTTGGGCAGTTGCCAATAGAGTTTTCTAGTAATTTATATAAAGAGTTCAGAGCTTTTACAAAGACAAATGGTCTTTGTCATTTTAGATACTTTAACATAAACTAGTAGGTCGATGGAACAAATTTTATACTGGATTTCAGATTCATTGTCTTTCTAGAAAAGCTCATAAAAAAGTAGTTATATAAAGTTTCTGTCAAATGGTGTCATGGTCATATTATTGTTTTACAGAACGTATATGCTCCAAACATCCTATCCCAAAAGGTGTAACCTATAATGTGAAATCATAATTGTTGAACTGAATCCACCCTGAGGTAGATGTATCATAGGTAGCTTAACATCAATTAAGTCCAGTATTTCCTGAAATCTGCAACTACAAAAGGCATTAAACAAAGTGACAAATATTTCTAGAGTTGGTATTGTGAAATGGTTGACATGGAATGGAAGGAAAATACAAGAAAGCCTATAGATGTTGACAACTTGAAACCCAGTGAATAGTAGAAATATTTTTAACTCTTCCATTTTACCTATATTTTGAATTCTCCACCTGTCATGAAATATCTAGTTGTCTATTGGTAATTCAATATGTTTGGCAGCAATGTTTATTTCACCTATATTAAGGTTAAATAGGTATGATTTCATAAAGGCACTTGTAATATACAGACCTCTCATTGCGTGAGCCAATGGTAATCACGTAGATATAGAATTAAATTGCTTTTTGATTTCAACCACCGGAGAAACCAATTTCTGCAGATACAGAATCAATGTTACTTTTCCACATGGTTAACTATGCAAACAGTCAGGTAGAAGACAGAATGCATGATGTCAGAGCACCATTTCTTTATGGTTCTTCAGGACTTAGCAAAGTTCTTTGAACATCCTCTCAAATTAAGCATAGTTAGCAGCCTAAAACTAAAATTTACACTCATATGTAGAATCTAATGGACATGATAAACAAACAGACTAGAAACAGACTCATAGATAGAGAATAGACTGACAGATGTGAGTGGGGAGGGAGGTTGCTGGGATGGGTGAAAAATGTAAAGGGATTAAGCAAAAACCCCACAACAACTCAAAGATACAGACAGCAGGATAGTGATGGCCAGCGGCAAAGTGAGTAGGGGAAGTAGAAGAAGGTACAGAGGGTATAAATGGTGATGGAAGGACACTTGGCTTGGGATGGTGAATGCACAATACAATATACAGATGATGAGTTATAGAATTGTACATCTGAAACCTATATAGTTTTATTAACCAATGTCACCCCAATAAATTCAATAAAAAAGAAAAAAGAAACAATGGATCTGTTACCAGTTCATTACAAATAGTGCCACATGCAATGTATACTCTAAAAGACTATGACTTTTTCTAGAAGATTTTCCTCTGCAGAAGTAGCAGAGTAGATTTGTATTTGCAGTTCCCACATTAACCCCTTAGGAAAGATTGGGAGTTGAGGTGGAAGTAGTCTTATTCTTGAAGAGTTGAAATAAGATAATGTGAGATGGCCAAGAGACATATAAGAAAATGCTCAAGATCATCAGAAAGATGCAAATTAAAAAGACAATGAGATAAAGATAAAAAACAAAACATGACAATGAGGTATCACCTCACAGAATGGCTGCCATCAACAAATCAACAAACAAGTGTGATTGTGCATAAAAGGGGACCCTGGTGCACTGCTGGTCCACTATGGAAAACAGTATGGAGTTTCCTCAAAAACTTAAAAATGGAACTGCCATTTGATCCAGTGATCCTACTTCTAGGATTATATCCCAAGAATCCCGAAACACCAATCAGAAAGAATATATGCACCCCTATGTTCATGGTGGTGCAATTTATAATAGCTAAGATCTGGAAACAGCCCAAGTGCCCGTCAGTAGATAAAAAAGCTGTGGTACATTTGCCCAATGGAGTACTATGCAGCTATAAAAAAGAAGGATCTCTTACCCTTTGAGACAACAATGGAGGGCCCTGGAGAGTATTATCCTAAGCAAAATAAGCCAGTCAGAGAAAGACAAGTATCACATAATCTCACTCATATGCAGAATCTAGTGAACAAAATTAACTGATGAACAAAATAGATCCAGAGGCATAGAAGCATAGAACAGGCTGACAAATCTCAGAGGGAAGGTGGGGGTGGGAGGGTAGGGGGTCAGGAGAGATTAACCAAAGAACTTATATGCATATATGCATAACCCATGGACACACAGCCTTGTGCATGTTACTTAACATATGCATAACCATGGACACAGACAATAGTGAGGTGAAAGGGGGGGTGAAAGAGGGGAGTACAGGGTGGAAGGAGCAATGGGGAAACAAGGGGACATCTGTAATAGTTTCAACAATAAAGATAAATTTCAAAAAAAGATGATGTGAGGAAAGCAGCTCACTCAATGTATTAATAATGGATGTCCCCCATACTCTTCTTTTCTGGACCCTTTTCTACTGTCTACGTATGAAAAACAGACTTCCAACAGTGCAGGGAGTATCTTCAAACCAGACAAGCTCTGAGATTCTGAAGGTTTTGAAAAATTTAAATAAGATACTTTAAACTCGTTTTTCAGAGATTCCACCCCTGGGCAAATTGAATAACGTCTCAAGGCTGGGAATAAAACCAAATTTAAGGATAAGCAGTTGTTTTTTACTGAGCATGTTGGGGCTATAAATTAATTGCGCCTACAGTTCCAAAGCCGGCCTGCACAAATGTTTAATCCCCAGTGCTTAGTCTTGTGCCAAGCTTCTAGTACCTGGTTCAGAAATGTTTGTTCCAAGTGTTGGATTAGACCTTGACTCATTGTGTCCCATGTCTCGCAATTTGGAACCCTGAGATGTCAGGCCTTGGCTTGTGTTGCACTGAAAAGGCTTTCACCAAAGTGCCCCTTGAAGAATGAGATCTGCAGATTCCACCGGGATAACCCCTTCTAACTAAAGGAGAGATAACCCCTTCTCATCACCAATGCCTGCCCCGACTTTCATCCCCATCTTGCTCTCTACTTTCTCTCTCCTAGTTCACCTGTTAATTCGTCCCTTTCTTCCTAACCTCTCCCACTGTGTCCTATGAAACACCTGTTACAAACTCTCTTACCTTTTTGGTTTCTTTCAACAGTGATTCCACCATCTTTTTGCCTTAAAAAAACACTGTCTCTTTCCATAGGATGACATTTCCCTTTGTCTTTAGAGACTATGACTCATTACTTCTTCGTAGCATGCTTTGACCACATTGGGGATGAAAGGAAGGCAAGCATTCTAGTTGCTCATCATTGCTGGCAAACCATTACTTATCTTTTCTCACTAAAACACATTATTTGAGACCCTTGCCATTTGGCTCTCCTACTTTCTAACCTCCCTGTGACCATCATTATGCAGTTCCTGGTCATTTTCATTTTCTCTACCGTCACTTTATGTAAATAGTGGTCATTTAGCCTCCAATACCCATAGACCCTATCCTCTGCAAGAACAACTCCCCCACTAAAAGTTTAAACTTCAATTTTATACTCCAACCACAAACACTTCCTTTTCTGGATATCTCATTTTCTGACTCCCATTATATGTGTTCTTGGACTTCCATGTGATCACTAATGCCCCTTTTCATGAGCCCTAGTCCAATCCAGGTCCACCAGTGCATGTTGAGGTGTCTTTGGGACGTATAAGAGAGGAAATCTAATAGAGGGCAGATGTCTAGACTCCAGAGAAAGGTCTGGGTAGGAGGTAATGGTTTTGGAATTGCATTCTCCACTAGATTCACTCTGGGGTCATTTATATCCACTAGATTGGAAAGTATGTTTTAAAAGTCTGAAAATCTCAAGTATTGACAATGATATAGACAAATGGTCACTCTCATACACTGCTTGTAGGGATGCAGACTAGTATAAGCACTTAGGAAAATATTTTTGCATTTTCCAATAAATTTGAAATTTGCATGCCCTGTAACATAGCAACTCCTCTCTCTCTTTGTGTTTCTCTAGTAATAGCTATATCTATACCATTTCAAACACAGGTTCGAATACATGAGTCACTCATACGTGGATTTTTTTCAATAAATACTATAAATGTGTTTTCTCTCCCTTATGATTTCATGAACAACATTTTCTTTCTCAAGCTTATTTCAGTGTAAAATTCAGTATATAATACATATAACATAAAAATGTGTACAAATTGACTATTTATGTTACAGTAAGGCTTCCAGTCAATGGTAGACTATCAGTAGTTAAGTTGGGGGAGTGAAAAGCTATACTTAGGTTCTTGAGTGCACAGAAGGTCGGTGCCCCTAACCCTCAGGCTCCTGCCCTTCCTCCATCCCCTGGTGTTCAAGGGTCAACTCTCAGTGCCAGAAGACATGGATGAGATGTTCATAACAGCATGGTTTGAAGTAGAAATTTCAAAATAGAAATAAAATAAATAAATAAATAAATAAATGCAAGTCCAGAAGCATACAGCTTAATACCTTTACCATTTATGTTTCTAAAAATGCAGGAGTATGTAATCTAGCTATAAAGAAATAGAAGGGAATGATAACATAATTTAAGGTTCTGGCAACTTCTGGGGATAGAGGATATTATAGGGGAATGTATAATGGGGCTACAATTGTATTAGTGACTGCTATGTTTTATTATGGACAGTAGAAACAGAGGTAGGTGTCTGTATTACTAGTCTTTGTATTTTGATTGTTATAAATTTTTTGATGAATGTCAGGAAATGTCTCCAACAATAACAAATGTAACCATTCTTCTACTTCCCCAACTCGTGCCACTCTGTCAAAATGGGCTGCTTGAATCACTCTAGAGGGGTAGTTTCAGCAGGTCATTGTAACAGTGGTCACAAAGGCTCTGGGATTCATTTCAGTGCAGATTTGGTCTCGGACTCCATTTTCTGCTGATCAGGACAAAACAAGAAATATACTGAAGTATAGCCATCCAGAAGGATGCAGGATTGAAAGGTTCTATCAAGTTGGCTGAAATGAGAACTTGGGAAACCTTCATTGTAATGAAACATTTTGCAGAGTAGATAGAATTCTCAGACCAGAAAAGTGACGCCTAATACTTGGGTGCACCAATTAACTCAAGTGCTCCAAGTCTGTTGGGCGTCATGTATTCCCAAACGAAACTCTTCAGTAATTACCATAAATCACGTATTTATGGAACTTTGTAACCTCAACCAGTAATTTATCAGTTAGTCATCCAGTATTGATTAAGTTCTTATAAATTATGCTGTTGGGTACTAACCACTCAGGAAATACATTTCAGAAATTGGCCTGGTCCCTGCCCTATTGAAATATATTTAATTACAATAGGTTGTGCTCAGTGCCATAGCAGAGCTTAGCTGGGACTACAGTATCTTCAGAGAGAGAATTATAGTCACAGGATTAAAAATGCAGAAATCCATAGGTAATTAAAGGGAGGACATACTTTCAGAAAAAGGTGTTGTCAAAAGAAAGGACATGTGTCAAATGTCAATTGTCCTTATTGATGAGAATTAGGAAAATGATTGTGGAGAATAGATAGCAGGAAGTCATCTGCTAGATATATAACCAAATATTAATTTGTTATAATATACAATATATGTAGACCAATTTCATAAAGTTCAATTAAAACATAAAAGTTTGGATATTCATGTCATATTTGTCAAAATATTTATGCCCTGTATGTCATCACAAGAATGTTCAACAAACTTCCTTTACCTGTATTAAGCTCTTAATAAGATAATTGTTTGTTTGAAATTAGGTTAGGTTGTTTATAAGAACTTGAAAAAAACAATCTATAATGTAAAAACTTATATATTACAAATTGAAAGAGGAATATATATTAAATGTTCTGGAACAATTGGTTAAATGTTTGGGGGGAAAAAGAAATCGAAGTCGATTGCCAATGTACTAAAAAGTTAATTGTTGAACATGAAAACATAAAAAGCAGAGATAATTAGCTTACCCTCCTAAGTTTTAAAAACTTCTGTAAGTAAAAATAAATTTCTTTATAAAACAGGAAAAATACTACAGAAAAAATAACTGCAACACATAGGGGGGGAAAGTAACTAGTGTCTTGTAACAGAAAAATTTACTAGAAAAAAGAACAATAAACCACAAAGTCAAACTGCCATAAAACATAAATATGAGCATGAATAAACATAAACATGAACATGAATAAACATATAAATATATACCTATGAGTATTCTGTAAAGTGAATGTTGAATAATATGTAAATGGCTATTATAATTTTTAATTTCAGAGTATAAAACAAAGGACATGACTACACACACACACACACACACCACACACACAACTTTTTTCTTGACACAGTTAGCAAAGACTAAAAACATAGTCAAAGCAAGGAAAACGCAGTAAGCAGGGCAGCCTTGTTACATAGTTAGTGACAGTGCCATCCACTGTATATTAATGTCATATCTATAAGTGAAATGCTGGAATTGTTACTATTTTGTATATATGTGCACTTATATGCATATACATTGTGTATATGTTTATAGTAAAGTGTGTCATTAATATTTGTTTATTTATATATTATTGTATATGTACACACATTATATAATAAAATTTAATTTAGCTAGAGTGTTTTAACTTCTAATATTTTAGTCTATCAACTTTATTTCTTACTCTACTGAGCTTCTGATCACTTTCTCAGAATTCTACATTTACCTATTTGGGAGTCCATAAGCAAGTCAACTAGCAATGGGAGAAAAGCAGAAATTGATCTTTTCTTTTGATTTTTATCTGATTTTTGGTACCAAGAAGAAGCACAACTGATCCCAATAACCATGCTCTCTGGACAACATATTTAATTTCTCTGCACTGTTATCAACTGCTTTAAAAAGTTGACATTTCTGGGATTTAAAATTGGCACCATAACTTTGACATAGAGATAAGCTTTCCATTTCAGAGTATTTACAACAGAACCCAGAAACATACTCTCTCCAGGTCTAAGGATTCTGAACAATTACATCGTGTGTATGTGTGTGTGTGTGTGTATGTGTGTGTGTGTGTGTTCGCACATGCATCTGTGTATTTCCCTTGCTAATATACAAGGAGCGGAATTACTAGATCACAGTACTATATGAATATCTTCCAATTTACTAGATAATGTCAAGTGTTTTCTAAATGGTCTCGCCAATTGAAACTGTTGCTAACAGTATATTTATTTGGGACTTCATTAATGACTTAATAAAGTTTTAGAATGTTTCCAGTAAAAGTATTACATGTCTATGGTTAGGTTTATTTCTAGATACTTGAAAATTTCCAGTAATATTTCTTTAAGTTTTAGTTTTTCTGAATATTATTGTTGGTATACAAAAACACAATTGATTTCTTAAATTGTTTTTGTACTGATTTTGTATCTACTAATCTTGCTAAACTCTGACTCATTCTAATAGCTTGCCTGCCTTCTTATTTCTATGTTTATACTCATATGCAAATAGGAACAGTTTAACTTCTTCATATCATTAATTTGCTATTTTACTGCCCTGATTAGGAATTTCTGTACAATATTGCAGAGCAGGGGTCATAGTGGACATTCTTATCTTGTCACCTTTCCTTTTTACATCTCAACCCTTCCAACTAAGATTTCTTCCCTTCTGCTCTTTTGCATTTCTTTTAGTGAGTGCCTGTTGCTGATAACTTTAAATAATCTGATTTAAACTTTTTCACTGGCAGATATTTTTGTTGACCGTAGACTTCTAGCTCACCAGCAATTGTTTTTTCAGTGCATTGAAGGCCGTTGTCACTGTCTTCTGACTTTCCCTTTGGCTTTAGAGAGGGCATGTCTTTCTAATAAAATGTAGTAGCGTATATTAAAAAAAAAAAGTTAGGGAACCAGCTTTCTAATGCTAACTTTGTCAGATATTTGCTACTCTAAGATTTAGAAGGCCACTGAGAAGTTTAGAATTATAATTTGAAGATCTAAAGTTATTCAACCATTACATAAGAGTGGGTTCAGATACCATCAGGTGACACTGGATTAATGAGACAGGATTTATTTTGGCCACAAGGGAATGAAAGAAAGAGAAGGGAAGGAAGGAAGAAGGAAAGAAGGAAGGAAGGAAGGAAGGGAGGAAGGGAGGAAGGAAGAAAGGAAGGAAGGAGAACCAAAGATGGCGGCATAGGTTAACGCCGGAGATTGCTGCCTTGAGCAACCAATTCAAATTAAGTTTGAA
>NW_006291383.1:3473042-3477679 GCF_000327345.1 Myotis davidii | reverse complement strand
GATTACCTCTTGAAGACCCTGTATTCAAATACAGCCACATTCTGAGGTACTGAGTGTTAGGACTTCAACATATTAATTGGGGAGGGGAGCACAATTTAACCCATAACAAAAAGAAATGTAAAATAACACAATATGTATTTTATTAAGTTTTAAAAATAAAAAGGCACAGTGCTTAAAAAAAAAAAAAGAAAGGAAGGAAGGATGGAAGGAAGGAAGGAAGGAAGGAAGGAAGGAAGGAAGGAAGGAAGGAATTAGCAACTAACAGTGACTTAAAAGATATTTACTGTTTGCTTAATTAATACAGAGATACAGAGATTTGGAATTTATTTACATAACAGTTCATGAATATACCTGTTCCATACAAGAAGGCATGTCTGCTCTTAAGTTAGGGTATGTGTAAGTCTATTGATATTTTGGAAGTTTCTGTCACTAAGCATTCCCCAACCAAAGTTGTTGGCCTACAGGAAATGTGTAACTAAAAAGAACTTTAAAGTCATTTTTTTCTCTAGTCTGTACTGCATACCATTTTGCCAGAGGGTCAGAGAGCATCACCTCTCAGACTAATTGGAAACACCACCTCAATTTTGCTGTATCATGTACACTTCTATCTGTGAGAAATGAGAAAGAACCAAAGACATTCTTTTCCAGTTCCTGCTCATCTAAAAGATTAGGAGTCATCAGCAACAGTGACAATTATTACCTAATCTAAATATAATGTGCTAACAAGCAGGCACGGTTTGCTGTGGATAATCCTTGATTTATATAATTAACAGCTACCGAAGTGTACTTATCTCTTATTTTTATTTTTAACTGTAGCTAAAGCCATTGTAATGTGTTTTTCCTTGTCCATCTCAATGTAGTCACTGACTTATAGATAGTGCAGTAGAATTTAGTCACCATTCATCTACATTTACCATGATCCAGTAATATCAATATTGTCTTTTTTTTTTTTGGAAAGTTTTAAAATTAGTCATCACCATAATCCCTCTGCTTAGCCACAGAATTCTGCAATCTTTATAATTAAGGAGTGGCTTTGTGAGCTTTTTTTAGAAGCAAAAATTAAATTCCTAACCTGTTAGAAATCAAATTTAAGGGATTTCAAGTAAGTTTTGTGAAATAAGGAGGGCAAGGATTTATATCTGCTCAGAGTCATTCTCACAGTTGAGATAACATTCTACGTGTCATTTCTAAAGGGAGCAATTTTTTCTGTTTATTTTTCTCCAACTAGTATCAATTTGTACTTTGGGATTGAAATTGGGATTTTTTTTTTTTTTTTTTTTTTTAGGAAATAGATGCCTATTAGTTTACGTAACCCAGACTGAATAAATACACAGTTATTTAACATAAATCCAGTGTTTCCTAACTTCTAACCCAGAGAGTGAGCACAGACATTGTTAGCATTGCATCTGGGATACCAGCACCCTCAGGATGGATGGAAAACAAGGGCAGCACGCTGGGGATATGGAACAAAATGCATCTGAGCTGGTGAGTATTGCAAATAGCCTTTAATCTTTCATGTCTAATATTCTTGCTTTCGACTTTTAACATTTAACCCTTCAAGAAAATTAAGTTGCATATCTTTGATGTTTGCTGTAATAGAATCTGAGATTTTATTATCACTAATCCCAAGTGTTGAGGGAGTTATTTAGTATGCCAAATAGTGCTCTCACATCACTTGGGAATTTTGCATTAGACTTTTTGCTTAAATTTTGATATTTATATCAGAAGACACCAGAAGACAAAATTTCAGTAGATGGTTTGAAATGTGTTTATAGCAAATATTAACAATATTATTTGTATTTCTGAATATTTTGATTCAATGAAAATATTTATTCTCATTGGCCTACTTGTACTTAAAGTGATAATTTATGAAAAATGTCTTATGGCAGAGGAACATATGCTTAAAATGTGTTACTCTAGTAATGCAAAAATTCTATTTCTTAGAACATATAAAGTGTCTCATTCACAAACAAATCCCTTCATTTTACAAATGAGGAAAGTGAAACATTAGGAGGCTAGCTAGCTAGACAGTGGCAGAACCAGAAATTGAACTCAAATTTCTCACATACAATCTATTCATTGTAATAGGCTACTTTTCAAATATCTGGACTACTATGTTCCTAACAAAGAAAAATAAATTTTATAATTAGCTTGAGGCTGTAGAACCAAGCCACAAGTGAAACAAAATAAATACAAGGCTAGGATTTGACACTGAATTGCTTTTCAACTTGAAGCCTGTATTTGGGGATTCATTAACAGTACCACCATAGCATTAATGTATAGCATGCCTTATGTGTGAAGGAAGCTGAAAAATGTCACTGCTTTAGTATCTCTTATACATCATTTTGTTTCTGTCTCCTTTTCATAATATATTGAATGAGCTGTGGTTATTCCATTAAGTCATAGAATTAGTTAATTATGCTAAAAAACACGAACAGTAAAATCAACTTCTGAGACTATGAAAGGAAATAGTTAGAATTTCCCATTATTTTTAGTAATCTGATGACAATCTCTTAGATCCCCCAAAACAAGGGACAGGAGACATTTTTTTTTTTTACAATTATTCTATGATTTTAGAACATTTGGAAAATTACAAAGAAAAAGAGTCACTCATGATCCATCCCAGAAAAAACCACCGCTAATATTTTGCTTTCTGTCTCCTCTCACCCCAATCAAATGTAATTTTATTGTTGGTTGATTTGTTTTGCCACATTAAATTTTTGTCTATTTTTTTTCCTGAAAAATTTCCATAAAGCTCTTAATTAAAATTTAGAGAATTGAGAGCTTATGCTACTGAAACCTTCTATAAGAGAACATTTATTTAAGCTGTCTTTTTGTTCCTCAGTAAAGTTCCATGGTTTTCTTTATAGAAGCCCTATGGTATTATATATGCTTAATCATTTCATATGTTTTATTACTGTTGCAGTTGCTAATACACACACACACACACACAAACACACACACACACAAACAACAAGTACTGTTACATATATTTTTCATATTTTGATATATGGGATTCTGTTTGTACACAATTATATTAAGTGGACATAATGCTAGTTTTATCTTCACATTTTCATTATTGCTCCATGTTGATGAGAACGTCTTCTAATAAAACAAAATAAATGAAGAAACAGAACAGGAACAGACTCATAGATGCAGAGAACATTTTGATGTTTGCCAGATGGGGAGGGGGTGGGGAGCTGGGTGAAAAAGGTGACGGGATTAAGAAGTACAAATTGATAGTTACAGAATAAGAATGTAAAGCATAGCATAGAGAATAGAGCCAATAATATTTTAATAACTATGTGTGGTGTCAGATGGGTGCAAGATTTATCTGGATGATCACTTAGGAAATTATAGAATGCCTAATCACTGTGGTGTACACCTAAAACTAATATAATATTGTATGTGAACTGTAATTGAAAAATAAGAAATGATTTACAATTTTAAAAATGGGAAAAAATATTACCTAATATTGGTGTTAGGAGATATTCTTCACTCCTGACTTTAAAGGGAGGTGCCTGACATTTCACTGTTATATATGATGTTGGTCATTGATTCGAGGTCAATATTCCTCACCACAATTGGGAATTATTCTTTTATTTTTATTTCTTTGAGATTTGTATTGTTTGTCTGCTTGTGTCACAACGGACTACTCAAATTTGTTGAATGACCCTTGGGCATCTACTGAAATGATCATTTATTTTTCTTCTTTGATCATTTGACATGAAAAAATGCATTTTTATAATTTATATCATTAAATCATTTTTAGGGTTTCAGATTCTCCTAGATTGATGAGTTCTTCATTTGATACATGTTAGAGTCACATAATTTTTTTTTTAATTTTTCATATCTAATAAGGGAGGTCTGGGGAGGCAGATATTGTTTCCACTAGAAAACCATAAGGATAATAATATGAAAACCATTTCATGTACATTCAATCAATAACAACCAGATGATATAAAAACAAGGTTCAAGTAATATCAGTTTGTGAGCATACAGGCCTTGTTGACAGCGTCGTGGGATAGCTGTCTGCCTCCATGGTCAGTGATTTCTCGTCCTAGAAAGGTCTCAGCTGTTTCTCATCCTTGAAAAGTCTTTGATCTCCGCTGCAGACGGAGATGGGTGTCGGAGATGGGAGTAGATGTCCATTTACAGTCAGGTGCCTTTTTTAAAATGAGAAATGTGAATCCATGAGCTAACTCCTTTAAGTTTAGCTGCACATGGGTTAGTTAGTAATACCTGGTAAGGTTCCCTCCAATGAGGTTGGAGAGCTTCTTTTATTTTGGTGTCTCTTCCAACACACCAAACCTCCTGGTTGTAAGTCATGATCTTTGAAATCTTCGTCTTCTGGGAGGAGTCACATAATTTTTAATATATTTTATATGTCTATGTTTCTGGTTCAAATAAACTTTCTTTAACCTCAAAAACCAGGGTTGGTTGTCTGTTTTAAATTCTTTCTCTGCAGTTACCCAGAAATCCATACTGTTCAAATTGCAGAGCACACTGTTGTTGTAGATCGTCTCCTGTGACCTTCCAGCCGCAATGGGTAAGGTTTGAAAACTGGGGGACATGGGAAGTTTTCAGTAGTCCTTTGGCACAAAGGAAAAATGGAAAAATGGAAAAATGGGACAGGC